>NW_023458561.1:40779133-40804497 GCF_013731165.1 Rhagoletis pomonella | reverse complement strand
CACCCTAATGTATGTACATGCATGCACCAATTTTATGTGATTATATATGGGTTACATAATAGAAATGCACCTATCGGTTATGTCCATGCTGACTGCACTGCATGGCTTTATTCATTTTTTCATGCATTCTGATTACATTCCCTGATTTATGCCTCCATTTAACTCATTTTGAATTTCTGTTGTCAGTACTTACATAAGTAAACATCCATAGGCTACCCCTGCTGTTCGTGTGCGCACCCTTTGTGCTCATTTGATGCGCATGCGCGCGCACACATAACTCCAATTCGAATCCCGTTACATTTCCATTGCAATGGCATACAGTTCAGTTGCAGCGCCCAACTTGTTTAATCTCAACATTCAAATGTTTTTTTTTGTTTTTGTTTCTTACTTTGACTTTGCTCTTGCTCCAATTGTAATGCCCAGCCGCAATCATTTGTTTAAATTGTTAATGCGCAACTGTGGCGGTGCTGATATTGCAGCAATATCGCCGCAATATCGCCGCTGTAACAAGCCAAAAAAGAAACAGCCGCATCTGCAATAATAATAGCAATTATTTGTGTTCACACATGCGCAACATTGTTTTATTGTTGTTTTCAATGAAATTCATGGTTCCCGGTCGATTGCAATTTTAATTTGACATTAATTGGACGAATGCGTTTGAATTGCATTCCATTGAGGCGTATAATAGTGTTGCAGCTAATAGCAATGTGTCTAATGGGGCCACACATACATATGCAACGATGTACATACATAATACATGGAGGTTGGTAGATGTATTAATCAAATCAAAACCAATTTTGGTGATTCGAGTTGTGTAAAAAATAAAAATACTTTTATTGGCTACGAAAATTAGAAGAAAGCTTTGAAATGATAGTTTCATGTAAATAAAAGCAAAGTGAAGTGACACTGAAGATGGCACAACGCCGAAACCGGTTTGTCTCCATACCAAAGTGAAGTACCTGAAATCTATCGTTTAAGCGATCCTAGGCACAGTATATACAGTAATAAAACCTTTTTGCGTACTCCTCGGGGGTAAAATCTGATCAGGGTTGAAAATGAGAAGGAACATGCATTTTTTTGATTCAGAGTTGTATACAAAATTACTGTGGTATGAAAGGGAGCCGTACAACCGTACTATGGCAGAGTGGCGCAAGTCATGAATGTGTAGTAGCGCCCGAAACTAATTGCAAATGTGTAAAAACATTGCAAATTATTGTCTATTATTATAGATACTAGTACAGATAGTCCATAGTTCATAGTTCAGTGTATAATAATTAATATTACACCGTACATGATAATGAACTGTTAAATGCTGAAAACGCTTGTAACTTGTAGATCACTCAAACTTGGGTGTGCTTAATGGACTGTCTGGGCGGATGCGCTGGCAGGCATTGGGGTCTGTATAGCCATACAAACCGTGTTTTTTTTTGTTTAAATAAAGACTTAAATATATTCGGAAATTTAGAATTTGGCTTGATAAATTCACAAAATTAACGCTTTTCATAAAAATATAATCTTACAATGGACTTTTTTTTATTTTAAACTTACATTTAAGAAAACTCCATTCAATGCGTTAATTACGTACTTAACTATTGATATTATTCTTCATTAAGCATGAATATCATCATACATTAGAGATGAATATTATACTTCTCCTACATTTTGTTCATAAATAACACATAATTATGTATATTTTATCCCCGAAATGAACTTTTTCTAATCATGAGGCGAAATTCCCCACAGTAAGTGTTGCCGTGCGCGCAAAACGAAAGTGCTGCACACAACCCAAAAGTACTCCTCGGGGACCAAATGGTGAAAAACTGCGAAAAGGTTTATTACTGTATATACTGTGATCCTAGGTCCAGTGATAAGGGAGCATCAATACGTTAGGAAAAAGCACCTACAGGATAATTCTGACAACTGTATTTCAACTCACCACACTCTTTCGAAATACAAAAGTCTTTCGTAAGACAACTGCCAGTTCTGGCAAATATCTTAAAAGCTTTTTAGAAATACTAATAATTATAAATATCTGCTTATGAGGAGGTTTTAGCAATAACTTCTCTTAAAATTAAATTAAATTTAAAATAATATATGGGTACTTGCGTGTTGGAATCGACCAATGGTTGGAATCGACCCCTTCCGATTTGGCTGAAATTCAACCAGAAGTTTTCTTTCAAGCTATAATGAAGTTCTAACAACAGAAAAAAATTTAAGAAAATTGTTTGTAAAAGTTATGCGGAACTCAAAATTTCACAATTTGTCCAGTTTTTCAAGTTTATTTTGTTAATATCTCAAAAACTATTATAGCTGCAACAAAGACCTTGGTTTTAAAGGAGATACTTGGTGCTATAAAAATGTATGTAATGAAAAAAAAAAATAAATTTGAAAAAATTAAAAATTGCAAAATTGCTAAATTTTAAAAATTGAATAAACAAAAATCTAATATTTTTTGGGCAAGCATTTTTTTTTTGCATGATACATCTGCATGTTTTTAAAGTATTCTAAAATTTTCAAGGAGGAGTTTTATGTTTTTTGTAAGGTATAAATTTTTAAGTTTTGGTAAAGAGAAAATTGTTTTTCTTTCGCAATCCATTAATAAAATATTATCAAATTAATACTCAATTTTAGTATTTTGAGCAATAAGTATTAAGTGCAAGGCAATTGCAAGACAAATGAATCTATATGAATTAAAAGTTTAAATTCCTCTAGCGAAGGAGAGGGTTTTAAAATAAAACATTTACCCATTAGCGAGTTTGTCGAGCAAGCAGGAATTAAAACCAGGTAAAAATTGAGATTTTGACTATTAATATTTCATTCCCATTAAATTTCACTTTAAATATTAAAATCATTTACCTTTTTCCAGATTAAAACGCAGGAATGAGGCATCAACGTCAGTAAAATGAGGGGGAAAAACGACTTACCTAACAGAGAAAGGATAGGAAATTTCACCTAATAATAATCTCACAAACAAAACAACACCTCCTAGAAGCTTTTAGAGAATCTATTAAAAACATGCAGATGTTTCATACAAAAAAATTTAGCCCAAAAAATATTTGTCTTTGATTTATTCAATTTTGAAAATTTAGCAATTTTTTGATTTTTCAAAATTTATTTTTTTAATACATATACCCCCTTATTCTAGAACCCGAATGCCCCCCATGCTGCAACCCTTGCGGAAACATATGCAGCATTGCCAGCTATCAGTTGTTTTTCGAAGATAGCTGAATGAAGGAAAACAAAGTGAAAAGGAATTAAAAAAACACTCATCATGTGCTTGTTTATCGTAAAATTGGTTAATTTTACATATCTTGTGGAATATTATGGATTCTGATGTATATGCAATTATAGCAGCAGAGTAAGCGGGCGCTATGGCAATGGTATGCAGAGCTGTCGGGCATAGTAGCCATGGGCGCATCTCTGTCAGCTTCTGGTTGAATTGTTGAACCACAAGCCAGAAATCCTCCTATGCCTGAAGCTCTGGTTCTCAATCCAGTTAATGCAATAACAGCTTCTTCCAAGCCATTGAAAACATGCACTTTGTTAGGTCCACCACCTGTTGCGCTTGCTTCTGCCTTCGGCCGCGCTTGGGGATTATAACCCTTACTAAGTAGAATTCTCCCTTCTATGTTGCGAGGAAGAGGTGCTTCCGCATGTCAAAGGTATACAACATTTCTTGTGCATATCACTCCGGCTGCGCCGTCCACAGTATTTTTGCGCAGAACCCACGTCGAAATTTGCAAAAAAGTGCATAGTGCAAACCGAGTTTATTAAAAAGCTAGTGGTAGGAAATTTGAAACATTTATCTTAAATAAAATGTGAATCCTTTGATTACACGTGTATGTTAATGTTTTTGGATTCGGTCTTATGCGTTTGGACACAACAACCGAAAATCGTTTTACATTAACTAAACCGGACCCAAGTTTCTCGATAAGGGGCAACAAATATTCTTTGTTGCTCGTTTATATAAGGCAGTGAATAAAAATATACGTATATATATGCAAAAGGTAAATTTATCTGTTTAAATGAACACCACCAATATTTCTTGCAAACACACATCGATTTACATATTTTATTTCGCCTCCGACACAGAATTCTTTTCGTACAAAATTACGCAAAAAAGCTTACTTGTTCGTTTTTAGGCATGCCATTGTTACGAATTTCGAAAGTTCGAAAATACGATTCGGATTGCAGCATACTATTTCTACGATTCGTAGCAAAATCCGAATACGAAAGAGTTGCAGAATAGGGGTGATAGTTTTGTAGCCCCAAGTATCTTCTTTAAAACGAGTCCAAGATTAACAAAATAAACTTGTAAAACTGGAAAAATTGTGAAATTTTGATTTCAAATACGTTTTGCAAACAATTATTTTTTTACGTTTTTTCTATTGATAGCAATTTAGTATTGGATCAAAGAAAACTTTAGACCAAATTTCATCCAAATCGGAAGGGGTCGTTTCCAACCATTGGTCGATTTGACACGGAATTACCCATAAACTATATATAAAGAATATAAGCTAAATGTTAAAAGAAACAATAACATAAAAAAATAAATGTATTTAAATAAATATATGAAAATTAAATGATTATTAAAAAGAGTTTTTCTCAACAATTAATTCTAAAAATTAAAATAAAACAAATAAATAAAAAACAAAAAAACAGATTCCTAAAAACTAAATGAAATTAAACGAATATTTTTTCTTTTTAAGACAAGATATATAACCTAAAAATGAAAAGAAATTAAAATCTATAAAAAAATAAAAATTAAAATAAATAAAACAAGTCCATTAAAACGAAATTAAATAAAAAAGAAAATATTTATATTAATTTAATCTCAATACGAAGAGCAAATTAAATTAAAAAATAAAAGAAAGAATTAAATAAAAATGTAAAGAAATTAGAATAATATAGTTTTTTTTTAAAGCAACAAAATCTAAAAATTTAATTGAACAAATAAATATAATGAAATATAACAAGTTTCTAAAGATAAAAAAACCAAACTTAAAAATAAAATAAAATTAAATAAAACAAGAAAAAATGAAATTAGTACATACAAAATTTCCGTCCTCTCGAAAGGCAAGTCAGTACTTTGCCCACTCGGCCATTGCGATTTAATATATCAAGTGCTTTCTGTCAAAACAGCTTTTCACCATGAAAGTTGACCCAGTAAAAATTTCGCAGTGAGAATAAGGGCCGGGTCGTTTTCTCAAGTAAATATTAAAATATATCTGCCTTTTAAACAAAAATCTTTTACTGAAAAATGCGTTTGAAGGACAGATAAAACCAAGTTTCCACTCTCGTTTACCCAATTTCTTGTTTGAAAAAACATTTTATACATATATACTGCATATATTTTTTGGTGAGCTACAGTACCGAGTTGTAACTAGAACCAAAGTTTTATCAAAATATATTTTACATTGATACCATTTATCAACTGTTTGCATGTAAATTTCGATAGCTATTTGTAAAAGCTGAAAAAATAGTATATCAGACAATGCAAGCTTTACAGATGGATTGGACTGATGAAAGCCCAAAGAAGTAAAAAGTTGTGCCCGCAGACCGTTCTGAAAACAAGTAAGACTTAGAAGAAGATATTATTTAGTATATTTGTCTGAGGTCGCCTACATTTTTGGCGATTTTAAATAAAGTCTCTATTTTGTGAATTTCACCTATAAAATAATTTTTATATTGATTGCCCGATATCGTTGACGTTCACACAATACATCACCATGCCTGCAATATTAATCTTCATCTTATTCTTAGTCTTAAGTGTTAGTCTCAATATTACTTTTAAACAGTCGTCCCATCTCTTCTTCGATCGATTTTTCGTTTCATGCGAATTTGAAATTAGAGCCCAACGATCGTGTCGCTTTTTTATAGCATCGATATTTTCATTTTCCGTTTTACAGACCCATTCCAAACCAACTAAAAGTTACAGGAAACTCGAATCGCGCCAGTTGGAGATGATCTCATTTACGACGTACAGTGAAACGCCTAGCACCAAACCATGTTCAGTTCTTAACAAAAAGGTGTTTGAAAGCAACGGTAAAGTAATTAAACAATTCCCAGCTTTAAATTCATACAATCACTCAGTGCGCTGAAGACATTTGATGGACAAATGTTTGCGGGGGTGAGGCCAACTTGCCATTTGAGTTAGCAAAATTGCCCAATCAAGCCAAAATGACACCAAAGCAAAGGCTACTACATAGATACGAGTAGCTAACAAGCCTTGTGTGTAGCAGCAACAACAAGCGCCACCACAATGAAGACAAAAAGAAGTCGAACCAGAATAGCGCCGCAAGCGTTGTTCTGTAAAAGAGGAAATGAAAAATAAAACCAAAAGAAGGCAAATACAAAAACTACTCAGCTGCAATTACAAAATACCACAAAATACATGGTAAACAACCACACAAAGAGCTACATGGCTACTGCTAGTGGGAAGCAGCTGGTGGCATTACCAAATAAATATGCAGTTAAATGTGGCAAGTGTGGCAATTGGGTGCTGCAACGGTTTCAAGTTAAAAGTTTTTACTACTCCTCATTTTGTTGTGCTTTTGTTTTTGTTTTTTGTTTCTGCATGTTTCACTTTTTACAGCCGAAAGCATTATACAAATTACAAAATCAACTTGCCACACAGAACGCACAACAACAAAGTCAGCGAAATGAATAACCCAGAAATAAATATAGCCAACCAAAAGAACAACAACAAACAGCACCAAATTTGCTTCATGAAAAAAATAAAAATGAGGCAACAGGCCTGCTGTGGGCCATCCACTGCAAAGTGAAACCAGAAGCAGTTAAATATATTATTCACAGCACAAAACGGTGGCACAAAGGCAGCAGCCAGAACCTTTTGACCCTGATTTCGGTACGAGTGAGTGAGTAGCACACTTGCGGGCCGGCGCACTGAATGAGCGCGCTGAGAGTGAGTTGGTTGAGCAATTTAATTTGTTTGCGATTGGGCTGCGTGGCTTGTGTGGGTACGTGGCGGGTACCTGTGTAGCAATTTTCATTTTAACACCAGGTGATTTTCGGTGTTTGCTGCTGGCCAAAAAATCGGTGCGGCCCGTGGTTACAACGAGCGGTAGTTTAATTGTGGCATTTGACGCGCATCATGTGTGGTACTTATGTATGTGGCAAGTGGTATTTAAATTTCATTTTGCTTTGAAACGTATAGGCAAGTAAAGAATAGGCGAAAGCTAACGAAATGACCATTGGTGTTTGAGCGAACCTGCAGCTATCAATTACACTCGGAGAATTAGTTTTAAATTGCTTGAACTCATTTTTGACAGTTTACTTCACTTCTAATTTATTTGTGTCAGACACGATGACATGGAAATGACAGTTATCTGGCACCCTCACGAATTCATACCTCTCGGCAGTCATGTGGCAGTTTAGACCTTTTCTACTGTGACTGTAGTCCATATACATATGTATTCTATGTTGGTAATTTAGATCTATAAGTGGAAAAATAGTGCGTGCTGAAACTGGGATTCCGCAGGAAACTGATTTCCACACGATAGCATAGCAAAAATAGGCCAGCTGACAAGGAACTGCCGGGATGATTCGCTGGACAAACCCAAATCTTTTTAAGAGATTGAATCGTAAGTTAGCCTTCGAAATCGGGATATGGGCCTTCGAAGTTCGAAATCTGACCTTTGGTAAAAAATTATTATAATTATTGTATGTAAATAACTAACAAAGTAAAAATATAGACGTGGTCCGGCTTCTGCTCTTTTTTAAATGGTATATAAATTTCTTCGTACAAATTTATATTAAAGGTGCTATAAGGGGTAAAAAAATCAGTTCAAGATTTTTTGAAATATCATTTGTTTTTTTTAATTTTTCAAAGATCTGGCCTATCGCTGAAGCGAATAACGGCAACTCCTGCATCCTACCTGGCAAGGGAAACAGTATTTAATAGCCTCACAGGTAACTGCAATTTTGCCCTCGAGTCAAAATCAGCCAAATGCAGTCCTAGTCGAGAGAGAGAAGGTTTAGGCATTCCCAGACTGCCGCTTGGCTGTCAAAGCAGATAAAAATGTATCCTTCTGATGCATATTGCGCTAGTATATAGCTCATCAGGATGCCAATGACCTAACAGCCTCTCCTTTCGAACTCCTACAGGACATTTTTACGACATTGATCCTGAGAAAGAGTGATAGAATGAACCTTTGGAGCGTACCTTTACTCACCCTGCGCAGAACGGAGGTACTACCCTCGCTTGCAGGAGACGAGCTTGACTAAGCTTATTTCAACTCCGAGTTTCCTCAAAGTCGATAATAGAATAATTTATGCCCGTAAAATAGTCCTCCGTAACGTTACATGGAAAAGAGACTGCCCATTAAGTATTCGACGGAGGTGGCTGCGATTTATGTTTCACGTTATGAAAACGGTGAACTCGTCCTAAATTGCACTTATAGAAACTGGGAAATGTAGAAAACCTCATGCAGCTATTCCCTCAATAGGAATCCTTCAAAATTTTCAGATGTCACTAAATTGGCCTTTCTTCTAGATCACTTCGTAGGCACGTGGGAACGTGCATAGCGAGTGGCATGGGGCATAAGCTCCTACTGGTAAGCTCTGCTGTGTAACGACCAAAGCATATAACAGAGAATGCGCTTTTTGAAGCTTTCTGAAGATTGTATAAGCACGAGCGCAAAGTAACAGTTCTCATTTCTCTTAGCTATTCTTATTAGAACTGACTTGGAGAAATTAGGAAGGAATAAGTATACTTATACCTCTGCCTGACATTCACAAGGAAGAGATGGACTCCCTCTATCAAAATCAAAGGATATTTTTAAGCCTCCAATGTTCCGTTGAGTATTTTTCTGGTTGAATATGCCTTTATTAAAACCAGAGGTTTACATCGGTCCACTTCCACTCTAGCAATCAGCGTAGTTTTTAAAAAATGTTTATATGGGCAACCTGACTCGTCACGGTTTGGTCGGCGTAGGAGTATTCTGCCGGAATTTGATTAGCTCTCCAACTAAAACACTTAAAAAAGGAGGGACAGCCAAACGGCAGTTAGAGGCTTAGGATGCGCTAAAAATAATTCAGAGAGTCGGCAGACTCACCGAGAAAGAAGAAAGTGACAGGGCTTGCGAAGAGCTGCGAGCGATTGACCATACACAAAAGCAAAGTATTTCTAAGCCAGGAAGAAAATGATCAACAAGTGCTATAGTAGCCATGAAAAGCCATACATGCCTAGGTAAGATGGTTTTTTGGCCCTTTTATAATGTAGGTTCCAGTGGAATGCGATATAGGGCATGATATGGCGCGAATCGACACAAACGCGGGCAATTCTTCAATAATATGGAAGACCTAAGGTTGATGGAAACCAGGACTCTTTTGAAGTATTTGCAAAGCATAAAAGACGTTTAGGAGAGATTGGGTATATTGTATCCCCACGCGGCAAAGCAATAGACCAAGAGGCTAGGTGTAGACCACTGTGAGCAGTCTAATCCTGAACTATATTTGATCAAATTCCAGATTTTAGCAGGTCAAAAGTCTCTATCTCTTTCCCTATGCCACAAAGCGCATTCCGAATGTCCATATACGCCATCCTTTATATTGTAAATATGTAAGCATCACACACCACTTACATACATAAAGAACTGACTGAATTTTCTCCAAGTGTAAAGCCTCACAGCCAACCGCAACTCACTAAACGCACTAAGAATTTCGTACTTTGAGGTTAAGTTATGTTAATTCGACTGCAGGTGCTGTTGTATATATTAAAGCTGAGGTTGTAATTGAAGTTGAATTTTTCTGCAGCAAATAATTATCATTCATTGCCCACTTAAAACATTTGCCAAAGCAAAAATTAGGCAAATTACGCAGACCCAAGCATTTGTGTGCAACTACTCGTAGCATGTGCGGAAAAGCAACAACATTTGACATTTTGCATTTAGCATTTTGCCAAGTACTATTTTCGTTTTTAAGTGCGTTTGTATGTAGCTAATTACACTTTCTACTTAATTCTAGGTTTTTTTTTTTGAGAATTTGTGTCAAAAGCGAACAAAAGTATTGTCAGTAGGTCTTCCATTTCAATTAATGACCGACCTGTGCACCTTGCAGAAAATAATTAGCGACGAAAGTAAAAGAGAAGCGAATAAAAGAAAACAGAAAATTTACTTTAATTGAGGACCCAAAATCCTAACAAATATATTGAATGTTTACAAAAATACTGGCAGAGCAGTTTTAGAGATGAATTTAAAAGATTCAATTATTTTCTAAAATGAAGTCTAAATGACTTTAAAGCTCCTCTAGCAGATTACAAAACACTAACAAGTATCGTAAATTCAACACATATACATATGTACATATGTATAATTAATAAGTAACCAAGTAAATAACAATAACTAAGAACTCCTGCTTGCTAGTGAAATTTATAATTTTTCTTAACTCAAATGCAAAACTTTCTTCTATGTAATTTTCGTAACCGCGTTTGAGCAAAATATATTTTACAACGTATATACTTACCAAGGAATATGCAGAGTACTTTGCATAAAAAACCTAACTAGGTATGTAGATACATTAGATCGTACCAGATAAAAAAAAAAAAAACAAAAAAAAAAACAGAAAAAGGACAATTTTTTCGTCACATCTTCGACATTTACAGACAGATCTTAAAGTATGATACGTTGACGTTTTTGTCTAGAGGAGTTTTGCTTCAAAGTTCATTGACCTCAAGTAGCCCATTCTAATACTCCCCCACCAGATTTTCGTTCTTATCACCCTAACGTACCACCCAATTTTAATAAATTTTAGCTTAACAAAAATCACTAAACTTATCTAACAAAGTATTTCGATTCGAAAGCAATTTCGGATTTTTTTTAGCCGAAGGTAGGGATTCCCTATTAACATCATATCTTCGGCACTTATAGTCGAATCCTAAAATTTGGTACATCGATGTTTTTGTTGCGAGCAGACATTTTTGTTCAGTTCTTCTCACTCTATTATAAAACCCTAATATCAGTAAATTAAAGCTCACCCAAAATCACTGGGAAGTATTTCCATTATTTCAATAGAACTATGTAAATAAAAAATTGTTGCCGAATGTGGCTGCTACTAAAATAATATAAAAAAGTAATCCCTAGGTTTTGCCAAATAAAATGTGCAAATTTTCTTCCAGTAATACTTTAGAATCAATTCAGGAGTAAAGTCCTCTCTCGACGTACGAAAACCACGCTCTATAAGTCACTCATCATGCCCGTGCTGGTATATGGCGCAGAAGCATGGACAATGACAAAATCCGATGAGGCGGCTCTTGGAGTGTTTGAGAGAAAGATTTTTCGGAAGATTTACGAGCCTTTACGCGTTGGCAATGGCGAGTACCGCAGACGATGGAACGATAAGCTGTATGAGCTTTACAACGATATGGACATAGTGCAGCGAATTAAAATACAGCGGCTCCGCTGGCTTGGTCATGTCGTTCGAATGGACACCGACGCTCCAGCTCTGAAAGTATTCAAATCGGAATCCGCTGGTGGTAGCAGAGGAAGAGGGAGGCCCCCACTGCGATGGAAAGATCAGGTGGAGAAGGACTTGGCTTCACTTGGCGTTTCCAATTGGCGTCAGTTGGCACAGAGGAGAAACGACTGGCGTGCTTTGCTGAACTCGGCCAAAATCGCTTAGGCGGTTACAGCGCCGAAAAAGAAGAAGAAGAGAATACTTTAGAATCAGGGGTATACGGAGAATTTATTTTGTTTGTAAGGTGTTACGGTCTAATGTACATACTAAATATATATGTATTTGCACTTTTTTATGCTACTTTGATTTTAACTTAGTTCGCGTGACGTTTAAAGGTGTTGGTGTGAAGCGCGGCACGGTCTAGTAAATTTAATTTCAATTTTGCACTCAACTCCCATAAGCCTTGATTTGGTTACTTTATTATTTATTTGAAAAAGTTCTTTTTATACTGAGATGATTTTAAGACCAATGCTCCATAGCAGGTTTGTCAGGTGTTCAGCGCTTTTCAGGTTTTCAACGTGCATTTGAGTAAAACTTCTAAGTCCAAGTCTCAAACTGTATACAAAATTTAGAAAAACTCAAACAGCATACCCAAAAGTTTTCTTAAAATTCATGGCGCGGGGCCATTCAAACGTACTGAAACTTTTACGTATCTTTGTATGTATATATAATTCTTCTGTACGTGTGTTTTTGAGTGAACCGATTTTAACGAAATTATTTGTGTTTGAGTTGGTCTATGGACGGTTAGATTCATAGTTTGACCTGGTAGGTGGCGCTGGAGTCGAGCTATTACTAAAAATCTTACTTATGATCCTACCTTGCTTACATGTATTCGAAATACGTATTGGTATCGTAAAGAGAAATATTTCTGCGAAAAAATTTGCCCGCCAAGTAGTTCGGGATTCGGGTCATTATGCCCGAATTTGACTCATATTCGAGATATGTATTAGTAAGGGCAATACTATTACAAAAAAGAGCCGCCGGATAGCGCTGGAGTCCAAATATTACTAAAAATCGTCAATTGAGGAAAAGTGACATTAATGTCTGATTACATCGACGTGCTGTACCGCCGAGTATGTCGGGCTCCTGTGTGTTCCGATTGGCCCAATGGACGTGAATTGCCAATATTACTGTGGGTTAAAGCTCCATTCGGAGACACCAGGATTGAGTTGTCCAGGGGTCAATCTCAAATGACCACCGTTAAATCAACCATCAGAACCATTGCTCTCCTTAATAAGACATTTAAGGTATTTCGCCTGAAATAAGTCTATGCATATTGGATTTCTGTAGAACAGCGATGACAGATTCACCATGGAACCGGATCATTATTTCCGCCAGGGAGTGAAGAGGAAACATCACTTCAAATCCATTTCATTGTGCAATTAACCGTGCTCTGAAATGCCAGATCATTGAAGAATTTCAAGAACTTCGTTACGGACACATACTTTTCTAGGTTATTTAAGGCGGCAATGGAAATATGCCGTCTGAGAACCATCAAACTGTAATATTAGCAGATAAATGCATCACTGGAAATCAGGAACGTGAATTGTTTGCGAAAATGTTGGACCAAAATGTTTCAATAAAAAAAAAAAATTATAATAATTTTAGGCGGGACGAAGTTCGCCGGCTCTGCTGGTAATCTTATGGAAAAATAACAAACAAATTTTTACTTTGAAAAATATTGTGAATATATAAAAATTAAACTTGACGACACCTCTGGGGTACCGATATAAATTACTGGTTTTTTAATAAATATCGATTTTACATAACAAGCGCACAATGTATGCCATTAAACTCTTGGCTATGTAGAACTAAAATTTTTTTTTTTTTTTACCATTTGGCGCCACTATCCCGTTAGGTTGAGGCATATTGCTTATGAAATGAAAACCGCAAATCCGATTAAAACGTAAAGTCGTATAAAATATAATACGTTTTTTGTTAAACAGAGCCCGTGAATAGAGTTTTATGAGTATAAAGTAGACTGCCGCACCAGCGATGGCCAAACAACAAACTGAGCAAGTAAGTATTATGTCATTTATAAAATATTCTTTCATTTTTAACAGTAAAGTTATATGGTACCAATTATCGTAGTATTTACGAAACACTAAAATTTAACCATTTTAATCAACAATTACATTGAGCTTAAGATCGTTTTTCTGAAATTTTTTTATGGAAACAACAGCCATCCCATTTGAGTCTCTAATTGAGTGTACGACCCAGACTCCAGCTGGGCTTTTAAATACCTGCAATTAGTTAGAACTACATAGATGAGAACATGATCATAAAATCAACAGGTGGATGAATGGTGCATGAACAGACATACATACGTACATAGCTATGTTCACAATATTGCTATGAAATGTTTCTACCGAATGTTAGTGATAGCAAAATGCAAAGATAAGAGGGAATATCTGTAATTGTAGTCGTAACTTGTTGTATGAGTGGACATACATACATACATATGTACTTATGTTGTGGGCAGATCAATGCTGCCTCTTTCGACTTGCTATTAACTGATGAAGGAAGACCGCTAGTTTTATAGCATTTTCATATACATAAATAATATATGTATGTATGTACATATGTATGTCCAGCGACTGGTAGTCTCACACACACCGCTTGGCTGCTGTGGTCGCTTAAACATATTTAGTACCTACTTCCTTAAAATGTTTTATTCGTACTGGTTAAACAATAAAAGACAGTATTTCATAATTTGTTTGAAAGATTCTACATAGTTATGACTTCAAAACAAAAACAAAAACAAGAAACATGCATGCATAAATTAAAAAATAAAATCATATTAAAAATAAAAATAACTCAATGAGCCAAGTGACTGCTGACAAGTGACCGAAAGCCCATTGAGTTGGCAAGAAGAACACACAAAAAAAAAAAACTGAAAACAACAATTTAATGAGAAGTAAAAAGATGCTCTTAGGTGGTCGTAAAAAACAAATTACACAAACTCATGTGCAGTGTTGCCATTTTAACTATTTTCCAGCTAGATTTAGCTGTTTTTGCCTTTTAGCTAGAAAAATTCCAATTTGGCTGCTAGCTTTTTTTTGGCTTTTTTCGATAAATCTTTTAGCTCTTTCTAGCTTTTTTCTAAATTTAGGAAAATCCAAATAAAAAATATTGCATGAATAAACACGCCTCAATTAATCATAAAAAATTTTAAAAAGCGATAAACGCAGGTTGGATGTAAGTGCATATGTCCACCTATACTTACAGTGACCATCCGTGCTTTATTTTAAAGAATAGTGCTTTACTTTAACTCTCTGTCCTTTATCATGTTTCTCAAAATAAATGAGGCTTTTTGTAATTTATTTCTTAAACTGTCCTTTAAATCAGCTCTGCATTTTTCAGAAGGAATTTTTTAAACACACCCCACTTAAGGGCCGGTTGTTCAATGTCTGATTAGCACTAATCGGAGGTGGAAGCTCCGGTTAAATACAGCGACTGCTTAATCGATCCCATGTTATATTCATGATGTCGAAAACATCGATAATGATGTTTAACCGGCAAGTAGTGACAATCAGACATTGAACAATAGGCCCTAAAGGTTTCTATTTAATCGGAAATCTTTGTAAAATATATAAAGCACAGGGAAAGTTGTGCCCAGGATCGTGTTGCACGCTGAGTTTCCAGTTCCACTGAATGAGAACAATAAACCAGCTGCTACACAGCTGGGTGTGGGTAAGGTACTTTTATCATACAAGTTGGATGTACATATTCCCAATCATTTTGAAAATTTCCTTTATTTTACGTTGGTTAATATGGTCACCGTACCTATACTGCATGTTAGCTCTCTTTGAGGGGACAAATAATCGATTATTGTTGAATATTTGCAAAACTGCCGAAATATGGAAAGGTATAAAGTTATAAATTATCGAACTTAATAATTAACATTTACTATTCAATAGATATTTTAAGAAATATGCACCTATTTTGCTGTTTTTTGTGGAAAAACTCATAAAACGTTTGAATAGTCGCCTTTACACTTTACGCTTTTTTTAGTTTTAAAATTTTTTCATTTGGTTTTTTATAGCTCTTTTCTTATCCATTTAGCTGGATCGCTGAGAAAATTCTGGCAACACTGCTCATGTGCATGGGGCTTGAAAACAAGCGGAGGAAGAAGAAGAAGTTAATCATCTGCGAAATGCTGCTGCTGCTGCTGAGCAAGAAGGCAAAAGCAGCACGTTGACATTGTGTAGTGAAAGAAAGGGAAACGAAAATGTAATTAACTCATTAAAGTTGTGGGTTTTACTAGTACATACATACATTTTTATATTTACAACAGGTGGTGCCTTAAAAGTGTAAATATTAATTAATAACAAGGTAAAAGTGCTAACATAATGAAAATAAAAACAAATTACTGATATTTTACTCTAAAAATTAGGAAGAACAACATAAAAAACTTACCTTTAAGAGTGTTGTTGGCAGCCTTGTTTGGTGAAATATTGGAAATGGATAATTTGTTGCAGTTTTAAGAAATTTTCGCAATTGTTGCTTACTGTTTCCTGCAATACTATAGAATTTTTCTGACTCTGATTTCTGTGTACATATGTATATGATTATTTGCAATTAGATTGTTGTGATTTTATATATTTTGTTTTTATCCAACTGTTCGATATGATGCACTGTATTTTTTTTCTGTGAAAAAAATAAGAAGGAAAAAGCAATCAATAAGAAAATCTTTGTAATTTATTAACGCAATTTTTTATTGACTAATTTTGTACTGCTTTTAATGTTGATATAATAATATAATGATATAATGATTCAACTTAATCAACAGTAGCCTTACATTTTACCTATAGAGCATACTCAGACGTTAGAGCTAGCACAATTTCGCACAAAAGTCCAAAAATTACCCTTGAATGCAACATAATCACCCAATATTATATTGTGGTTGTTCACACTTTCCTGGTTATCTGGCTATATGGTTGTATTTTTTATTCAGTTTACAACAATAAAATACACTACAGAATAGTAGTTTTTAACCAGATAACGTGATAACCAGGCAAGTGTGAACAACCACATTGACTTTGGAAGTGATTTAAAAAATCAGTTAAAGATGTCAGTATAATTAAAACCCCATAAAAAGTGCAACTGTTCATTTGTATGCAATTTTAGTAAGAAGTTGTTGCAAGGAATTATTTATTTACTATAGAAGGCGATTTAATCGAAGATCGATTCGAAGTTTTAGCGAATGGACACTGGGATGGACCAAAAAATTAAAGTAGGAATTTTAATACTCTCACGCCCTAGAATTGTTCTATACCGAAAAAATATATCTCTTTTTTATTTTGAAATGAAAAAAAAATTCAGTGGTCGCTCGAAACGCTCGAAGTTTTCCATATATTTTATATGGAAAAGAGAAATTTTCGTAGAAATAGTATAGAATTCTTACAAATCAATATTTTTCGTTCGGAAAACCTTGATTCCCTACAATAGGCTTTCAATAAAAATAAGCAATTGTTCATTTGCCCATTTTTTTTAAAAATACATATTTTTTTATAGGACCTCTAAAAACCTTAAAAAAAAACAGTGGGAAACCAATTAAAGAGAAATAAAGTTTTTCGATCGAAAAATATTGATTTTCAAGAATTCTACACCATTTCTAAGAAAACTTGTTTCATATATAAAATAGATGGAAAACTTTAAGCGCTTTGAGGGCTTTAAATATTTTTTGATTTCAAAATGAAAATCAGGGGTATAGAGCAATTCTAGGGGACCAGAGCATTAAAATTCCTACTTTACTTCTTCACATGCATTTTTTGACCACCCTAATTGAACCTGGATTTATTTTCAATTAATTAAAGAATTTTGTTTTATTCGCAGAGATTGACAAGCATCTATGAAATAAAATATGTATTGGAATTTATTCAGATAAATACCGTAAATTTAAAAAAAAAAATGTTTGCAACGTTTTAACCACTTAAAACCTGCGCTTTAGTTAATATAGGCTATGAAATTGCATATCTATAACTTTTCTAAAAATTAAAAAAAAAAATAATTTCGGTTGAAATTTTATTTATAACATTTCAAAGTTTTCATGTGCAGTTAATTTCATTTGAGGCGAACCCTACAATTATTTTCAATTAGTTTTTCTTACGTAACATGCATTAAGGACGAGGAGATTAGATTTTTTCAAGATTGTTATGCTCTCTGCGGTTTGCACTAAAAAATCCTATATAAAAAATAAAAGTTTTCAAAAGTAGCTCCTTAGACCCGTTAAGAATTTAAATGCCCTTCAAAAAAAATAAAATAAATAAATCCAGCGAGAATTGTAGGCTGTAGATCTATTTCAATAGTAAATTTCGCGTTTGCACCACTGTGCCAAGCTCCTTGCTATACAGCACGTGAAACTATCGACTTTCGAAGAAAACAATTGAAGAACCCGTTATTTCCCGAAACATATCTATTTTATTTTCACTGGGGTTACGTTAAGTCATTGGTTTATAAGAACAAACCCGAAACTTCGGAATTATTTGAGGACAACACTATGACTTTGGTAGGTAAAACCTAACCTTACGATTAAAGAGTTTGATAGTTTGGGAGCTTTACAGCATACATATATAAACATACAGACATACATATGTATGCATATGAAAATGAGGCATATTGTATTTGTAAATTATTCAACCTTTGTCTTTGTTGTTTTGCTTGGCATTTCATCATCTGCATTGCCATTCACATTGCACATTTCATGCAATTCAGGTTCAAACAATTCAATTGGCCTTTGCTAATCACAATTTTCCCCTTAGCATATGGCTTTATTCACACCAAAAAGAAACAAAGATACAAAAAATAATAATACTTAATTAGAAAAAATATAAACAGAGACAAACCTATGTATATGTACATACATATATTTGGATTGCCGACAAACAGTCGAATGGTTTATCTTTCTTTGCCCTTTGTATATAAATATTTTGTTGTTTTATTTTATTCTCACATGCCAACATGCAATTTAGCTGAGCTGCAAAGCTTCAAGCGCTAACTCATAAGTATGTATGTATGTAGATTACAACAGTGGTGTCTAGGAAAATTCATGGACACTCATATGAACATATGTACGTACATATGGGGCTATACACGGATATATGTATATGTGTAGGTACATATGTATTAAATAGAGTATTTGCTTAGTGGAGTTAATGTACGAGGAGTATAAATTGCTTTGGTAAACATCAGTAATACGTATTACCCAGTGAGCATTATACACTTTTGAAAAGTTATTGCTATGTAAAAAAAAGTATAAGAAAAAAATATGAAGCTGGCCTATTTTATTTTTCGAGTACTTTTTCTTTATCTCCATCTCTAACTTTATTTTTATATCTCTATCTCTCATGTGTGTTTTTTTTGTCTCTATCTTTATTTTTATCATATCTTTTTATCTTCATCTTTATCTTTATCTATGTCTTTATCTTTGTCTTTAACTTTACCTTCGTCCTCGTAACTTTCTCTCTCATCCTCTTTTTGTTCCTCTTCTTCAGTGGCATTAAACTTTTAGTGCGACCGTTCCCTTTCTGTCATAGTATTCCCCCTTCACCGTGGCGTTTAACATTTAACGCAAAATTCTCCAAAATAGCCGAAGAAGTTTCACTTTATAAACAACGTTAGTCGTCAGTAACTCAACAAAATTTGCTAGCCTCATATGTACTTTCGTCCTTCGACCATCAAAATAAAGAATGTTATCAGTAAAAATTTAACGGAGAACCCATAAAAATAATCTGCCTGGCAGAACAAATCCATAAAAGCCTATGTAACTCATAAAAATTATCACCATACTGTACTTTTGTATAAAAATTATTCAAGTATGTATATCTCAATAAATCTAATTTTAAAATACGATCAATAAATTTAGAACGAAAATGTAAAAAAAAACATCTAAGCAATTACATAGTTCTTTTAGAATATGTGTGTTATAAACACTGCATAGGTTCGGTCACCGGTTATGATTTGGAAGATTGTGCGTTTTGATTTTATTAAAAAAAGTTCAAAGATCTACGGCATTCAGTAAAGGCCTAAGGATTGTTTATATCTGAGTCTAAAGCTTTTAGGTCAGAGAAAATAAATATGTACTTCCTCTCCTCTCTGTATGTCTTTGAGTAAGTTTGCGTGATGTCTCCTGGATGGCCAACACTTCCACGGTAGGCTGGAAGTCGAGTTGAGTTCAGAGTTATCTTATACGACTAAGGGCGATCTGGAGTAGTTACATAATTGTGTTATATATCAAATTAAACCGCACGCTGCGTAGGTTATCAAAATATTTTCAGATTTCAAATCGGTGAAGTAAGTAACAAAATATAAGCGTTTAAACATTTTTTTGTTTTACTTTCAACGTATCTACATACATATAATAGCTCAGTCAATCGACTTAAGTAATACATCATATTAAAGAGCTAGCTGCACTTGACCGTTTTTGTCGCAAAAGTAAATCGTGGCAGAAAAGTCGATAGTGAGCAGTGTAATCTGTTGAAAAATATTAACCAATTTTCCGTGGAATTGTGATTCGGATTCGTATTAGTCATAGTCTTGAAATATATTTCACGAAAACAAAAAATAAAAATGGCTGAGATCACTTGCGTTTTTAAACCTCTACGATATCGCTGACAAATTTAAAGGACCCTGGATGAGGGTAAAACTCAAAATATTAAAATTCTTTTGATGTGATTTTTGAAATGGACGATCTAATATGGATACATACTTATGTATTTAAATATTTTTAAAATCAGTGGTTGAATTTTTGTACTGAATGGGTTAAGAAAGCTTTAGTTTAAAAGCGTGATACGAAATGCCTTTCACCATGAAACGGCGCCAACTTTAGCTGATTATTGCATTTCAGACTACGACTGATAAAGCCCTTGGACGGATAATGTGAAAGGTTGGACTATATCTACCTTAAAAATAACTGTTTTCTCATGATCCACAGTACGAAGCTATGAGCAGAGTAAGGCCTTTTAATAACTTAAAAATTATCTTGGATTATTAGGTCTCTAGCAATACAACATTAATTGTTGTCTTTCATGAAGTTCTTTAAATAAATCTTGAGCTAAATACTGAAGTATATTCATGAATATCACGTTTTATTTTTCACTTAAGTTTAAATACTTATTATCGGAAGGTATTTCTCTAATGTATTCACTAAAATTTCGGAAGATTATTACTAGTTGTGAATATCGTAATGGCTGCTGTAGGAAGTATTTTTAAATGTGTACTTTTGCTACAATTACAACAAGTTGCGATTTATTTGGGAGTCACGACACTTTTCAAAAAACATAGTGTTGTTTAATTTTTTCTAAATTTTTTTCAGGCACCGAAAATAACCATTAAGACGCTAGATTTTTATTTTTACATGCTTGAAAACTCGTTATTTTGTGATTTGAATGGAGCCTGCCTTTTTATGAGCGTTTAAAACAAAGGTAATAAAATTACCTAACAATTAAATCAGAAAATAATGACTATGGTATGATTGAAAAAACAAAATCAAAAATAAGAACAAAAAATAGCGATTATTTTTAAACAAAAAATAAAAATCATAAAAAAAACTAAAAACTATCAAATTTGACTGAACATTTTAAAATCTAAATTTATTGATTAAATTAAGATTTTTATTGCGAAAAAATAAATTCTTCAGTATTTTCTATACTACAAAGCAGCATATTTAGAAATGATGGAAATATTAAGTAGTTAGTCCAAAAAGTAAATTTTCTTAGAGTTAAAATAATTTTCTTGGAATAGTAGTTTCTAAGAAGTCAGTAAGACCCATTGAAATATTCCAATGCTTTTGACTTTTTTGTTAACAGTGCCGGGAGTAGAAACAGGGCCTCACAAAAAAACTGCCGGGATTCGGGCATTGATGCGCTAAGCACGAATGTGAAGTCCGTTTTGGTCCATCGCGTCAGGATTTTTTCCTAATAGCATAATTTTTACCCCAAACACTGACTCTTTTTTTTTGTGGATGTGTTATCCATCAGTTATTATATCAGGAGTGAACATTTGAAAATAATAACTTCAACCCAATATAACCTCAACTTCGATTTGTAAATGTTTATTGGGTAACCATCATGTCCCTCATACAAATACATATATCGTGTATGTGTCGTACACACCCTGTGGGAATATAATTAATAAGTGTCTCAGAACCAACCAATTCGAGCTACTCGCCATTAGCGAATGTGTCTTCGTAATGCCAATGTGATTGCGTGGAAGTGATGAGGTTCTTTCTATTTCAATTTCAATGAAATTGTTATTTCAAATTTACATTTTTAAATGATTAAAAAGACGCGAAAAAAATTAACAACTTTTTCTCTTGATTGGTGAAACGATTGCTTTAGTTCGGTATCAGCGGATTTTCCTACAGAGCATTATTTGTCGAACACACAGACGTACTCACACACTCAAACTAGCACCTGTTGGCGCGCTCAAATGGAGCAGAATTATTCTATGAATAATTAACGGTAAATTATGGTTTATATACACTTACGTACACATGTGGCCGATTAATTAAAAACAAAAGAAGATACATACATACATGAAGCAACGCTTGTTATTTAACCATTCAACTTCACAACTCAACAAGCATTGTTCATTCATCTGAGCGCAAAAACAACATAAAATATGTATATACCACTTTTGAAGATTGTATGCGTCGATTGCTGAATGAATAGCGCAGCACTATACCTAAGCGATGCTCGCAAAATGAAAGAGGAGGAGAAGTAAGAAAACGAGTTCGGTGGGAGAAATGAGAAACAGAAATGAACGAAAAATTCACACCATTAATTATGCGACTGATTGTTGTTGGTGCTATCAGTAGTGTTGGTGCTGTTGTAGTAGTTGTGTTTTTGTTTAGATTACTGATATGCCTGCATTATTTTTATCTTTTACACTGCGCGCAACTAAGGTAATCATGGGTAACTTTTGGCGGCTTTTTATGCAGCGCGCAGACTCACAAACACAGTTGCACAGACACCGAAACACGCACTTTGTTCGTATTGCCTTGTTGCTGCTGGCTGCTCCATCTATTTGTTCACACGCAATTTAGCGGAAGTTTCATAGAATTTGCCTACCACCCTTGCCACCTTTCGAAGTGCGTCCCACTTTCCCAGCCAGAGCACGACAAAAGCAGATAGAGGCACAACCAGTCAGCCGCGGCGACCAACTGATGAGCACATCCATAATTTTTTTTTATTTCTGCGCTCATCTGCCTATTCCCTTTTTTGTTTTGCCGCCACTGTGGCGTGGCATGCCACCAGTACATTGGCTGCCAATCAGCCAGGCTTCCACCCAGCCAGCCAGCCAGCCGGTATCCTCTGAGCCATCAGCCACCTCGGCCGACGCACAGCCATCTAAACTGCCGCTCATCCAACGCCGATAATGCGCACTGATAGGGCTTTGATTTACCGGCAAATATTTAAGCATCTATTCTATGTACCTCGTATCGGGTGTCTCTGCTTCGTTGGAATATGCATTTGCTTGCAATATCTGCATGCTTGCCATGCACCACTTCACAATCCATACATGCACTGCGTTTGTTCTAACGCATAAGCACTCGTTGATTTTTTTATCTGATCGCGCCGTCTGCGGTTTGCATTGTTTTTCGCGCAAATTTGCCACAAATCATGCAGAGTTTATGAAAAGCACAGACAATATTTTTATTATTATTTTTTGTTTTTTTATTAGTCACTACTTTGCATGTCCTTTGCAATAGTCAAAACACTAGCTGCATTACAGTTAATTTTATCCATTTATAATCACTTTCTGCGAAAGCGCAGACCGTAGCCACAATTGTTCATAACCACTCTGTACTGTTCGTTCGATTCGATTGTTTCGCAGATATCGGTGAAAGCTCATAAAATTTACGAAACACTCTTTTAGTTGTAAAACGTTCACGGATTACTACTTTATGATGTGTCGTGTTCTAAATAAGTTTATTACTTTTTTCACTAAAATTTTAGTGAAAGCCTCTAAGCATCTCTTAATTCGGATAGATTGTGGCGTAGGGCCGTGGCGGTCTCGACTGACCTCCAAATCGAAAATTCGCACTTGGTTGTGTAAGTACTCGTATCATATCTAGCCTAATAGAACTAATTAGAGAGTATGTTGCGATTTTAGCTGGTAGGCATATCGTTGGACCGATCTTTGTACCGAGGCACAGCAGCATTCAGGGCAGAAAAAGGTCCACGGGCTAACTCTGCTCTGAATATCACAGTGGCAGTAGAGGTTATCTGGCACCTTTGAGCTGGTATATCAAGGGTCGTAAAATGCGCGTAACCGCAGATGGAAAGAAAAATGTTTTTATTTTGGTTTTTTAATTTTATTTCAATAAATCATGGAGCTCTATTAAGACACGTTCTCATGGCATATTCGTTCATAATTCGTTATCTAATAAATTGCGAACTGAATTCCTTAATTCATCGGGGAATGAACTGTCAAGTGCAATTACGTATACGCCGTGTGAACTGGTACTCGAGTGCCGAGTATGAACTCTAATATTTCTCGATATTCAAAAAAGTTGTCAAAAATGTAACGCTTATCTACTTTTCTACTAAGAAGGCTTATATTTCGGTAGAAACACTTCAAATGATTATATAAAATTCTTTATCATCAGTCGAAAAATTTCATTATTCATAAGTGAGTAAATGCAAAGGTGTAGAAAAGTCGTCAAATGAAACTCAAAATTTAAAAGCACCAAACTTGATAAACTTCACATTAGTTTATTTGCTTCGCACTGTAACATCGCTTGAAGATATTTTGTATAGAAAAAATCGGGGCAAATAAGGGTAGCAAATGAACGAAAACGCTAATAAAACAAAGATCAAGGGTCAATTTGAATTACGAATCCTCCATTGTGTGAACACGGAACTATGTTGATCAACACTTTTACATTTTTAGATATTCAAAAATGCTACCGAAGCTCAGTTATTTTCGCGCAGTTTTTTTTATTAGGGGACAGCCAGTTGATTGGTAACTCTGTATATCCTAAGGTTGGAATGCTGATGATTAAGTAACAATAAATAATGTCTCGCTTAATTTTAAAATACTTAATTGAATCGAAAGTCGAAAAATTTAATACTTTTCAAATTCAAGTGTAAAGTGTTCTTGAGTTTTCCCATGTAGTCCAAATTAAAATCTCTAAAAATGCATTTAAACTCTTTTTTCCTCTAGAGAATGAATTCGTGAGCTTAACTGGGCTCTTAAGGCATTTGTGTCCTCCTAATTGTTGCGCTCTATCCGTTACATTCTGATTTATTAGGCGCTAAATGAATGTACACATTTCATTAATAAATTCAATTTCTTCAGTTTTCTTGTTATAAAAATTTTTAAAAATAAAAAAATTTAACAAAAAACATTTATTTTTTTATTTTTTTTTTTATTTTGTCTATAAAGTTATTTGTAAAACATTCGGCGGTTGTGATGTAGGGGTTAGAAGTGCGTACTATCATTACGTAGGGCCTGGGATCAAGCCCGATTTCCGACTAACATCAAAAACATAATTAAGGAAAAGTTTCTTCTCGGCAGGCAAAGGCAAACCTGCAAATGTATTTCTGCCACGAAAAAACGGCTTCGGAGGAGAAGCTCGGCCAAATACTAACATATTGGGAAAGCGCCAATCTACAAATATTATTAAGTTGAATATTTTTTAATTTTCCCCAATTTTTAAAATTGAAGCTCAATTCAACGCCTTTTTAATTTGTAGAAGTTAATTCTTGATAGTACAGAATTTTTGGTGAATGCATTTGTAGAGTCATACACGGTAAGAACTTGTTTAAATATTTTAATTTATTATATTTATTTAATATTAAAACATTTGTAGTGTTTTTACGCAACATTTTTCTTATATTAACTTTTTAATAATTGCTTAATCTTTTAATATTTATTTTGTA
>NW_023458561.1:40775712-40776133 GCF_013731165.1 Rhagoletis pomonella | reverse complement strand
TTATTTTATTTCATTTTATTTTATTTTATTTTATTTTATTTTATTTTATTTTATTTTATTTTATTTTATTTTATTTTATTTTATTTTATTTTATTTTATTTTATTTTATTTTATTTTATTTTATTTTATTTTATTTTATTTTATTTTATTTTATTTTATTTTATTTTATTTTATTTTATTTTATTTTAATTTATGTTATGTTACTTTACTCCATTTCATTTTATGGAGTTTTATTATATGTATTTTTAATTACTTTGTTTCAGTTTCTACTTTATTTTATATTATTTTATAAATTAATTTCATCTATTTATTTTTTTCCATTGTTTTATATTTTCTTATTTTTAATTTAATGTAATTTTCTTTCATATTTTTATTTTATTTTATTTACTATTCACTTTACTCAATATTTTTCCCAAAAAAA
>NW_023458561.1:40768556-40775612 GCF_013731165.1 Rhagoletis pomonella | reverse complement strand
TTTTTTTGCAATCGAGAAGTAGCACAACTTCGCCGGCGTATTCTAATGATCCTACAACATTCACTCTTATTATTATCGTTATTATTATTTTCATTATTATTATTCAACGTTTTTGCCTCAATCAACAGATTGGACGATGCATCTACAACTACAACAACAAATCAGTTAAAAAAGTGGTAAGCAAAATCGTCATTAATAACAACAAACTGTTGGACTTATGAAATGCAAAAGCGGATTTTAGCGTAGAAACATTTTGCCACCATTCGCTGGAATAATGCAATCAAGCGCCGTTGGAAAAATTCAAAAAACAAAAGCATCTCCGATCAAAAGCATCTCTGCTACAATTCGAGACAATGCGAAACAATTGCAAATAGAGACAATACAATTTGCAATAATTGTTGCTGACACTGTTAGCGCTTCGATGTGAATACTATTGTTGCAACATTGACGCCAATATTGTTGTTCAAGCTGACTTGCGAACTCACTTCAGTGGGGCTAACGCCAAAGCATTTGTTTCTCTTTTCATCGCCTAGCGCTTTTCTGCTCCTCGCTTACCTCCTTTTTCTTTTTCTTCTCCTTCTTTCCTCCTTCCTTTCCCATTACTTTTTCCATTTCTCATTTCTCATTGCAGTAGGCTACCGTTTAATGTGTCGTCAATAGAAGTGTTAGCAATACAACGACACCAACAACAACAACAAAAACAGCAGCAACAATGAAAACTTCTTTGTTTGTTGCTCCTTGGCTTATCTGCCATAGTAACTACAACGGCAATTATTTTACAACTGTATCGGCGATTTGTGGTACAATGGCGTTTGTGTTGCAAACACATCGACAACAGCATTTTCCACTTACTTTATTGTTGCTCTTCCTTTGGTGTTTTCATTTGAACCTGTCTCAATTCGTGTCGGCTGTTTTGACAGCTTCTATTTGTTGGCGTTTCTATTAAGGCCTTTGTTTACAAGGCAGCTGTTTGCATTGCTGCGTTTTTTGGCTATTTGTAATTGATTATATTTTAAGTATATGACGACGCTTGATCTGCAGCGCATCACTTGATTACGGCAGAAGACTGAAAAGTGTGCTTTAGCTATCCAAAAAAAAAAAGTGTTTATTCTTTCAGCACAATTCATTTTATTTAATATTTCTCGAATTTATTTTTTAACTTTTTCAAAGACTTTAAACGTTGTATTTTTTTCTATCGATGACCACTTCATTAACACGAACTTTTAGTCACTAGGGTGTCGCTTGATCAAAGGGCAAACAGTCACATTGATCATTTTGTTATAGATAAAAGACTAGTAATTTTTAGCAAAAAAAAAAAACCGACTTCAACTCCCATATAAAAAAAATATATATATATATATCTCATGATCCGCTGATCGGATCTTAACCAGATTAGTATGGGACCACCTCTGAGACACTACCTTTCCGATGCAAAAAGAATTATCGGAAAAATCGGTTGACGTGGTCCAAAGTTATGCGGTAACATACATAAAAAAAAAAAAAAAAAAAAATATTTCGACGAACTGATAACCTCCTCCTTTTTTGGAAGTCGGTTAATAAGTAACAAGGTATGTACTTTCTGCAGTAAAGTCATTTCCTATTTGATGCAAATTCCCAAACATTTAGATGCAGTTTTTAATTGCCGAAAATTTATGCTAAATGACAAAAATTTTATGTCCGCTTGTTGAACGATCAAAAATGTAAATATGCCCACTTTTAAAATTATCAAAAATTTATGTTTTTTACTTAAGAACAAACCCGAAATTTCAGTTTTTAGGTGAGCAAAAAGTTTAAAAAATACTCAATTTTTCCCCTAGTTCATACACACATATATTAACAAATGCTAAATTTCGGTTTTTGAGTAATCCAAAAGTTTATAAACTGTGCATTAAAATGGCCAAAAAATGTTGCCAAGTCTTTAAATGATTAAAATTTTGACCCAGTTTATAAATTAATAAAAAAAAAATATCAGTTTAAAAATGAACAAAGAATTTATGTATACATTTTAAATGGCCATAAATGTATGTCCAGTTTTAAATGATTACATTTTACATCCAGTTCATAAGTTAACAAAAATTTAATATAAATTTGTCTAGTTTATATATGACCAATAGATTCTTGTCCAATTTTTAGATCTCCAAATGTAGGTCTAGTTTTTAAACAATCAAATCTTCAAAATTGTGCGTATAAATTTTAAATGACGAAAAAGTGATGTCCAGTTTTAAAATGATTAAATTTTACACCAAGTTCATAAACTGGCAAAAATTACATTTCAGTTTTTTAAGTGGCCAAATAAATTATGATTAGTTTTTAAATTACAAAAAATGTATGTCCTGTTTTTAAATGATCAAAATTTTAAGCCCACTTTTTAAATGGCCAAAATTTTATGTCTATGTTATATGTGTAAATGATAAAATGTTACACCCCGTTTATAAATGAAAAAAAATATATTAAATTTAAATTTTTAGGTCACGAAATAAATATGCCTAGTTTTTATATGACCAAAAATGTATGTCTAGTTTTTACATATTAATTAAAATTTATGCCATTATGGAATGAACAATAATTTGCGTACAGTTTTCGAATTTTCTATATTGCCAATTCGGCTTTTACTTTCAAGTCTAATGTCAGTGTTTTGCGCCTGTTTGGCTTTGAGCGTAGGATAGCTACTGAAAAGGACCGCTGACAGTGGTTTTCCTCCAGGATCAATACATCAATTAGGTAGATATGTTGTCATTCGAAATATAATATAATATATAATATTTCGCTATTTTTAGTAAACCGCCGCACTGCTCTTCGTATCTTTTTTTTTGTTTAATTCTTACATATGAATAACATATTACCCACTTAGCAATTATTTCCGCTGCATGATTACACAATCGGTCAATATTTCATCACCACCTGCAGCAAGCCTTTGGCGACCCATACCAATTACATTTTAACGGTTACTTTTTCAAACTTGTTGTTGCTGCTTACGGGAGCTACATAACATGTCCAATCAGAAGAATTGAGTTGTCCTGGGGTGGGTGAAAAACTTGTACTAAATATCCTTCTAGCTCCATTGAAATGCGCCTGCGCCATGGCCCCAAATTATGGCAAACATTTATTAATTTCAGATATTTGCATGTTCAATACCGCCCCACTGCGGTAAATGGAACCGCCCATGCGCATGCGCCTACTCATTTTGGCATATGGCATGTGGCATGCGACTTGTGGCATGCAACATGCTGATACAATTGTTCATAGAAAATCCGCAAGTGGTCGATATCAAGTGGCATGTGGGAAGTGGTGGGCTATATTTACCGTGCCGTGTGCACTCTTCATTGTGTGGATGCCTGAATTAAAGGGGCGGTGTGGCGCCTTTGGGTACATTTGTTTTGCCTTTAATTGTTGCCAACGGCCCGTGGACACGATAATCTAATGGTGCCGGAATTTTTGACTTCGAAAACCAAATATCGGTAGCTGCTACAACAACAAGACTAATTCTATTTGTGCTAAGCTTAGACGAAGCAATGCAAAATACTAGAGCGCTCTTCAGCTTGCAGAAATAATCGGAAATGTTGGCAATAAAAATTGTAAAAAATAGTCGCACAATATAGGCAAGTATTTATGTATGTAGTAAAAGAACGCAAACAAAAAAGAGGCAATAAAATGTGCGCAATCCAGAAAACTAACGTTTTAAACCAGATAGTACCGCTCCAAAAAAGAATGCCGCTCAAAAGCAGCAGCAAATAGCAGGTAAGCATTCCTGATTCCAGATGTTGGCTGCTGCCTGGCTACAAATGCACCCTGTTTGTTGTTGCTATTATTGGTTTTCATTTAGCTTGCTAGCACTCGCCCGATGGCCGACGGACGACAACATCTCAACGGCATACAAATAAGCTTTAGTGGCAATAACAAAAAACACGAAAACGCTACGAGGCTGCTAGAAAAGTATAAGTGCCAGTGGACAGCAGCGGAATTGAATTCCGTCTCTAAATAAGAGCAATGTAACTGGTCTCTACTGTTAGGCATATTGGTACGTGTGCCAATAGCAGCATTAAATGCAACAGTAAAGCGCAATGTGGCAAGTGTGTTTGCGCGTACAACAATAGGTATGCGGCAGCAACAACAAGCGCCACAGCAGGGATGCAACAAGCGGCATTTGTCTGCAATTTAATTGAACAGTTTGTGACACACATTTATGTATGTACGACGTGCTATGCAACGTTATGCGGCACGGTAGTCGAGTTTTTTTTTTCAAAATGTAGAAATTAAAGAAATACGCACACGTTTTCTAAAAGCTTTTTTTATATAAAATTTCTTCAAGAATCAGATAGAAGAATTAATGGAAAGACGCCATAAGCCTAGGTTAGGGGCCAATGGTGATTTGTAGAGATGGTCTCACACTCCTAGCTCACCAGTGTTGATCTATCTGACCACTATAGCGGTTTTCAGGCTAAATTCATTACAATACAGTATGCCGTTCTGGAGCTCATAACCTGTAACTCTAAGGACGATCTACATACATACATACATACTATATGTGATCTCACTGGACAGCAAGTGCTGCAATTAACATGGCAGTCCTGGCTACGATAGTTGGAAGTCTTTTGTGGGACAATTAAAACACAATAAGCGATATAGTTTGAAAGATATTGTTGATTCTGACACGAAGGCTTACAAAAAAGCTTCCTTGCCAACTTTCATGGTGAAAAGCTGTTTGTAATCAAATCTTGCAATAAATTTTTAACCAACTTCCAGATGAGCTAGAGAATTGAAACTTCAAATATGACTCAGAACTCGTTGACAATGCAATATTAGTTAAACCGCTAGATAGGGCAAGTGTCGAGATATTTGAAGAAAACGTATTCATACTTAAATGAAAGGAAATAACTTAAAAAAAATTTTGCGGTTAGAAGGTGTAGGGGTCGATTTTTTATTTTTTCTAATTAACCAATTATATGTACTATAAGCTTGTCCAAAAAAGCTTGTTTCCCATGGGTAAATTGTTGTTCATAAATTATTTTTCATAAAATACGGTCTCAAGCTCATTAAAAGTTTTTGAATATAATTATTATGGCTCTATTCTGCATCAGTGACAAATTCTTGTCACAGTTTTTATCATGATAAAAATATAGTAAGGTAGAACCGCTGAGAGTTACTTTTAAAATTCTTGACGTTTCCAAACATTTTAATTTTTAAATTTACTCACAAACTCACACACACATTTTCATTTTCAATCTCAAGCAACAACAATTTCGAACAATTTCAATTTTTTATTTTCAATTTTATATGATTTTAAAATGCTGGAAAACTTAAAAAAAAAATCATGGCCGACAAAATGAGAGAACGGTTATACCTTGCTATGTTTTTATCATGGTTTTTATTATGGAAAAATATATGAAAAGTTTAAATTTGTCAGTTGTCAACGATACAGAATTGGGCTATTAAGCTTAGAGTCCAACAGCTCCCAGGAAAAATCAAAAGACATATTTTTCATTATTTCAGTTGCTTGAAAAAACACTTGGCATTTGCTGTAAATTTTTTGAAGAAATACATAGGTATATGATTTAAGAAATTTCGATAGAAGAAAACTTCTTTTCCATTTCTTGTGCGTCATTTTATGTATACGAATTTTTTGTTTTTCTTCAGAGCTGTAAATAGCCCTTTAAAAAGAAAAAACAAATTTTTTATTTGTTAAAATTTTTAGAAACGTATTTTATTTTTTCCTTTTTTTATTATTTTCTTTTTGTATAATTTTCTTTTAATTATTAGATTTTGTTAATTTAACAATAAACCTATTTTTTGTTTAATTTAATTTAATTTGTATTATTTTTATTATTTTATTTGATATTGTTTTTTTAGTGTTTTGTAAGTTTCTTATATTTTTTTTGATTTTTTAAAAGAAGAGATATATAAATTTTTTTTTGTTAATTTCATAAAGTTTTTACACATTTTTTAAAATTTTTTTCTCTTTTTAAATTTAAATATTTACATTTTTAAATTTAATTTTTACAGTTTGTTCTCCCATGGAAATGGAAAATAAAGCTTTCCGAATAGCAGCAACCAAAAATTTTGCAAAATTCACAATAATTCGCAAACAAAACAAATCTCAAAAAAGGATAGTAAGTAGGAAATTAGAATCGTAAATATACACCAAAACAATTCGTAAAACATTACATTCTTCTAGCTTGTTCCGCACGGCACATACCCGCCGGTTTTTCCTATATTCTCAATATTTTCTTTAGATCTTAATCACAATTAGCAACTATACTTGAATGCTTGAAAAATCGTAGGGAATGGCAAAGTTTGGATGAGCATAAAACTGTACGGCTTTCATTTCATTCCTATACGTGCCTGCTGTTTATTTACATGCATACATATATGACATTTTTGTGATTATAAATACTGTTTTCTTTTTATTAAAGAAGCACTGAAAAATTTCTTCCTTTGACATTGCATATACACAGAACATATAAGGGTAGCATTTATACATATTTTCTCGCCTGGGGCTGATTAACGCCCACTGTGCACGGCGCACATAGATACATACTCGTTAGAATAACCAGTACAGCAAGTGAGCTTACGAACTTAGGCCACCGCTTGTTGCAGGAATACACTCGTACAAACGTCGCCGTTGCAATTATAGTACAATAGAAAAAATACTTGCGGCCTAGCACTAAAGCTCTGTGTATTACTGGTTAGCTGCCGCAATATTTTGTTGTTAATATTTATTCAACAATTTTAGTTGTAAAGGCGGTTTTAATCCTTATTTAGTGGCAAACTGTGGTAGATGCACCACCAACTTACCACAACAACGACCAGTTCATGCAACAAATTCCAAAAGCAAACACCAGCAGAAATTTTGTAGCAGACGATGTGTAATTAAAAGTAATTGAATATCCGCAATCTGCAATTTACATATACATAGATGCGCACAAATAAATGTATATATAAAGTGTGTATGTGTGCGCGTACAACCATAAACTTTAATGGCATAATAAGGTGACAAAATTATCTGACGCCGCCAAACTACCGTTGCACTTTGTATTTGGTGGGCTAGCAGCAAGGGAA
>NW_023458561.1:40751644-40768456 GCF_013731165.1 Rhagoletis pomonella | reverse complement strand
TTATTTACTATTCACTTTACTCAATATTTTTCCCAAAAAAACCTTTTTCATTCTCCGTTTTTTTCTTTTATCACTTTTTCGACTCTCCAACTAACCTTTGATCGTTCAAGTTTTCTTCAAAAGTTTTATTTTTTTCGTAGCTTTTACAAGTTTTGTTTTTCAAATCGTATTCAAAAAGAAAAAAAAGTCCAATTAATTCACTTCTCCAAATTTTGTTAAAATCCACTACACTCCGCCGATAAGCCGTACTGGGCATACGAGTATATTTCGCGCTTTCGTGTCCGCCAAGGTCGCCGTCACCACACTGAATGAATGAATATACGAAATGTCTGCAAGTAAACGACCAAACAGAAACTTCTTCATTGGTCCACACACAAAGTTGGCAACGACGACGACGATGACGAGCTTAGATTTTCATTTTTCCCATAGACAAATAACGTAACTAAGCGGGCTAATACGCCGACCGACAAACCAGCAGTAGAGGCGACGAAGACATTTGGCCAAAACAACCACGAAGAGAACGAAGAAGATAGCTTCGCAGTCAACGACGTTGCCAGCAGAGTGGTCACAACTAATGCTGCCGGCTTAGAGGTGTAGTGAGTGGTCCAGCTACTACGAGTATGCCAGCATGCCACTGGCGTCTAGCGGCATTTGTGGCTTTCTTTGCCGGTAATAATATAACAGCTACATTCAGCAACAAGCCATCACCAGCAACGGCGAGCCGAGCACATGTGAATTTGCCAATCTTAAACCGCAACTCAAAGTAACAGCGGTACAAAATGGGAAAAGAAACATGGCCAAGTGTGGTTGGCTTTGCAGCGCGCCGTTAGAAATTGACGTCAATGCTGCAGCGCTGCGACTTACTGCCGTCTTTTAAGCCGTGTTTGCGCGTGAGGCTTTCTTTGGCGCTCTGCGGCATGCGTGGCTTAGCTGTTGGTGAATAGACTGCATGAATTGTGGCTTTGTGCTTTATTGCAAACACACTGCCTTGTTAGCTGGAAATGTCTCTAACAGAAAGCACAGTGGCCGATGTTAGCTCTAACAGAGCTAATTTAAAAAGCTGTTATTGAGTGATAAGAGATAGTAGAGAAAATCAAGTACACATACATATGATTTAGGCTCACGTTAACGCACGTTCACTATGATGGTTTCAAAAATCACGCACATCCACGATTTTATTTGGTTTTTTTTTGCTCAACTTAACTTTTGCTCGCGTAAACTTTTTTCAAACTGAAACTTTTAAATGAAATTGCATTTCATGTAAATAGGCCTACAAAAGCTTGGTCAAACATCTAGCAAGGGATGTTCGCATCATAATTTTTTTTTTGTTACAAAATTCCAGATATACATCTAGATCATAAATAAATTCGTATAACTAGTTCAAATTTTTGTTTACAACTCTGCCTGACACTAAATCCGGGGTTTCACTTTTGTTTTCTGATTTTTTTCAGACAAATTTGTATTTCCGATTTTTATTTTTTTTTTGTTTTCGTGTGTGGTGGTATAGTCTAATGTACTCGTATGTATGTATGTACATATATGCCCAAAAATATATTCCGAAAAAGAAGTTTAAAGTTTTAAGCTCTCATCTCAAGGATTTTTCTAAAGGGGAAAAAAGAATACCCGTTTTTTTGTTAAAAAAAATACATATTTACAGCTACCTCAAATGGTATAGAGTTCTGGAAAATCAATATTTTCGGTCGGAAAACTCTGTTTCGCTTTTGGAAATACTAACTTGTTTATTTAACCATTTTTCAATATTAACAATTTTTATGGGTCCAAAAAATGCAAGGGGTGGAGTTTTTCGATTGAAAAATATTGATTTTCCAGAATTCTACACCATTTATACGTAAAAGTGTTATTTCCTAATGTAAAATACATGGCAAACGTCATAGGCTTTGAGGTGCCTATTTTATATTCCTTTTAGAAAAAATCCTACTGGATGAGAGCTTATCATTTTAAACTTTTTTTTTGGACTACCGTTATGTACATTCATATATCGCCGGAATATTTTATGGCAATCGCTTAAAAACCTTGATCCACTAATTAACATTTTGGTCGGAATTTCGCTCAGGATGACCTCTTCTGCCATGATAAATTTGCAGAGAATTGTGTATTTAGAAGTCTCCAAAAAAAGTTTCTGAGTACCAACTATAAACCTGTTGACAGATGGCTCATAAATGAAACAGGTGGCAGCTGCATCAACATGACAATTAAAAAAAAGCTTGTAAAAATATGCCATGGGCCCTCGTGGAAACCATTTTCGACTTATACAAACTTTTATCATCTAAACATTCTAAGTTCAAATGAAACTGTTTTCTTATGCAAACAACAACTTATCATGAATTTACATACAAACAAAAAGTTATCAGGTAAGGTAATTTCCCAGAAATGTGAATAAGTAGTAAAATCGTAAGCATTAAAATAAATGTAACCCAGCAGGGGGTGCGTGCAGGCAGAGGTAATAGATTTTCCAATGAAAATAAACCAGCTGCTTCTTGGTATGCCAGTCAGCGCAACCGCAAATACCACCAAAGGTGGAAAAAGACCTTAGGCAACAACAATCAAGGAAAAGCATGTTGCATTTGAATGCTGTGGCATGATGCACATTCACATTCGGATTCGACGTGCCGTCATTTCAACAAGCGCAAGCATTTACGCATTTGGACTAAGGCAGCAACAGCAACAGCAACAGCAACAACAACAGCAGCTACTCAATGCAGAAGTACGCAGGAAAAATTACTTTGCTGCACAGAAAAGACTGCAGTCGATGGGCAAAGATGAGCCGTTGCATACAACAAAGCGCCAGCAAATGCAGCAATGTGTCGACTAGCTGACTAGCTGAAGTAGCATTTGATCGATGCGCATAAATGAAGAAAAGTCCTTTTTTCTTGTATATTCTTTGGGCTTTGTAAGTTGCGGTTTTGGTGGTGATACAACTGACGCGGCGTGGCTTGTTTCAGCGTTATTTTGTGGCAAGCATTTTTTTCTAAGTCAGTTGTCTTTGGCATTGTTTTTATAGCTTTCACTGTAGAAGATGTTGCAGCGTGCATGTTACACCATCGACGCGCATGCGAAATTCATAAATGCCTGTTGATTTATATTGCCCCAATCAAGCGAGACACACATGCAATAACTCACGCGATTACTCGATTAGCGCGAAAACTAATGTGTATATGTATATTTATTTGAGTTATTTCAAAAACCTTAATTTTTTATGCCAAACTCTCAAAGATCAAAGATGGGTGAACAGACGGGTTTTAAGACTCCAGACTGCATTGGAGCAGCCTGCTCCTGGGAAACTACCATACTAAGAGAACTGCACTAGCACAACAACACGGGTCTTCGTCCAGCTAAAAGCTTCCCCAAGACGAAACTAAGAATACATACTGGCTCGTTGACGGAAATTGTAGGCTAGGCATCTGGTCAAGCAACCTACGTCGCTGCTGTGGCTCCAAGGAGATATCATTACTCATCCTCCTCGAATGTGAGGATTTTTCACGTAGAACGGAGAGCAGCGAAGGACATCTATGGCCAAGAGAGGAACAGATACAATCCCTACCCCGGGATCAATTCTGAAACTTATAGACTATCTATGTAGAGCTAGCTGAGGTATTGTGATGAGTTATATTCATCTAAATATCTATCTAAGATATATTTTTAACAGTCACAGTCGCCTAACTAACATTTAAAAAATAATTGAGGTACAGCTTAAAGAGCAGTTCTAGAATCGAAATGATAATAGACCGAGGTACGCCCTTTTAGTGTTCTTTAACTGTAATAGGTAGAACCGCATAGGCGCGATGAGCCTCCCAGTAAAAGCCCACATTTATTATTTATAGATTCTTCTTTCTCATAAAACTCGAAAAAAATTTGTGTAGTTAAGCTCTCCTGGCTCCCCTGGAGTTATATTTATATTTTTTATATTGAATTTCTTAAATTAATTACTTGCATATTTATAGATGACTAAGAGGAAGATCGACCCATCTCGGCAGCCGGATCTTCAAAAACGCCCTATCTAAGAAACCGGCTGCCGAGATAGGTTGGTCTTCCACTCAGCCGTCGATATGTAGTGAGCGTTCTTGCGCGCCCTTTAATGCAAAAACGCAAGTCTTAAAGATTTCTTCTTCCGCTTAGCAAAAAATAAATGTCATACATTTTTAATTTCAATTTTTATTTACTTACATTCAGTTACGCCAACGAGTGTGGTTTCCTTCACCTTCACCTCACCCCTTCAACAAATCTGCATAGCTTGCATACCGTTTTGTAGCATGAGAAATTTTTGTTCGATTCTACGTATACAATTTGTTACTGTGCGGTGGAATTCAGAATATAATGGTATTCATGAAATTATTGACACTCCGTGTATAGCCGTTGGTAGACAACTGTTGGCGCTCATTCAATTCAGCATTACATTCATCATGAGCTGCTTTGTGAGCTGTGTGTGGAGATATTCCTTCTTAAATAGCGGCATAGTTGCCATTATCACCTCTAACCGCTTTTACCACTACATATGTATGTAATTCCCATTTGCTTGAATTTGATGAATGGGGTGTTTGTTTGTGGCTGACAGTTTAATTGGCAAATTTGCGGTAGTTGAAATAAATTCACTCTACTGAAATGGAAATTTAACGGAAAAATTTATTGGACATTCTCACAAGTGGACATCAGCTCGTAGTGGCTAGGGAAAACAACTTGACCATGGTATGCAGTTTCATAGCAACAGCCTAATTTTGGCGCCATCAGAAATCGTATGCGACCAGAGAGATGGAGTAAACAGAAAAGGTGGATTCACTAAAAAGAAAAATCAGAAATGTTTCGATAGCGCCAGCCATTTATCATAGCTGATTCCAAAGAGTCCTTATTTTAATCCCGGCTAGTTGGTACGTGATGTTTTGGAACAAATATCTGTCATCTGCTATATGAAAAATTGTTCTGTAGAGGGAACCATGCCGAAATTGGCTTTTCTCCAAACCATTAGATTAGATTAGATTGAGTTTGGAGAAGGGAGCAAGTCACGTAGTCGCGCGTCGCCCAAAGAGGATCATACCCCTAGGTTCACACGAGGTTCACAATCTGCTAAATCCAAGTTTGGCAAGTGCTTCAATACTCTGTAATGGCTATGAACGGAAATTTCATTCACGGGAAGCATTGATATTTTGCATCCATGTAAAGAAAAGTGCAGCAGAAAGTCATCGTCTGCTGTGTGAGGCTTACGGAGAGCTTGCTTCATCAATTTCAATCTGTGAGTACTGGGATCTTATTGCAATTGAAAGCTATTGGTATGGTCCAGAAAGTCGGCAACAGGGTGTCTCAAGAGCCCGAACCGAGAGATATAGAACGGTGTGTCATTGTTTCCCAAATGTACCTTTAACGGTGCAAATCTAAGTTACGTTTGCATTGTATTGTTATCGATAATCAATGTAATAATCTGCATGTGGTGGCACCAGAGGGGAATCTTCTACTATGGGCTTCTCAAAAGTACTCAAACGATCGAAGGGGCTCTCTACTGACAATAACTTAAGCAAGCGCTTGCGAAAATATCACTATGACAATGAACATTTTTGAAAGCGGACGAAAATTATGTACACTTTTAATATAACGGTACTTAGAAGAATATCTTGGTAAAAAATAAGATTATTATAGATTTGTGGAAATGGGCCTGACACCACCCAGTACTTAAGTTTATTTTTTATTTACTTAAGATTTATATTATCGCAAATGCTTGCAATCGGAGAAAAGTATAATTGCTTCTCATGTAGTTCATATAAAGGTTGAAACCCCGTTATTTAATATTCGAACCGAGTATATAGAGTTCGTTTTCGCGCGAACTCATACTTCTTTATTTGTCTCTAATAAGGCTAAAAACATAGTAGAGCAGCGAGCAAAGAGCATCGAGCAAAGCGTCGATTACAAACGCATGGAAGAGCGCATAGTGGAGAGCAAAGCATTCATACACGTTTGTAATTAAAGCTCTTCTCGATGATAGCTCTTCACTTTGCTCGCTAAGCTTATCTTAATTTCTTCCGTGCCAACTGGTGCCAATCGGAAACGCTAAGTGAAAGGCTGAGAAGACCAGCTCTACAAATATCAGAACAGCTTATGCACTACTTTAGTACGCGAAAATATGCCGGTGCCCTTGTAATTAATGCTCCTTCATCTTGAATCATCGCCTGGAATACTTAACGAGTAGGGATGGGGAAAAACAATAATATAATCGATTAATTAATCATTTGATCAATCACAAGCCAAAAAAATTAATTTCAATTAATTGCAATTATTGGTAAATAATCGGTTAAACGAATTTTTAAGGGTATTTTTACAGTCAGTATCCACAAAAACATTTCTCCATACAAAGTTTCCAATTCACAAGCGATTTAGTTTCTTGGTGACTGTAGCACCAGCTTTTAAAAAGGCGCTCAGCAGGCACCGAGGTACCAACTAAATAACAGTATTTTTTCGATATTCCGTAAAGCTGTGAGTAACAATTTTCATTTCCTCAAGGTTGACCAACTTGCATACATAGGGCTTATTTACAACCAACTTCTAGTATTTGACCAACTGGTTCGCCGATAAATCAATGAGTGTGTAGGGCCTTTAACGTTGCCACACTTAGTTTTGTAGCCTTTACAATGGGCTTACATACACTACTTACACCATTGTCTGCTCTGAGTTTTAGCAATTCTTGCGGCTATTTGAAATTTAGACAGCTACAGAATTCATATTTCTTGAAAATATTCTTACGATGATTTTACAACTAATCGATTATCACAAAATTACGATAGAATTAAATCGTAAATTGAACAAAATTACGATATAATTAAATCGTAAATTGGACAAAAACAATCGATTACTTTTATCAAATGATTAATCTCTGCCCTCGCTATTCACGAGACGCCTAGTCAAACATCGTCCATGTCCATGCTCCAGCGCTTTATGCTATATGTAGTGGAAACGATGCCTGCTTTGATAATCCGTAGCTTCAGTAATCATCAACAGGAACAAACATCAGGCTGCAGTATTTTATTTTTTGTGCATAAATATGGAAATTTCTTATGATTCTTAAGAATTTATGTATGTAAATTAGTTGTTTATACAAATGTTCTAATTCGCATCCACATTGATTATTTACTGCTTATCATGGCTACTAAATTATGAAAACCTGCTCTGGCTGGTGAAAATTGGCCGCTCCACTTCAATTCACCATAAAATGTTTCATTTACTCCATTAACACTGAGTTCCAATTTGTCTTTATGACTCTGAATTGAGTCGTAAGTTGCAACAAAAATATGATTTTCAATTATGATGTTACCCCAAAGTGAAGTGACTGCAAAATGCCCATGGGCTATTTGCTTGCCACAAATCAGTGACACATGTGAAGTCATAAAATTGTTGCAAGCGAAGCACGGTGGTGCTCATAAAATACCCTGGCAGAAAATTCACCGCTACCTTGCACGGTGAGCGGAGCACTAAAATTTGGTTCTGTAGAAACAATTTTTTTTTTTTTTTTCAAAAAACACGATAAATCCAGCCCGCAATCAAGTTCGGACAAGAACGAACAGGAAACACTGCGCAATCCCGCAGAACATCAATGCATAATAACCAAATCCTTTTACCGTGGATTAGATCCAATCTCCACAGAGTTATTAAAAATAGGCATTGCAATGCTGGCGGAATAATGGAGCTCTCATCAATAAAACTCAGGCTCATTGTACGCTTTCAGACTGGGATCTAAGGTGAACAACAAACTCGAAAAATATTCAAGAATTGTGGATCGTTTTAGTTACATCTTCAATAATTCAATCTCGATGTGTACCTGAGAACAAAAGCCGATTAGACTCCAAATCCAAATTGAATGGGGATGGCGAACATTTATTTCGAAACACATCGGGAGTAAAAAACGTAGGTAAACTATGCTTAATCCTGCAGAATACTCCAATATGATGTCTGAATAGACGGAGGACATGAATAAAGTAAATGCTAGTGTGACACAAAACAAGCCACATGGCTGCCAACTTGGCTCAAACCATGGCATTGTTGGCCCTATTTTACTTCAAATTGCACTTAATTTTTCAATTTGGCACAAAGTGCCAAAATGGCACTTTTGAAAAATAGTAATATTTCAATACATTTTTGTGAAATCCTTTGCGTGCACTTCTTTTTGTCAACTAAAGTTTTCTATTTTCTATAATGGGTACAACTGGTTTATCTTACTTTGGCATTGGACTTTTGTTTTAGGAATGTGTTTCTAATTTTAATGCTAAAAGGGAGGAATTAAAAAAAATGACTCATTTTTTGGAACTTTTATTTTTCTATTTGGCACATTTTGGCACTTTTTTATCCTCAACATGGCACTTCATAGCTAAGTATAGTTGGCAGCCCTGGTTGGAAGCTCTGCATTATGCTCTGTGAATAGAACATCGAAGAATATGAGCATGGGGTTCTCTCATTTGAAGAACTCTTCACATGTGGGAATAAGAGACGGAACTGATTTTATAATAAGAATCTGTGCCTCCGAAGTATTTCCGAGCAGCTATATTAACTGAGTGAGTGTGCACGTATATTTTGGCTCTTTCACGCTAAAGCGACCATTCAAATCTGGGGTTAAATTTGGTACACAGAGTGCTTATAACCTAGATTAAAATAAAGGAGATATTTTGAAATGGGTCGCCAGCTGTTTAAAAACGTAAATGCATTTGCATGTTTGGGGAAATTTTCCAATATCAATATCGAATGAACGAGGTATAAAAAAGCTTTATTCTGGAAAAACTTAAAAACTAAATTTTATTAGAAAGTTAAATGACACACGTATTACAATATGGGTGACAAACGAAAGAGGTTTAAGAACGCTTTAAAAGGGGTTGCCACCTGTTTAAAACCCAAATTAAATTGAATAAATATTTATATATTTAATGAAATACATTTTACAATTTAATTACGAACAAAACAGATTTAAGAATGAGTCACTTCGAAAACATTTTAAAGGAGCGTTGCTACATGTTTAAAGGTTTACAATTTGAATTCATTTTAACGAAGTGTGTATATGTATTAATATCAAACGAAGGCTATCTAAGAACATTTTCGCTGGAAAAAATTTTTAAAATACGTTGCCACCTGTTTAAATGACAAATTTATTTAATCAAAAAGTTAATCGAAAATTGAAAAGATATTTGTGCTTAGAAGTACGAACCAAAAACATTTAAAAAAAGTTGCCACCTCTTTAAAAGTCAAACTCGCTTTAAATAATATGTTTAATGAAAACCTATGTATAGTCATACGTGTACCAAATGAAAGAAGCTTAAGAAATATTTATTTCGAAAGTAGTCTTTTGAACGCATTTTATAAAATATTTTCCACCTTTCTCAAATTTTAAATAAATTTTTTCTGTTTAAGCTTAATAAAATATGTGTTAAAATATTATATTGTTATGAAACAATTAGTGCTGGTTATTGCTTTTATTCAGACATATTTTTTGATAGACCTTGGCAACTATGAAAATAACTTTAAAAATTTACAGTCAGTTAATAAAGTTTAGGTACAGCGAATTATTTACCATACGGGCAATTATTTTATTTTTCGAAAATTTTTTATAAAAATATATATAATATAGAGTTCCAAACCTTGTGCAAAATTAAAGAAAATTCTACAAAATTGGATTCAAATATTGTATTTTTTATTTACGCTCTCTATAAAGAAGTTGAGTATGCAGTTTTTTAGCCCATTCAATTCTATTATAAAAAAGTTCAAGTACGAGGAAGTTAGGACTTACCATTGATTTTTGGCAATTTTTTTTGTTGTAGTGTCGCACATTTTTTCCATAAAAACATTACATATTTTATATGGATGAAAATTTGCAGAATTTTCTTTAATTTTGCATAAGGTTTGGAACTCTAATTTTTGGGGTTTTCGTTGTAGAATTAACCATATTTTAATAAAAAAATTACCGGAAAATAAAATTGCAATCACTTCTACCATGTTTTCAAATTATTGTTGCTTTTCCACAATAAGCTCTTCATTAAAAACGGCCTCAAGCTCAATAAAAATTTGCTGAGTAGAAAACTAAAATATTTAAAAACTACTTGCCGGTATTGACAAAAATTTGCTGTAGCTAAACTTTATTGACTGACTGTATGCATAAAATACTGGAGCAGCCAATGTTCTTGAAATTGGGCACATTGTCACGTTTTGGAATATAACTTGTATCCTACTTTATTTATTTATTTCTGTGTATGTAAGTTTTTAGACAATTACAAAATCTTTTAATTAAATTTGTTATTCACTGTGAAGTAATTTATTTCCTTTTCTTTTACTTTGGAATCATAACCTTAGGGTACGTTCACACAGAAAGCGGAGCCGAGCCAAGCGAAACCGTTCCAAGCTGAGCGAAGCTTCAAATTGCTGTAACTGAAAGTATTCATAATATGAATTTCATATAGGAAGCTTTTTCATAAGCATTTTGGAGCTGAAAGCCAAGCAGTTTTTGATTTATAATTTTCTATTTAATTTTTCAGCTTCATGACGCTGCAGCGCGCTGCTGCAAACAAGACATCAAAATATTCAAATAAAAACGAGTTTTACAACTAATGCCTTGAATAAAATTCAGCAAATATTTCTGCTGCTTTTCATTGGCGGTAAGTTTTGTGGTACCTTTGCAGCCAAGTCCATGCGAAAAGCTCCGCTTCACTTCGTTCAGTGTGAACACCACCAGCTTCGCTTTGTTCCGGCTTTCTTCGCTCGGTTCCGCGTGGATTTCTGTCTGAACGCACCTTTAAACGGACTTCACGCGGGCGTATCTGCGAGCAAACGCTAGTCTTATGTATCTAAACTAGGAACTAGCACTCTAGTTGAAATTTTTCCTAGAGGGCATTCAACCAGCATCATAAATCATGTATCTCACATATACAGCCACAAATCCGTAGGAAAATAAATAACAAAAGGAGACACTCATTCTCAACAAGAAACAGCCAGCAACTGCCAACCTGCATGCACTTGCAACAATTTACAGTGGCAGTAGCAACAACAACATTACGAAAGAAAAAAATAACAGCTGCAATGGCTTTTGAATTGTTGTCGTTCACGCCTTTGGTGTCACCCAATTGTTCTAGGACGCCAACTGTTGCATAGAAAGACGCGCGATCACCATTGCCGACTATTTGCCCAGCCAGCTCTAGTGCAATGTATGTAGGTAAAAGCAAACAACAATAGCAAACCTATAAAAACAACGGCACGTGGCAGCCAGTTATGCAACTGTTCGCCAAGACGGGATGTTATTCACAATTCAATAAACTGAGGAAGAAGCAGCGGAAGGGGAGCTATAGTATGTATATACATACACTCCACTAAGGAAATGCTGATCAGTTGCACACTTAATAATCCACGGTAGAAATTTACTTTATTGATGCATCATTAAACGCTCAATGTGCCACATTTGCTTGCTTACCTATGCCGCTTTAGAAACGCAGGCGCTCGTTTTAAGCTTTGTTGTGATTTGTTGTCAATGGTTTTATGGCGTAACAATTATTGGCAGCCATTAGGTGTAAAGCAACGAGGCACAAACGTCCCGGTGTTTGGCGCTGATGCAGAAGATATTGTAAGTACAGTTGTTGCCACCTTGAATAGTGGTTTAATTAATTGATACTTTAAGTAAATTGCTAAGAACGCCAATCAACTCGGATGCAACAATAAAAATGACTGTGGCCAGATGTGGACTTTTTGCATAAACAATGCATAGCAACTCTATCTTAGTTGCAGCAACAGACAATTTGAGAAAAATACTCTTTTTAAATTTAAATAGATTTACGGTTGTCTTTAATGCTCACGTCTTCGTTAATGTTGAAGCTATTGCGCTTATTAAAAAGTAATAATTGAAATTGTTTAACTGGAAAAGTATCCTTAAACAAACGCGTCGGTTTGCATACACAGTATGCACAATAGGGTGGTAAAAAAGTGCATGTGGAAAAGTAAAGTCGGAATTTTTATTTTATATATATAATAACCATATTTTACAAGAATGATAGAATACAAGATTGCGCCAATCGAGCTGAGAGTAACTGGCCGTGACGTCAATAAATACCAGAATGAGAGTGCAAGACGAACTCGACAAGAAAAAGAGGAAGCATCGAACAAAAGGCAGTATTGCCAAGTTTTCAATTTGAAAAAGCACCAAATATTTATTGGTGTATTTTATGGACTTTATATGCATACATAATTATATTGTAAGGATGCCGATTCAAATAATATTTTGTTGTCGCTTATGATTGTGCCATGATTTTATTAAAATTTTTGTGAAGTTGCTTACCACGCTTATGATTGCTATAAATTTTGCTTCCATTTTTTTAAGATTTTATAATTTGGTGTCTTCAAACTAAAAACAAAAGCACCATAAACGCACCAAGCACCAAACTCAAAAATGTTCGGGTTTTGAATACCCACTAAATTTGGTGCGAAAAGCATTAAGTTGGCAACAGTGAATGTAAACAAAAGTATTTTATGACGTCAGCGATTGGGTGGATGCTGTCAAATCGACGATGAGAGGGTTAGCGGTCCGCGAATGGCGCGACCTTTATTTTCTGGATCGTGCATATTTTATAGGCCCGCCAAAAAGCCCAGAAAATGCAATGGGAGTAAATAAAAAATCTTTAGTATTAAAAAATGGTTAAATAAACAATTGAATATTGTTGCTGGAAGTCTCCTGAAGAGAACCAGAATTTTCCGATCGAAAAATATTGATTTTCAAGAACTCCGTACTATTTCTACGAAAATTTATTTTTTCCCATAAAAAATACATGAAAAACTTTGAGAGCTTAGAGCGATCTATAAATATTTTTTTTATTTCAAAATATAGAACAATCCCTGTGGGTGGGAACATTAAAATTCCGACTTTACTTATTTTAGACCACCCTAATGTACATACTTTTTTTTTGCCCGCTTGAATTTCGGTTTGGCGTTATGATTTCAAATGTAACATACAAGAAAATAATAAATTTTATTTAAAAACGTTGCATTATGTCTCGGGACACCAAAACATTTTCAATGTGTCGAATCTCAACTAAACAGGCCATTAAACCAGGGCTCGAATCGTAACATCCGTTCACGGTCGTTTACGCTGAATGGGATAAAGAGTACGTTCACGTATGTCGTAATCCGAAAAATGTCTTTTTACGTGACGAGTAATACGATATGGTATGTGAAGATTCGAGCCAAGAGTGTTGAGTTGGCAAATTTGAGCGATAGCTTACCTATGAGCCCGCTATATTCTGGCGCTCATAATCCTTAGTCGGCTTTTTCCCAGTGCGGGACATTCGCAAAATAGATGCCTTACTGATTCGGGCTCTTCTTCATTCCTGCAGCTCCTGCAGAAGACGTTGAACGCCTACCCAGAGTGATGTGACTGGTCAGCAGACCCGCAGCTAAAGATATTTCTCCCCTGCTAAGCATTTGGAGTTTCCACGATCTTTTCGCATTCTCTTCCGGCCACATGAACTTTGCTATATTGCAAGTTTCCTACTGTTTGTCATGTCATTGACTGGTATACCAGCTGAAGAGTGAACTGCTCTGCCATCACGTAAAGTGACCTGCGGCAAACTCACTGCAGTTTTCGAGTTGCGTGTGACAGAATACCAGGCTTTTAAAGCTCGATGTTATTGCACCCTATTGCTCCTGTCCTTAGGCTTGAAAAACGCTGCATTCTATATAAACTGAAGGGACGAGGAGAGGTAGTCGACGACCTCCTAAGCGAGTGACTCGCGCAAATCAACTTCAAGTATTTCTTCAAGAGCCTAGGGAAAACTCCAATGGAAAATCAGGATTATTTAAAGACACGACGTGACATATTCGGGTTATATTGACTTTAAGGGCCTTAATCGACTATGGCTTAGTGGCACGATGTACAGAACATAGGTGATGCCCATCTCGGTACCGCTATTCTGCTCTCAGTGAATTTGACAGAATCACTCTTATTATGACGTCACACTTATGCAACTTGTTTACGTTTTTCTTGCTCAATTTTTTCTTTTTTTCCCATTCTTGTTCGTGTTTTGGCATTTCTCCCTCGCAACTGCACCAGTGTGAAGTCACACAAAAATTATTCTCAAGAATCCTCTCTGATGGGCGCAACCTGTATTCTATCAATCTTTGGCTTAGAGGTATAGATCTACGACTCTCGGATACCTAACTAAATATATAGAATATAGCAGAGTTGAATAGCGCGATTTTGGATGCCAATTCACATTACCGCTGAAGGAATTTTCAGTTATTCACGTAGAATGTCCACAAATATATAACCACACATCGACCACATATCCACGTTTTGTTGAGTTTGGGCCAAACTAAATCCATATATTATTCTGGAGGGCTCGGCGTTGACGGTCATGACCACAGCAACGAACTGCCAGTATCGACCGGCCCAATTTCAGACATCCTTTGTTATATATGAAATAGTTAGTTTCCACCAACACCTATGTACGAAACGTGTAAAATTGGAGGTAATAGATTAATGTCCTATAAAAAGTAATCTTAGTCATAAAAAATGTTTAGTTTTTAGCATTGGAAGTATGTATATTTACGGTTAATAAATTATTCTATATAATTAACATAAATACGACCAACACAGGAAAATGTGCAAGTAAATATCTATGCATTAGTGTGAACATACATACGTGTGTATGCTTATGGCTATATAGAGCAACGACTTCCTTCTTCAATCTTCAAATTATGCTATACCATGGCAGCTGTTGCTTATTTGCCGCCAATGAAGACATTAAATGCACGTCAACTGCGCTATTAGAAGTTTGTATGTAAACATTTATGTATGCATATTAGGGTGGTCCTTAAAGTCAAATGAACGATTATTTCAGTCTCACCCCTTCAATCGGTAACACCACTGTCATATATATCACATATACAATTTATATGTGATATCTTCGACTTAGTAGCATCAACGTAGGGGTTTAGGCAAAGGAAATCGGATGTAAAAGTTTGCTCCCTACATTTAAGGCCCGTCCTAATATATATGCATGCCATGTGTGCGCTCAAAAATATTGGTAAATCTAGTAATTGCGACAGTTACTATGATTATGTTTAATCTCTATGGAGTAACTAACCCGTCATATGGGCTATAATTTTTATGAAACAAGCTGAACCCAATGAAAAAATTTGCAGAAATAAATTAAACAAGAACTGCATACAATAAATGCAAGCCACCACGACACTCAATGTAATGGTTAGATTAGGTAATAAAGGCGCGAACGAAGGATTAGTACTTCCACTTGGAGTTAGGCTTGCCCATGGTGAATGCCATCCTTCGAACCGAAGTTACATATAACAAATTGTTGTATAGAATATTGACTTCCTCTATAGGCGCAAGCTATTGGAAAAGCCTGATCCCACATGTTTAAAAGCATAGACAGACGGCAAAGTTGATGGGAATTAACGACGCAATTGATCTGATCAAAATTGTGGCTTGACAGACGGCAGTATGCGTATTTACGAGCCGCGAGGTCGAAGGCTCAAATCCCATGGCTAGTAGAATTTTTATTTTTTTATTATAAATTCTATATTTTTTAATGTTGCTTTTAGTTAGTTGTTTTTGACTTTTTTGGTAAAATTAAACTCTAAAAATGTAAATGAACTAATAATAAAATAAAAAGTACTAATTCGAATAAGTTCTCATTCAATTTGAATGAATGTCTAAAGTAGTGTGGTGATTGCATTACCGATAAAAAGGTGTATGTATGTTCATGCTAGTTTTGCATATTCTACGCTCTCTGAGTTTTGGTCAGTTTTGCCGTCGAAAACTCCCTTGATCCGAATTAAGTTTTGGAATTAACTCTAGGACTTTATCCGGATCAACTGCATTTAATTCCCGAGATAATTCTGAAGTAACGAGTTGATCTGGATCCACGCTGCCTGTTTGTCTATACTTTAAGATGCCTTGTCTGGAGCACTCTCCTCTTTCAGCTTATCCCCACAACTTCTGCAGAGGGAGCTTGTTGGTATACGCTATCGATGGAGAATTGGTGATATTGCACAGTGCCCTGTGATGCCGCCGGTAAGAACCCTTACCGCAGACTTGTTTAGCGTCAATAATGCTTCAGTATCACTCTTAGCGAGGCTCGATCGTAGGGTGTTTAAGATTTCACAGTCTTTACGATTGATCCATAGCTAATATGTCTGAGTTAGCATCCAAGTTAGACGGTTAACCGGCCGATCAATGCTGGCAGGTTCGTCTGACTCGCGAGTCGGTTTGCATGTGTATGGTGCCTATTACGACGCTATTCTCAATGCACTACTTAAGTATATTCAAGTTCTGCTGGGTTGAGTTTAGCACAACTGGTATTGGCCAGCTGTTAAATGTTTGTTCATTAAATTAGCTTAAATAAACATCAGCGCATATACTGCATACATAGAACTCTTCCACGCTTCACTTTACTAGTTGCAAGCTGTCCACTGCTCGAAATCCCACATTTTATGAGCCTTCGTGCGCATACTTCATTTGCTCAGACTGATTGATGCACGCAAACGCATGCAAACATACAGACATACTTATAAACATATGCATGTAACGCGACGGAGGTCCCATAAAATACTCCAATTAACCACCGGCGGGATGCCATTGCCAACCACCAAATTGCTTACAAGCAACTTATGGCGCAGGACAGGATTCACAAGCTGACAACAAGTGTAACTGGTGTTGCATGCCACAAGTATGTATGCATAGCAAATAGTTAGCTTAGAATTGGCGTTGCATCAAGACAGCTCCAATCCCTTCCCTTGCTGCTAGCCCACCAAATACAAAGTGCAACGGTAGTTTGG
>NW_023458561.1:40734481-40751544 GCF_013731165.1 Rhagoletis pomonella | reverse complement strand
AAAAAAACCTTTTGCATTCTCCGTTTTTTTCTTTTATCACTTTTTCGACTCTCCAACTAACCTTTGCTCGTTCAAGTTTTCTTCAAAAGTTTTATTTTTTTCGTAGCCTTTACAAGTTTTGTTTTTCAAATCATATCAAAAAAAGTCCAATTAATTCACTTCTCCAAATTTTGTTAAAATCCACTGCACTCCGCCGATAAGCCGTACTGAGCATACGAGTATATTTCGCGCTTTCGTGTCCGCCAAGGTCGCCGTCACCACACTGAATGAATGAATATACGAAATGTCTGCAAGTAAGCGACCAAACAGAGACTTCTTCATTGGTCCACACACAAAGTTGGCAACGACGACGACGATGACGAGCTTAGATTTTCATTTTTCCCATAGACAAACAACGTAACTAAGCGGGCTAATACGCCGACCGACAAACCAGCAGTAGAGGCGACGAAGACGTTTGGCTAAAACAACCACGAAGACAACGAAGAAGATAGCTTCGCAGTCAACGACGTTGCCAGCAGAGCGGTCACAAGTAATGCTGCCGGCTTAGAGGTGTAGTGGTCCAGCTACTACGAGTATGCCAGCATGCCACTGGCGTCTAGCGGCATTTGTGGCTTTCTTTGCCGGTAATAATATAACAGCTACATTCAGCAACAAGCCATCACCAGCAACGGCGAGCCGAGCACATGTGATGTTTGCCAATCTTAAACCGCAACTCAAAGTAACAGCGGTACAAAATGGGAAAAGAAACATGGCCAAGTGTGGTTGGCTTTGCAGCGCGCCGTTAGAAATTGACGTCAATGCTGCAGCGCTGCGACTTACTGCCGTCTTTTAAGCCGTGTTTGCGCGTGAGGCTTTCTTTGGCGCTCTGCGGCATGCGTGGCTTAGCTGTTGGTGAATAGACTGCATGAATTGTTGTGGGTTTGTGCTTTCTTGCAAACACACTGGCTTATTAGCTAGAAATGTCTCTAACAGAAAGCACAGTGGCCGATGTTAGCTCTAACAGAGCTAATTTAAAAAGCTGTTATTGAGTGATAAGCGATAGTAGTGAAAATCAAGTACACATACATATGATTTAGGCTCACGTTAACGCACGCTCACTATGATGATTTCAAAAATCACGCACGTTCACGATTTTTTTGGTTTTTTTTTTTGCTCACGTTTACGCACGCTCACTAATAAGCTTTGTTTTTTAATCACACACGTTCACGTAAACTTTTTTCAAACTGAAACTTTTAAATGAAATTGCATTTCATGTAAATAGGCTTACAAAAGGTGGGTCAAACATCTAGCAAGGAATTTTCGCCTCATACATATTTTTTTGTAACAAAATTTCAAATATACATAAATACTTAGGTCTTACGAATTTTCAATTAAATTCATATAACTAGTTCATATTTTTGTTTACAACTCTGCCTGACACTAAAACCGCTTTTTCACTTTTGTTTTCTGATTTTTTCAGATAAATATGTATTTCCGATTTTTTTTTTGTTTTCGTGGATGGTGGTATAGTCTAATGTACTCGTATGTATGTATGTACAAAAATATATTCTGAAAAAAAAAGTTTAAAATTTTAAGCTCTCACCTCAAGGATTTTTCTAAAGGGGAAAAAGAATACCCGTATTTTTTGTTAAAAAAAAATTACATATATAGAGCTACCTCAAACGGTATAGAGTTCTGTTTCCATTTCGGAGACTTCCAATAACAATACTTAATTGTTTATTTATCCCTTTTTCAATATTAACTTTTTTTTATGGGTCCAAAAAATGCAAGGGGCGGAGTTTTTCGATTGAAAAATATTGATTTTTCAGAATTCTACATCATTTAAAGTACATGTAAAGTAATGTAATGTAAAGTGTTATTTCCCCATGTAAAATACATGGCACACGCCATAGGCTTTGAGGCGGCTCCAAAAGAGCCAAAGGTGCCTATTTTTTATTCTATTTAGAAAAAATCCTACTGGATGAGAGCTTATCATTTTAAACTTTTTTTTAGTCTACCGTTATGTACATTCATATATGTATCGCCGGAATATTTTAAATATGGCAATCGCTTAAAAACCTTGATCCACTAATTAATATTTTAGTCGGAATTTCGCTCAGAATGACCTCTTCTGCCATGATAAATTTACAGAGAATTGTATAAAAGTCTCAAAAAAAAGTTTCTGATAACCAACTATAAACCTGTTGACAGATGGCTCATAAATGAAATAGGTGGCAGCTGCATCAACATGACAATTAAAAAAAAGCTTGTAAAAATATGCCATGGGCCCTCGTGGAAACCATTTTCGACTTATACAAACTTACAATCATTTTTTCATCTAAACATTCTAAGTTCTAATAAAACAGTTTTCTTATGCAAACAACAACTTATCATGAATTTACATACAAACAAAAAGTGATCAGGTAAGGTAATTTCCCAGAAATGTGAATAAGTAGTAAAATCGTAAGCATTAAAATAAATGTAACCCAGCAGGGGGTGCGTGCAGGGAGAGGTAATAGATTTTCCAATGAAAATAAACCAGCTGCTTCTTGGTATGCCAATCAGCGCAACCGCAAATACCACCAAAGGTGGAAAAAGACCTTAGGCAACAACAATCAAGGAAAAGCATGTTGCATTTGAATGCTGTGGCATGATGCACATTCACATTCGGATTCGACGTGCCGTCATTTCAACAAGCGCAAGCATTTACGCATTTGGACTGAGGCAGCAACAACAACAGCAGCTGCTCAATGCAGAAGTACGCAGGAAAAACTACTTTGCTGCACAGAAAAGACTGCAGTCGATGGGCAAAGATGAGCCGTTGCATACAACAAAGCGCCAGCAAATGCAGCAATGTGTCGACTAGCTGACTAGCTGAAGGAGCATTTGATCGATGCGCACAAATGAAGAAAAGTCCTTTTTTTCTTGTATATTCTTTGGGCTTGTAAGTTGCGGTTTTGGTGGTGATACAACTGACGCGGCGTGGCTTGTTTCAGTGTTATTTTGTTGCAAGCATTTTTTTTCGAAGTCAGTTGTCTTTGGCATTGTTTTTATAGCTTTCACTGTAGAAGATGTTGCAGCGTGCATGTTACACCATCGACGCGCATGCGAAATTCATAAATGCCTGTTGATTTATATTGCCCCAATCAAGCGAGACACACATGCAATAACTCACGCGATTACTCGATTAGCGCGAAAACTAATGTGTATATGTATATTTACTTGAGTTATTTCCAAAACCTTAATTTTTTGTGCCAAACTCTCAAAGATCAAATAGGAATTAAAGGGGCACACAGACGGGTCTTAAGACTCCTGGCTGTATTGGAGCAGGCGTAAATGGCCCAGACTGAAGCTCTTAGTGCTCTTGAGAACCTTTCCAAGCCTTTTCCAAGCGCAAGTCTATGCCATCAGTCAGTGTGCACAGATCAACCTTGGCAGGATTTATCGAAGTGAAAGGATCTTATTTTTTAGTGATAGTTAGGGGACCCTCCAGGCTTTCTAATCCTTCGAGTCAAATCCTCAGTGGTACTGGAGTGTGTAGAGAAGCTGAATGCCCTGGCAGAGATTAGTGCTAAAGAAATTGTTATAGGTACCAGCGCCCATGGGAGTCGAAGGAAATATGGAAGGCTGCTGCCTTGACTCCGATAGGACCTGAGCCTTCCTTTCCGTAGGTCTCAGAATAACAAAAGGCGCGCTCAGAAAGGAAACTTCCGTACTAAGGGAACTGCACTAGCTATTCTTAGTTCCGTCTTGGAGAGGTTTATGAAAAGTCTGTGCCTTTTAAGATTGTACCCCGTAGTAAGCTTTCAGCTTGACGGAGGCCCATGTTGTTGCACTACAGGCTCTTTGACGGAAATTGTAGGCTAGGAATCTGGTCAAGCGACCTACGTCGCTGCTGTAGCTCCGAGGAGATATCATTACACATCCTCCTCGAATGTGAGGCTGTTTCACATAGAAGGGCATCTATGGCCAAGCGAGGAACACATACAGTCCCTACCCCCGGGGGACTGAAATTTATAGACTATCTAGAGCTAGCTGAAGTGTTGTGATTAGTTGTATTCATCTAAATATCTATCTAAGATATATTTTTAAAATATAGCTAACGCAAAAAGGCAATTATTATTATTATTATTATATTAGATGAGGACTTAAGATTCAGAGTCGCCTAACTAACATTTAAAAAATAATTGAGGTACAGCTTAAAGAGCAGTTCTATAATCGAAATGATAATAGACCGAGGCACGCGCTTTTAGTTTTCTTTAACTATAATAGGTAAAACTGCATAGGTGCGACGAGCCTCTCAGTAAAAGACCACAATTATTATTTTTAGATTCTTCTTTCTCATAAAACTCGAAAAAGAATTTGTGTAATTAAGCTCCTCTGGCGGGAGCTGAGATAGGAAGTTTTTGAAACGAACTCTGAAATAGGGCATTCTTCAATCAAATTCTATGATAAGCCGTTCTTCAACAAAATTCTGAAATAGGGAGTTCTTGAACAATTTTCTGAGATTGGGCGTTTTTCGAAGCGGCTGCCGAGATAGGTTCATCTTCCACATAGCCGTCGATATGTAGTGAGCGTTCTTGCGCGCCCTTTAAGGCAAAAACGCAAGTCTTAAAGATTTCTTCTTCCGCTTAGCAAAAAATAAATGTCATACATTTTTAATTTCAATTTTTATTTACTTACATTCAATTACGCCAACGAGTGTGGTTTCCTTCACCTTCACCTCACCTCTTCAACAAATCTGTATAGCTTGCATACCGTTTTGTAGCATGGGAAATTTTTGTTCGATTCTACGTGTAAAATTTGTTAGTGTGCGGTGGAAATCAGAATATATTGGTATTCATGAAATTATTGACACTCTGTGTATAGCCGTTGGTAGACAACTGTTGGCACTCATTCCATTCAGCATTACATTCATCATGAGCTGCTTTGTGAGCTGTGTGTGGAGGTATTCCTTCATAAATAGCGGCATAGTTGCCATTATCGCCTCTAACCGCTTTTACCACTACATATGTATGTAATTCCCATTTGCTTGAATTTGATGAATGGGGTGTTTGTTTGTGGCTGACAGTTTAATTTGCAAATTTGCGGTAGTTGAAATAAATTCACTCTACTGAAATGGAAATTTAACGGAAAAATTTATTGGACATTCTCACAAGTGGACGTCAGCTCGCAGTGGCTAGGGAAAACAATTTGACCATGGTATGCAGTTTCATAGCAACAGCCTAATTTTTGACGGCATCAGAAATCTTCTGCGAGAGAGATTGAGTAAACCGAAAAGGCGGATTGACAAAAAAACAAATAAGAAAGCTTTCGATAGCGCCAGCAATTTATCATGGCTGATTCCAAAGATTCCTTATTTTTATCCCGGCTATTTGGTTCGTGATGTTTTGGAACAAATTTCTGTCATCTGTTATATTAAAAATTGTTCTGTAGAGGGAACCATGCCGAAATTTCTCCAAACCATTAGATTAGATTAGATTGATTAGTCCCGCGTCGCCCAAAGGGGATCTATTGTACCTCTAAAGGGCGAGCTTCACAATCTGCTAAATCCAAGTTTGGCAAGTGCTTCAATACTCTGTAATGGCTATGAACGGAAATTCCATTCACGGGAAGCATTGATATTTTGCATCCATATAAAGAAAAGTGCAGCAGAAAGTTATCGTCTGCTGTGTGAGGCTTACGGAGAGCTTGCTTCATCAATTTCAATCTGTGAGTACTGGGATCTTATTGCAATTGAAAGCCATTGGTATGGTCCAGAAAGTCGGCAACAGGGTGCCTCAAGAGCCCGAACCGAGAGATATAGAACGGTGTGTCATTGTTTCCCAAATGTACCTTTAACGGTGCAAATCTAAGTTATGTTTGCATTGTATTGTTATCGATAATCAATGTAATAATCTGCATGTGGTGGCACCAGAGGAGAATCTTCTACTATGGGCTTCTCAAAAGTACTGAAACGATCGAAGGGGCTCTCTACTGACAATAACTTAAGCAAGCGCTTGCGAAAATATCACTATGACAATGAAAATTTTTGAAAGCGGACGAAAATTATGTACACTTTTAATATAACGGTACTTAGAAGAATATCTTGGTAAAAAATAAGATTATTATAGATTTGTGGAAATGGGCCTGACACCACCCAGTACTTAAGTTTATTTCTTATTTACTTAAGATTTATATTATCGCAAATGCTTGCAATCGGAGAAAAGTATTATTGCTTCTCATATAGGAAACCCCGTTATTTAATATTCGTACCAGGTATATAGAGTTCGTTTTCGCGCGAACTCATACTTCTTTATTTGTCTCTAATAAGGCTAAAAACATAGTAGAGCAGCGAGCAAAGAGCATCGAGCAAAGCTTCGATTACAAACGCATATCGTCGTTTAAAGTGCAAAACCGCGTATCAGCAAAAATGCAAAACCGCGTAATTGAACTTGTAGAAATTATTTTCTAGAGCGTAAAATACTCATATTTGAAAATGGTTCTCTTTTTTTATAAAGCAATCGCATAACTGGCCAGTATATTTCAGGACGAATGGATAAGGATTGAGCAAAGAGCTTGTGTGAGCAAATCCAATTTTTGGCAGCCAATGTCAGTTACGCGGTTTTGAAGAATTACGATACGCGGTTTTGTACTTTAAACGACGATATGTTTCAATGGAAGAGCGCATAGTGGAGAGCAAAGCATTCATACACGTTTGTAATTAAAGCTCTGCTCGATGCTTTGCTCGCTAAGATTTATCTTACTTTCTTCCGTGCCAACTGGTGCCAATGGGAAACGCTAAGTGAAAGGCTGAGAAGACAAGCTCTGCAAATATCAGTGTTTTCAGGGCATAGCCATTTGGCTTCATTTGTTCACCATGGCCTAGCCAGAGCAGCTTATGCACTACTTTAATACGCTAAAATATGCCGATGACCTTGTAATTAATGCTCCAACGTCTTCAATCATCCTCTGGTATAATTCACGAGTAGGGATGGCAAACAAATAATATAATCAATTAATTAATCATTTGATTAATCACAAGCCAAAAGAAAAAAAAAAGAAATTAATTTCAGTTAATTACAATTATTGAGAAATAATTGATTAATCGAATTTTTAAGGGTATTTCTACAGTGAGTGTTCACGGTTGACCAACTTGCATACATAGGGCTTATTTACAACCAACTTCTAGTATTAGATAGAGTTGTCAAACTATCGATGGCACTATCGATAGTATCGATAGTTTAAATTTTTTTAGACTATCAATACTCATTGATAGTTTTTTCTTATACTATCAAAAATATCGATAGTTTAGTAGGACTATCGATCATCTCTACCAATTATTTTGAAATTATTTGAATTTTTTAATTTGAATTAAAAATTTTGTTTTTTAGTGTGATGCCGACGTCATATTCAAATATGCACGCATTTAGGCCAAAATACATACATATGTTAATCGTAAATCCTGTTTTGTTTGTATAACTTGTGTTTGTTTTTGAACTTTCTAAAAAGAGAAGTATTTTGTCTAAGCATTTACTTAATTTTGAATGATTATAACTTTTATAAGATAATATTTTTTTCACTATGATCCTGTAAAAACAAAGCAACCTAACTGATTTAGCACTATCGAAAGCGCTATCGATAGTGCTATCGATAGTTTTGTTCTTTTCGAGACTATCGTGAATATTGATAGTTTTTCTGAAAACTATCAAAACTATCGATGGTGTGACTATCGATAGTTTGACACCTCTAGTATTTGACCAACTGGTTCGCCGATAAATCAATGAGTGTGTAGGGCCTTTAACGTTGCCACACTTAGTTTTGTAGCCTTTACAATAGCCTTACATACACTACTATTTAAACCATTGTCTGTTCTGAACTTTAGCAATTCTTGCGGCTATTTGAAATTTTAGACAGCTACATAATTCACATTTAATGAAAATATTCTCACGATGATTTCACAACTAATCGATTAATGAATCACAAAACTACGATATAATTAAATCGTAAATTGGACAAAAACAATCAATTACTTTTATCAAATGATTAATCTCTGCCCTCGCTATTCACGAGACGCCTAGTCAAATATCGTCCATGTCCATGCTCTGCGCTTTATGCTATGTGTAGTGGAAATGATGCCTGATTTGATAATCCGTAGCTTCAGTAATCATCAACAGCAACAAACATCAGGCAGCAGTATTTTATTTTTTGTGCATAAATATGGAAATTTCTTATGATTCTTAAGAATTTATGTATGTAAATTAGTTGTTTATACAAATGTTCTAATTCGCATCCACATTGATTATTTACTGCTTATCATGGCTACTAAATTATGAAAACCTGCTCTGGCTAGTGAAAATTGGCCACTCCACTTCAATTCACCATAAAATGTTTCATTTACTCCATTAACACCGAGTTCCAATTTGTCTTTATGACTCTGAATTGAGTCGTAAGTTGCAACAAAAATATGATTTTCAATTATGATGTTACCCCAAAGTGAAGTGACTGCAAAATGCCCATGGGCTATTTGCTTGCCACAAATCAGTGACACATGTGAAGTCATAAAAGTGTTGCAAGTGAAGCACGGTGGCGCTCATAAAATACCCTGGCAGAAAATTCACCGCTACCTTACACGGTGAGCGGAGTACTAAAATTTGGCTCAGTAGAAACAATTTTTATTTGTTTTTTAAACATGATAAATCCAGTCCGACCGCAATCAAGTTCGGACAGGAACGAACAGGAAACACTGCGCAATCCCGCAGAACATCAATGCATAATAACCAAATCCTATTACCGTGGATTAGATCCAATCTCCACAGAGTTATTAAAAATAGACATTGCAATGCTGGCGGATATAATGGACCGGTCATCAATAAAACTCGTTCTCATTGGACGCTTTCAGACCGGGATCTAAGGTGAGCAATAAACTCGAAAAATATTTAAGAATTGTGGATCGTTTTAGTTATATCTTCAACAATTCAATCTCGATCTGTACCTGAAAACAAAAGTCGTTTAGACTCCAAACCCAATATGAAAGGGGATGGCGAACATTTATTTCGAAATACATCGGGAGTAAAAAACTCCAATATGATGTCTGATCAGACGGAGGACATGTATAAAATAAATGCTAGTGTGACACAAAACCGGCCACATGGTCAGCAGGTTGGAAGCAGGGCTACCAACTTGGCTGAAACCGTGGCATTTTTGACCCTATTTTACTTCAAATTGCACTTAATTTTTTAATTTGGCACAAAGTTCCAAAATGGTACTTTTGAAAAATAGTAACATATTGAAAGGTTATTTATTTTTGTGAAATGAATTAGCAACAAGAGTTTACGGGATGTACATAGCTCATTAGTTAACGCTTCTGACGTTGAACATCGAATTCGCAGGTTCGATCCCTGCTGAAGTCTAGAAAAAGAAGTCTGATGAGGAGATGTGGTGATCTCCGAAATAGTGCTATAACTTCTACCGCTTAGGCTTTGTTGCTTTTTCAATTTTTCCTAATAAACAATCGTGGTACAAAGCTCAATAAAAATATTAAAATTTTCTAATTTCTATAATGTGTACAACTAGTTTATCTTGCTTTGGCATAGGACTTTTGTTTTAGGAATACGCTTCTAATTTTAATGCAAAATGACTCTTTTTTTGACACTTTTATTTTTCTATTTGGCACATTTTGGCACTTTTTTATCCTCAACATGGCACTTCATAGCTAAGTATAGTTGGCAGCCCTAGTTGGAAGCTCTGCATTATGCCCTCTGAATAGAACATCGAACAATATGATCATGGGTTTCTCTCCTTTGAAAAATTCTTTACATGTGGAACTAAGAGATGAAAGTGCTTTTATAATAAGAATCTGTGCCTCCGAAATATTTCCGAGCAGCTGGAATAGTCATATTAAGTGTGAGTGAGTGTGCGCGTATATTTTGGCTCTTTCACACTAAAGCGGCCATTCAAATTTGAGGTTAAATAATGCCTTGGTTATAATGGACGGGGCGTATCGTAACAAATCGCGGTGAATTCGTAAGGATCTATTGATTTTAGATTGTTCCGGATTACGTTACGTTTACGTGCATTATAACCATTTGCATTCATTTCCCATTCAATAAATAATTAAGTGAAAGTTCACTCCGTTCCGTTACTTCCATTATAACCCAAACATAACAGACTTATAACCTATACTAAAATAACGAAAATACCAAGGCGAATTCATACAAGGTGGTGTTACTGGCGAATTTAGATTTTCGCCGCGGTACATATTAATGTCAAAATGATGTGTTTGTTGTAAACAAGGCGAATTCATATTACAACGAAAACACTATTTTGACATTAAGAAGTACCGCGGCGAAAATCTAAATTCGCCAGTAACACCAACTTGTACCAATTGGCCTTGGGAGATACTTTGAAATGGGTCGCCAGCTGTTTAAAAACGTCAATGCATTTGCATGTTTGGCAAAATTTTTCAATATCGATATCGAATGAACGAGGTATAAAAAAGCTTTATTCTGGAAAAACTTTTGGAAGAGGATTGTCGCCTGTTTAGAAGGAAAAACTAAATTTTATTAGTAAGTTAAATGAAATACATATTACAATGTGGGTGACAAACGAAAGAGAGGTTTAAGAACGCTTTAAAAGGGGTTGCCACCTGTTTAAAAGCCAAATTAAATTTAATTAATATATATGTTTAATGAAATACATTTGACAATTTAATTACGAACTAAACAGATCTAAAAATGAGTAATTTCGAAAACATTTTTGGAGAGCGTTGCCACATGTTTAAAGGTTTATAATTCGAATTTATTTTAAGGAAGTGTGTATGTGTATTAATACGAAACGAAAGCTAATATAAGAACCTTTTCGCTGGAAAATATTTTTAAAATGTGTTGCCATCTGTTTAAATGACAAATTTATTTAATCAAAAAATTAATCAATTTAAAAGATACTTATGCTTAGAAGTACGAACCAAAAACGTATAAAGAAAGTTGCCACAACAAAAATTAAAGTAGTGGAAAAAAGCAAACGATAATTTACAAAGCGTACTTAGCACGGTGCATAGGCAACTTGCTGAGTCAGTGGGATCGTCGGTTCGAAGCCTACTGAAAGAAGTCTGATGAGGAAATGTGGTGATTTCCGAAATAGCTATCACTTCTACCATTTTTTCAAATTATTGTTGCTTTTCCACAATAAAATTTTCATTTAAAACGGCCTCGAGCTCAATATAAATTGTTGAATTGAATTTTTTATTTAATTTTTCAGCTTCATGATGCTGCAGCGCGCTGCTGCAAACAAGATATCGAAACATTCAAATAAAAATTAGTTTTACAACTAAATACTTTGAATAAAATTCAGCAAATATTTCTGCTGCTTTTCATTGACGGTAAGTTTTGTGGGAACTTTGCAGCCAAGTGCATGAGTAAAGCTCCGCTTCGCCTCGTTCAGTGTGAACACCACCAACTTCGCTTTGTTCCGGCTTTCTTCGCTCGGTTCCGCGTGGATTTCTGTCTGAACGCACATTTAAACGGACTTCACGCGGGCGTATCTACGAGCAAAAGCTAGTCCTATGTATCTTAACTAGTAACTAGCACTCTAGTTGAAATTTTTCCTAGAGGGCATTCAACCAGCTTCATAAATCATGTATCGCACATATACAGCCACACATCCGTAGGAAAATAAATAACAAAAGGAGACACTCATTCTCAACAAGAAACAGCCAGCAACTGCCAACCTGCATGCACTTGCAACAATTTAAAGCGGCAGTAGCAACAACAACAATACGAAAGAAAAACAACAGCTGCAATGGCTTTTGAATTGTTGTTGTTCACGCCTTTGGTGTCACCCAATTGTTCTAGGATGCCAACTGTTGCATAGAAAGACGCGCGATCACCATTGCCGACGATTTGCCCAGCCAGCTCTAGTGCAATGTATGTAGCTAAAAGCAAACAACAATAGCAAACCTATAAAAACAACGGCACGTGGCAGCCAGTTATGCAACTGTTCACCAAGACGGGATGTTATTCACAATTTAATAAACTAAGGATGAAGCAGCGGAAGGGGAGCTATAGTATGTATATACATACACTCCACTAAGGAAATGCTGATCAGCTGCACACTTAATAATCCACGGTAGAAATTTACTTTATTGATGCATCATTAAACGCTCAATGTGCCACATTTGCTTGCTTACCTATGCCGCTTTAGAAACGCAGGCGCTCGTTTTAAGCTTTGTTGTGATTTGTTTTCAATGGTTTTATGGCGTAACAATTATTGGCAGCCATTAGGTGTAAAGCAACGAGGCACAAACGTCCCGGTGTTTGGCGCTGATGCAGAAGATGTTGTAAGTACAGTTGTTGCCACCTTGAATAGTGGTTTAATTAATTGATACTTTAAGTAAATTGCTAAGAACGCCAATCAACTCGGTTGCAACAATAAAAATGACTGTGGCCAGATGTGGACTTTTTGCATAAACAATGCATAGCAACTCCCGTCTTAGCTGCAGCAACAAACAATTTGAGAAAAATACTCTTTTTAAATTTAAATAGATTTACGGTTGTCTTTAATGCTCACGTCTTCGTTAATGTTGAAGCTATTGCGCTTATTAAAAAGTAATAATTGAAATTGTTTAACTGGAAAAGTATCCTTAAACAAACGCGTCGGTTTGCATACACAGTATGCACAATAGGGTGGTAAAAAAGTGCATGTGGAAAAGTAAAGTCGGAATTTTTATTTTATATATATAATAACCATATTTTATAGGCCCGCCAAAAAGCCCAGAAAATGTAATGGGAGTAAATAAAAAATCTTTGGTATTATAAAATGGTTAAATAAACGATTGAATATTGTTGCTGGAAGTCTCCTGAAGAGAACCAGAGTTTTCCGATCGAAAAGTATTGATTTTCAAGAATTCCATACTATTTCTATGAAAAGTTATTTTTCCCCATAAAAAATACATGGAAAACTTTGAGCGCTTAGAGCGATCTATAAATATTTTTTTGTTTCAAAATATAGAACAATCCCTGGGGGTGGGAGCATTAAAATTCCGACTTTACTTACTTTGGACCACCCTAATGTATACCTTAGTCTGCTCCTTCATAGTGCGGGACATTCCCAAAATAGGTGCCTTACTGATTCGGACTTTTCTTCATCCCTGCAGCTCCTGCAGAAGTCGTTGAACGCCTACCCAGAGTGATGTGACTGGTCAACAGACCCGCAGTTAAAGATATTTCTCCCTGCTAAGCAGTTGGAGTTTCCACGGTCTTTTCGCATTCCCTTCCGGCCACATGAACTTTGCCATATTGCAAGTTTCCAACTGTTTGTTATGACATTGACTGGTATACCAGCTGAAGAGTGAACTGCTCTGCCATCACGTAAAGTGACCTGCGGCAAACTCACCGCAGTTTTCGAGTTGCGTGTGACAGAATACCAGGCTTTTAAAGCTCGCTGTTATTGCACCCATTTTGCTCCTGTCCTTGGGCTTGAAAAACGCTGCATTCTATATAAACTGAAGGGACGAGGAGAGGTAGTCGACGACCTCCTAAGCGAGTGACCCGCGCAAATCAACTTCAAGTATTTCTTCAAGAGCCTAGGGAAAACTCCAATGGAAAATCAGGATTATTTAAAGACACGACGCGACATATTCGGCTTATATTGACTTTAAGGGCCTTAATCGACTATGGCTTAGTGGCACGATGTACAGAACATAGGTGATGCCCATCTCGGTACCGCTATTCTGCTCTCAGTGAATTTGGCAGAATCACTCTTATTGTGACGTCACACTTATGCAACTTGTTTACGTTTTTCTTGCTCTATTTTTTCTTTTTTTCCCATTCTTGTTCGTGTTTTGGCAGTTCTCCCTCGCAACTGCACCAGTTTGAAGTCACACAAAAATTATTCTCAAGAATCCTCTCTGATGGGCGCAACCTGTATTCTATCAATCTTTGGCTTAGAGGTATAGATCTACGACTCTCGGATACCTAACTAAATATATAGAATACAGCGGAGTTGAATAGCGCGATTTTGGATGCCAATTCACATTACCGCTGAAGGAATTCTCAGTTATTCACGTAGAATGTCCACAAATATATAACCACACATCGACCACATACCCACGTTTTGTTGAGTTTGGGCCAAACTAAATCCATATATTATTCTGGAGGGCTCGGCGTTGACGGTCATGACCACAGCAACGAACAGCCAGTATCGACCGGCCCAATTTCAGACATCCTTTGTTATATATGAAATAGTTAGTTTCCACCAACACGTATGTACGAAACGTGTAAAATTGGAGATAATAGATTAAAAAGTAATCTTAGTCATAAAAAATGTTTAGTTTTTAGCATTGGAAGTATGTATATTTACGGTTAATAAATTATTCTATATAATTAACATAAATACGACCAATACAGGAAAATGTGCAAGTAAATATCTATGCATGAGTGTGAACATACGTGTGTATGCTTATGGCTATATAGAGCAACGACTTCCTTCTTCAATCTTCAAATTATGCTATACCATGGCAGCTGTTGCTTATTTGCCGCCAATGAAGACATTAAATGCACGCCAACTACGCTATTAGAAGTTTGTATGTAAACATTTATGTATGTATGTATGTAGGGTGGTCCTTAAAGTCAAATGATCGATTATTTCAGAGTCACCCCTTCAATCGGTAACCTCTCTGTCACAGATATTACATATTTGTAAATTTTGGTCCCGATTGGAGATGGTTAAGACGTATGGCATAGGGGGCAAAGTTCAGATTCCTCTATGGTGACTCAAAAAATTAAAATTTATTTATTTTTTTCATATAAGTAATACGCAAAATCGATACTACCATAATCGAACATATCACATAAAAATTTTAGTCCCGATTGGAGTCGAAGGCCAGGTGCCTCTAGGGACTCAAAAAGTTAATAATATATTTTTCCATTTAATGCCCAAAATCGATACTACTAAAGCCGATGATATAACCCATAAATTTTAGTCCTCATTGAAGTCGGCTAAGACGTCATCATAGGGTAATCTGAACTTTGACCCCAGTGCAACACCCCTTAACGGACTACAATCGGGACCAAAATTTATATGTGATATCTTCGACTATAGTAGCATCGACGTAGGCGTTGCGGCATAGGAAATCTGATGTAAAAATTTGCTCCCTACATTTAAGGCCCGCCCTAATGTATATACATGCCATATGTGCGCTCAAAAATATTGGTAAATCTAGTAATTGCGACAGTTACTATGATTATGTTTAATCTCTGTGGACTAACTAACCCGTCATATGGGCTATAATTTTTATGAAACAAGCTGAACCCAATGATAAAATTTGCAGAAATAAATTAAACAAGAACTGCATACAATAAATGCAAGCCACCACGAAACTCAATGTAATGGTTAGATTAGGTAATAAAGGCGCGAACGAAGGATTAGTACTTCCACTTGGAGTTAGGCTTGCCCATGGTGAATGCCATCCTTCGAACCGAAGTTACATATAACAAATTGTTGTATAGAATATTCACTTCCTCTATAGCCGCAAGCTATTGGAAAAGCGTGATCCCACATATTTAAAAGCATAGACAGACGGCAAAGTTGATGGGAATTAACGACGCAATTGATCTGATCAATATTGTGGCTTGACAGACGGCAGTATGCGTATTTACGAGCCGCGAGGTCAAAGGTTCAAATCCCACGGCTTTTTTAAACAAAGAAAAAAAAATAAAGTAAAATTAAATATATAAATTAAATGAAATTAAAAAATTAAAATAAATAATTAAAGCAATCGGTCCAACCGAGGATCGGGGAAAACGGCTTCTTTAATTGCGTTTTTGTTTGTTTTCGTCGCTAATCCAGTCACCATACTAATTCGAATAAGTTCTCATTCAATTTGAATTGGATTCCTGTCTAAACTAGTGCGGTGATTGCATTACCGATAAAAAGGTGTATGTTCATGCTAGTTTTGCATATTCTACGCTCTCTCAGTTTTGGTCAGTGTTGCCGTCGAAAACTCTCTTGATCCGAATTAAGTTTTGGAATTAACTCTAAGACTTAATCCGGATCAACTGCATTTAATTTCCAAGATAATTCTGAAGTAACGAGTTGATCTGGATCCACGCTGCCTGTTTGTCTATACTTTAAGATGCCTTGTCTGGAGCACTGGGTATTGACGTAGGATGTGGGCAATCCTCTCCTCTTTCAGCTTATCCCCACAACTTCTACAGAGGGAGCTTGTTGGTATACGCTATCGATGGAGAATTGGTGATATTGCACAGTGCCCTGTGATGCCGCCGGTAAGAACCCTTACCGCAGACTTGTTTAGCGTCAATAATGCTTCAGTATTACTCTTAGCGAGGCTCGGTCGTAAGGAGTTTAAGATTTCACAGTCTCTACGACTGATCCATAGCTAATATGTCTGAGTTAGCATCCAAGTTAGACGGTTAATCGGCCGATCAATGCTGGCAGTCTCACGTCTAAACTCAACTCGGGCCGATTCTAGCTTTTATAGGCGTCACACACGGTGCGTCTGACTCGCGAGTCGGTTTGCATGTGTATGGTGCCTATTACGACGCTATTTTCAATGCACTACATAAGTATATCTATTCAAGTTCTGCTGGGTTGAGTTTAGTACAACTGGTATTGGCCAGCTGTTAAATGTTTGTTCATTAAATTAGCCTAAATAAACATCAGCGCATATAATGCAACATAGAACTCTTCCACGCTTCACTTTACTAGTTGCAAGCTGTCCACTGCTCGAAATCCCACATTTTATGAGCTTTCGTGCGCATACTTCATTTGCTCAGACTGATTGATGCATGCAAACGCATGCAAACATACAGGCATACTTATAAACATATGCATGTAACGCGACGGAGGTCCCATAAAATACTCCAATTAACCACCGGCGGGATGCCATTGCCAACCACGAAATTGCTTACAAGCAACTTATGGCGCAGGACAGGATTCACAAGCTGACAACAAGTGTAACTGGTGTGGCATGCCACAAGTATGTATGCATAGCAAATAGTTAGCTTAGAATTGGCGTTGCATCAAGACAGCTCCAATTCATTCCCTTGCTGCTAGCCCACCAAATACAAAGTGCAACGGTAGTTTGG
>NW_023458561.1:40714078-40719481 GCF_013731165.1 Rhagoletis pomonella | reverse complement strand
TTTTTTTATAAAATTATAGCTCATTATCTAACAAAAACCATATAAATTCATATTTAAAAATGTGTGCAAAAATTACAAACTTCTGATGACTTGCATCTAAATATTCAACTTTTCAATCAGATTGTTTAGAGTTTTTTTGAATATGCAGTTTTATAGCCCATTAAATTTTAGTGCCAGTGCAAGTTTGAATTTCCCAAGAAATCGCCTTAATTTTTAATAATTTTTATTCTGAATGTAAAACTTACTCTTCATTCTACAAAAAATTGAATGAGGTAGAAAACTGCATACTCAAAAAGGTTCTGAAAAATCTGGTTAATAAGTTGAAAATTTACATGCAAATCTGCAGAATTTTCATAATTTTTGCACAAAGTTTGAAATATGAATTTAAATGGTTTTTGTTAGATAATCAGCTATAATTTTATAAAAAAATAATAAATATTAAATAAACGAAGGAAAAATAGGCAAAATTAAAAAAAAAATGTCGTATCCCTATTTATTTTTCCACCACTGTATGTTTATTCGCTCACAATTGGCGCAGCACATGCATTTATTAGTCGTTCATCATATTTTAAGAATCACTGAACATTTATTACGTCTGGCGCATTTAGAACTTTTTTGATAGTAAATAATCGTATTTTATGTTTGCTCTGAGCTTTTCAATCGGTGACTAATGAGTTTATTTAAAGCAGACTTTCACATTTTCACATCCTTTTGAAAAGTTTGAAAGTAATACCAGCTTCTATTTTTTAATCAGTCTAGTATTCTGATGAATGGACTTACAAACGAATGCCGCAAAAAGATTGAGTTGCTCGCAAGAGATGCTATAAAAGTAAGTGCTATTTGACAATTCCGAAAAGAAAGCTTTTTCTGTGACCTCAAATGTCACTTAATTGACGCTAAGGGGAAACTTTGGCTATGGCCTAGTTTTCTTGAACAACACATCCGTGGTCAATGTCTGACTGGTTCACTTATAAATGAAGTCTTCTATTTTACAGTGCACGGCTGTGTTTTAAACTTAGTTTGAGCGCTCGAGCTCGAGCGAAGATTAGCCAATCAAATGTCAGCAACTTGTTCAATATATGTAAACGCAGTTTGCGTGATCAAGGTTTGAACTAGCACTGAAAAACTGACCCTAAATATTACATTATTATTGTACTATTACTTTTTACCTTCCCCCGAGCCCGTGGTTTTCATGGCCCTGGAGTTTCCCGAAAATTAAGCTGAGAGATAAAAATATTTTGGTAAGTTGATAAATTTAGAGGATGGGAAGGAGGCCCGGCACATATCTATTACACTGAAAGAAAATTCAACCAAAAATTGGTTAATATTACCAAATTCAAACATGAAAAGGAATCAACGTGATTTTTGGTTAATATTAACAATTCCTTGGTTAATATTTTCAACAATGATTTGGTAATATTAACCGCAGTTTTGTTTACATTATCCAAACTTATGGTTGGCGATTTTTCGCTTGAATACGTCTATGTTTTGCAATTCTCAGATGCTTTTTCATAATTCGGAGATATAAAACAAAAATTTGTATTATCATTTTAACATGTTGCCTCTGGCGGGATTAGCAAATAACAGCAGCATCTCTACACAATCAGCTACAGCCGCTTTATAAATGTGTCCTCAAATGTTCAAATTGAATAAATTTTCTTCGTCGTTTAATTTGGGTCTGCACTTCACAGAGGCTTTTTCGTAATTAAGAAAAACCAAAAACAGAAAAGTGAAAATTATGTATCGCGCTGACGGCATTCGTACTGCTGGAATCCAACAAATAACAGCAAGGACCTCTGCTAGTTCAGCACCTGCCATATATACGAATTTATTTTTAAATGTTCAACTTGAATCACATTTCTTACAATCGGCTTATTGACCATGACAAAATCGAATCATAACTTGGTTGAAAAAACCATTGTGCTTTTGGCTCAGTGTACCGGCCTGGAAGTTTTCTTGGTTAGAAAAGCTGCTGCTGACGTGATTTGATTCAGCGTTTCAATTAGTGATTAATATGCATGTCAGCTGATCCTCTAAACTATCGCTGGTGAGAAGAATTTCTTAAAAAATTAATAAAAGTAAAAAATTTATGCATATTTCTGCATAATTGTCTTTTTATAAATAGTAGTAAGTAATAACACCCCCTCCTGCAGAATTGGAAAGGACCACCCCGAGCCTTTTGATCTCAAACGAGGCTTCAGACAAGGTGAATGCATTTAATGTACTTTCTTTACTGAACCGCTCGGGCACAATACTTTACAAGAGCGTAAAATTGCTCCGGTCATCCCACAAACCGTCACAGCATAAGCGTCTTGGCACTAACGTCACTGCCGAAAGTTACAACTTTGAAAAGTAAACGACTTCGTTTATTTATTTAGCAACCAGCATTAACACCGATCAGTGGCGGATCCAGCGGGGGGTTTTGGGTGTTAAACTACAAGTCAGTCAGTGGCGGACGCACGGGGTGTGTTTTAATATGGCGCATATGTATGTATAATATGGCGTCTATGTATTAAAACACGTAGTTTAACCCCTTTGTCGTCGCCATTCAATTCTTGGTGAAAGAACAATTGAGATAACTGATATTTCTAAACTTGATTTGGCTCCGGTAACCTTTAGCTCTTAATGCTTGGTACCATCCCCCGTATGACGTTACTAGACCCTTGTGGCGAACGCATTTCTGGCGCCAGTGGACGTCGAACAAGCGGTTCAGTGTATACGCGATTTGGAGCTTTTTGAAGAATATAATTGGACGGAAAATAACTGTAATATCCTTTTTGTAAGTAAAACGCTCTGCTGCTGATTTTTTAAAGCGTTCCGCTGTGTATTAATTCGAAGCGGCTTACCGTGAACAAATCTGTACTCGTTCATAGCTGTGCTTACCTACAAGCCGAAGTTTATTGACCAGTTGAGTGAAGCGATAGAGTACTTTTCTAGAGATCTGGGTAAACTTACTTATTCCAAACCCCTACTGCAACATCGTCCGTATACGCAGTAATCTTGTATCTATTCTCCACAACTTGCTAAAACATTTGATTCCCTGTTATAATCCAGTGGGGTGACAATGTCGACTGCCCTTCGAATCGGTTGATCGGCTGATGAATGAGTTACACTAATGTCTTTTCTATTCGTTCGGATAACGTTGCTGGAAGCGATCCCTATTCACTGCGTGAAAAATGCTAATGGGGTACAATCCATAATTCCAAGTCAACCCTCCATAATTGGGATCAAGGAATGAAGAGCCGTATTCGTGGATATCAATTTGTAAATATGTGGACGACGAATGCTTTGCATTGGAGGTTTGGGTTGACAGCGAGTCTGATATGACTTTCAAGATCGTCCTAAAGTGGATTGGCTTAGCATGAGACGCACTCCGTGTCATTTGTGTGAACACTACAACTCCCTACACAGAATGGATTCATGATTAACCAATCCTTTCGAATTCCACTAAATACTTTATGTGACAGTAATACGTGCTTGCTGTGGACTACCTGTTCACATGTCCTCATTGACCCATGAAAAGGTGTCATTATATTGTAATTTTGTCTTCAAACTTGAATTTAGAGAATGTGGATAAGCTTCTTTCTGTTTTAGTTGTTTCGTTATAACTTAACTTGTACCTAATTTCGCTGTCCGCTGTATCTAAAATACTTTGCTAACTTGACGAAATTAGACATTTTTGCACACATTACCAAGCAGTACGGACAAGGCTAGGAGGCATCTCAAGACAATTGCGCCTCAACATTAAGCGATGGATGAAAATCAAGGAAGGAATGCACAGCGAACCCCATATGTCAGCTGCCTTACAAGCATTTGATCCAAATATTTGCTGGCATAGCATTAGCATTTTTATTCTATGAATCTTTCTACTATAGCTACATACGTACTATTTATTAAAATAAACATTTTCCAAGGCTTTGCAGGTACCGACAAGCTGCCACAAGCGAATGGCCAAACCACCGTTCAATGCCAATGGACCAGCAGGATTTATTTATTGTTTCCTACTTTTATTTTTTGTCTACAACTCTGCATAATACATACATACAATAAATAACAAATGCACGCGCTGACTTTTAATCTACATCAGAAAAACGCAAGCGCACACATGCATACATAGTATGTGCACAGAGCAGCAGCCACAAATATAGATGATACCAATCCTGATTAGCAGCTACTCAACACACATTCTCTACGCAAAAGTGACGTTAAACATGTCCACAAAAAAATAAACTGCATATTTTACAGAAATAATAATACCAACAACAACAGCACAAATAGCAGCAGGAGCAACTGCTCTCAATATGCACAATAGTCGCAATAGACGCAATCTATGCAGAAGTGCAGCGAATAGTAATCGAATGCCGACGACCACAAGCTGACTCCTAAACAAATCTTTCATCGATACAAGTACGAGCAACGCTTGCTGCCACATGTTGCAAGCATCTTACGCGCCGCGATCCAGTTAACTGGCCGATTGCTTGGTTGGCTGTTTGAATTGTCGCCGTTACCGTTGTTGTCATCGTCGCCGGGACCACAGGCGTCTAGGCGGCCAGTTCACCTGGCTTTTGCTGCTGCTGCCAAAGCTGTCCAACAGCACGCTCAGCTCAGCTGGACATGTGTCAGTGGTTCGCGGTGCAGCAATGCCAGTTGCCACTGAATAGTTGAATAAATATATATGCGCACAAACAACTGCACACACACACATACTCCACTCCACTCCACTCCGCACGAGACAATAACAAAACGGCAATCGTCTGGCTGGCTGGCTGGCTGGTGAATCGATCGACTTGTATGCTGTTTAATCGGTTTGTTGAATTGATATTGCGCCCACCGCCACTGCCAGATCAAGGCGTCCAAGCTGTGGGTTGTACTCTTGGCGGCGAACACGGCCGGCAAACACATGGACATGCAGCGCTCCGTCTCCACTTCCTTCCCGCACTGTACATATTTGAATAACTGAATTCTGAAATTGCATGTCAAATGTGCTGCATCGCAACAACGCCGCTGTTGTCGTTGTGGTCGTCGTCAATGTCGTAGCGCTGATCGCTTGCGATCGACGTCGCAATAACGTCAGCAACGTAACTGTGCGTTCGCTCCGCCTCACTTACTTACATACATACGAGTATGTACGTCCAGGATTACTCGTATAAGCACATATTACGGCAATGCCCCACTTTGTACCCACCCTGGGGCAAAGCTTAAACGGGTTTACGGGCGCGCATTTTCAAGCAGTACGCCCATGTGCATCGCCAAGTATGTAACAGCGTAGATATTGCGAAACAGTTTTGTTTTGGTTGCGCTGTTTTTATTGCTATTGCTTTTCAGTTTTGTATATCAAACTATTGATCAAAGTGATCCAGTTAAGGCGATCCTCAATGCGCTAGCTGGCTGGCTGGCTGGCTG
>NW_023458561.1:40693067-40714068 GCF_013731165.1 Rhagoletis pomonella | reverse complement strand
AAAAAAAAGTTTAATTTAAATATTCTTTAGCTTTTAATTTTTGGCGTTTTAAAAAGAATAATATATTTTTTATTTAATAGTATTTAATTTTTAGAAACAAATTTTTACTTTTTATTTAAATATTTTTTTTTTTAATTGTTAGAATTTGTTTTTTTTTTTTTAATTTTAGACTTAATTGTTTTAAAACCAAAGGTAAATATGGTAACTCTAAGAGCAGCAATGTATGTACATCGTCTCATCTACGCCACGATTTTCATATCACTCATTTCAATATATGTATGTACATGTGTATGCATGCCTCTAAAATACTTACACCCAAAGCGACTACCAAATCTTCACCCAGCAACACAAAATCACCGCTCGCCTCATAGAGATCACAAATGATGGTTGCCACAAAGAAACCGAAAAGCGTCATTAGCAGCACATTATAACCGTAGTATAGAGGCTGCTCCACTCTGCGTTGCAATGGCCAAAGTCCAAGTAACCTTGAGACGCATTCAGAAAGAAGGCATACATACAACAATTATACAGATATTCCATTATTAGTTTTTTATTGTTTTGCCAGTTGCATCACTACAGCCTTACCGCATATAAGCACGAAAATAATACAAACACGTATGCGATGGATGACCAGCATCACCGCGCCTTAACACTTCCCGCGCCACGCGATAAGGCTCTAAAATTGTTTTTGCCATGCCTACGGTATTTTGCAAAAAAATGTTGCCGTTGTTTAGATTAAAATTATGCTCGGAAATGGTGTTGCTGATGGTTGATTCCCTCAAGATCGGGATCATCGTGACTACGCTAGCGGCTCTTATCAGCAGTTAATAAAACACTTCGCGGCGGTAAATCGCTGGTGAATGGCCAATCGGACAAAATAATATTTTTGCTACGATATGTATGAGTAGGCTAGGCTGCTAGGCAGATGTACACAGAAATACTCGCAAACAGGATGAACCTGTTGTTTAGTTTAGTTAGTTAGGCGCTTGGCTTTTATATGCGCCACATTCTAATGGAATCATTTCGTTGGCATTTGGCTTGCGTAATTTCCTGTGGTAACGACCATAAATTAGCATAAATATTTTGCCGCATGCCGTATGCCACACGTCTCAATTAGTCTTGGCGCACACCTGCAGTTTCAGTGCGGAATTCATAATGAGAATGGGAGGTTACCACTATGGGTGGATTTAGCTGATAGCAGAATTGGTAGTTAGCATGGAATGAGTGCATACAAACATATCATGAACATAAGTTGGCGGCGAAAGGAAGAAAAAAAATTTGTTTTTAAGGAGTTAATTTTATGCTTTGTTTTCTGACGGCGACTAATTCATTTCTTTTCTGTTGATTTGTTTTATTTAGACTTGCTAGATATAGAGCTGGTCTTGTTCAAACTAACTAAAGTTCGTTTGTTAAATTCCATTTGAATTAAAACTTCGCTTCGTAGGCAAAGTGCCCTCTCAGAATCATAGTCTTAGTCTTATTCTTAATTCTAAACTTTTCTGTATTTGGTTAAAGAATGTCAGGGATAGGGCTAACGAGGAGAAGAAGGCCCACCCAGCGACGTACGCATATTACCGTGCGATCAGCCTTCTAAGCTGAGCGTCTTGGGCGAAAGGATAAAGCCCGCTTGGTCCACTCCACGCAGCCCTCTTTCCGCTTTAAAACCTATACACTGCGATGCCTGCATTTGCTATCCCCGCGAAACGTTGAGCAATATCATCAGCTCCATCAGATTTAAAAAGAATCTCCTCCAGTCGTTTGATACAAAACGAGTTGCAAAACAGACCAACTCCCTGTCGCGTGATTTATTTAATCTGATTCCAGGGAAGATAATAAGCGCTGCAGAATTTAATCACTCAGTAAAATCTCTTAAAAAAGAAAGTCTTTTAAAATCTACTAAAGACCTTTTAGGCGTTAAAAAGACTAAGTGGAAATAGAATTGGCTTTACTCGCTGTTCCTAATTGGCACCAGCCAGTGATCAGGCGGAACGCTTAAGCGGTCCTAGCGTCACTTTAAAAAAAAGAAGACGCTGTGCTCCATGGAATGCTTAAACTAGGATCAAATGCCGTTTCTGAACCGCTCAGTATTCATGATAAAGAAATCAAGATTTCAGTGAATAGAGAATCGATATTTAATCTTCAAAGATGAGCGGAATATTTTATCGCTTGATGATCTATTTCCGTCTGATATAATTGATTTAGGACTCACCGTAGATGAACGGGTTTCAATTAGATGCGTTGACCGGGAAGGGGGAGGGGGGTTTGGATTTTTAATTTTATTACCTGTTTCATATGAAGATACGTATCAAGAACTATCAAAAAGTTTCTTCAGTAAGTTCAAGAATATTTATGATGGAGCTCCAGCTCTTTGTATTGAATTACACGGAGACCAAGCATACATAAAATTGAATTATCTTCCTGCCATGTGTGTGCACTGTCCTCCACATAGTTTTAACTCAGCCGTAAATCCGCTACTGCACTATAGTCTGGCGACTACTATTTGCTGGCCAAAAGTCCAGAAGTAACCAAACTGATTTGAAACTTGGTCTTTAGGGGTCTTTTGTAGGGTTATCGGCTTCAGAGCAAAAAAATTTTAGTTCAAAATAGTAGCCCACATTTTTGCTATATATTTTTCCCTAATCATAGGTGCTTCATATAAAAATTGCTTCCTTTGGATATAAGTATCACGAGAGTATTTGTATTATTTGTTTAGTGTTTACTTTAAAAGACACCAACACAATTAATATAAATTCATTTGATATTACCTATGAGTGGGGTAGGTATAAAGTTAAAAAAAATAACGTAACGTACAAGTTTGAACAAAAAATACAAAAATGCGTTTTTCACCTATGTACTTGCATATCATTCTTGCTCTATTCTTAGGAGAGCACCCCTTTAATAGTATTTTGCAGCAAAAAGTTTTAAACTGCGTTTTTTTTGCATTTAAGCTGACTGCTTCTTTTCAAATATAGAAGAAGTTTTCTGAGTAAAAAGCCCATTACTCAAAAAGTGTAAGAAATTGCAACATTACTCTCAGCCTAAAAACTCTAAATTGAACATTTTTACTACCCACAAAAGCTTGAAGATCACCAAATGAAACTAACTTTTTATAGCTCTATTTAAATTGAAATTATATTATTTACCCAAATTTGAGTCTATTTTAAAAATTTATTTTATTTTATTTAGAATGTTATATGCTAGTTTTCTTTTTTGTTATTTACACAAATATTACTTGCATTATTAATTTTCATTCTCTTTTTTAAAGTACCTTTATCACTCAAAGACTTATTCCAATTCGAACTACAAAAATGCTGACTACGAAAGAAAAACAAAATAAACTTTTTGTAGAAATATCAACTTTAACCGCTAATATCCCAACGGGAAAACTATTTCAGAAAATAATAAGTATGCACCTTTTTACTCTGGAGAATTTATAAAAAGTCGATTTTTTGATACTTTAAAATATAACTTTTGGCCAGCAAATAGTAGCTGCCAGACCATAGTGCACTGGTCATCACCCTACAATCCTCAAGCATAATGCAAAGTCATTACTGGAAAATAAATGTGTTTCAAATCAACCGCAATTATACTAACTATAAACAATATTTACTTTTGAAATGCAAGCAACGCCCCTAACACTGCGGTAATAATAATGGACTCTACAGGATAAGAGAAAATTATTCTTGCTAGAAATGTATAGGACTATGTGTTGAGGTTAGTTAGCAAACTTCTACGTAAGTTCATATGTATGTACATACGCATGCATATCTGTATGTGCATACAATTGTGGCATGCCACTACAATTTCCCTAGATTGAAAAATTACTAGGTTCTGCACAATCAATAGATTAGGCGATTCACAACTCAGAACTGCATTTTTAACCAGGGACCGTAACAGTTACAATTGTTATTAAAAAAATCTCTCTTTAACAATTATTTTTTTACTTTTATTTGATTACTCCTTAAGTAACCGTTATTTCTATCATTTACTTTATAAACCCAAAATAACAGTTATTTTTGATTTTTATATTATATGTCTTAGATAACAGTGATCGACCACTTTTTTTTTTAATAAAAGTCATAAATAAAAATCCGTCACTGACCTTTATTTTTTAAATCATACTTATAAATGTCATATGTATAAGTCGTAGTAAAAGTCTTCAATAACTCGCATCTAATACATATACTATAAAAATCAAAAATAATTGTTATTTTGGATTTATAATAAATATAATATTTACATAATAATTTTTTTAAATTTGCATGAAAATTGCAAATAAAAATTTATTTTCAAATTTGAGTCTCGGTGAAAAAATAAATCTATTGGTATGTATCACTCACAGGTCTCATCTGCACGTTACCGAAGATTTTAAAGCACTAAAAACTTGAAAAAAAGGCAAAATGAGCTTTGAAAAAGGCAAAAAAAGGCATATTTTTTAGATTTCTTATGTACTTCCTTTATTTACAATGTGCATGTCCAATTCAAGATATTAAAAAATACATACAGTGGTGAAAAAAATTATAGCCGAAACACTTTTTTCCAATTTTTAAAGTATTATTTTCGTTGCTATTTAATTTTGGTTATTTTTTTTTTTATATAAAAATATAGTTAATTCTTTAACAAAACCCGTGTAAATCCAAGTTTCCAAATTTGTGCAGTATTAAAAAAACATCAAACTTTCGTACAAATATCGAGCTATTTAAAAATTCTAAAAAATCAATCCTAATTTTTAGCCATTTGAAACTTGTACTTTATTCTACTAGAATCCAATGGGCTACAAAACTACACACTCAGAATTTAATAAGAAATTCCAAATTTTTACGAAAATTTGTTGATTTTTTTATTAATTGTATAAATTTCTAAGACAGTGACACTTGATTGGTACATTTTTACAGATTTGTTCATTTTTATATTGCTCTATTGGTACAAAATATAAAAAATTGGGAACATTTTTTTTTTGGTACAATACAGCGATGTTCTATTGAAAAATTTCAACGAACTAATTTTCGTGACTGGGATAACGAAAAATATTTGGGTATTCACACTAGTGCTGGAGAAACATCGATGCATCGATGTTTTCATATAAGCTACTAACATCAATGTTTTTTTCTCAACATCGATGTTTTTGCGAGTTGCAAACCTATATTTATTTGGCGCGTAAAAATGTAAAAGGTAAAAAAGTTTCGGTTTTTCCGGCGGGATTACTAAACCTAGTATATTTTAAGACTTTTACCAAAATATTTCGGAAAAATATAAGGATTTACGTGAGCTGGACCGGTTTAAACATACCTCTAAAAATGATGTTTTTTATGAATAAAAATAGTTTCTTAAAGGATTTTTTGGAAAAAATCCCCTCAAATGACAAAACAGTTTAAGCTTAAACTGAAACATAAAAATATTTAAAAAATTTATCATCGGAATCATAATAAGATTTTTTATGCTATTTTTTTAACCTTTTTCAGAGATTTGTGTAAGAAAAACTAGAATAACTGCTGCAAAACTTTACCGATGTAGACTTGTGATGTATAAGGGGAGAGGTATTTTCTCACCCTTTTTATTTTTTTGCAAAAAAACTCATTCACGACCCAATTTTTTCCGTATCAAATACCATTACTTCTTAAATCAACATGGAATGACACTCGTTTATTTGACCTTCCTCTTTCATATTTTGAATGAGCTTATTCGCAAAGAAATTAAAAGGGTGAGAAAATACCTTACTAATGATACCTCATAAGTCAATAAGTTGGTAAGGTTTTGACTAAGTTATTCAAGTTTTTCTTAAACCAGTCTTTGAAAAAAGTTCAAAAACAGCATCAAAATTCTCATTATTATGTTTCTGTAGAAAATTTTTTTTAAATATTCTTATGCAAACTTTTTAAGCTTAAACTGTTTAGTCATCAAAGGTAATTTTTTTTTTTAATATTAAAAAAAAACTGTTATTATGAAAAAACTCAATTTTTGGAGGTATTTTCAAATCCGTCCACCTACCGTAAATCTTAGTATTTTTACGAGATATTTTGGTGGAAATCTTAAAATATAATAGGTTTTATAATTCCAGTGAAAAATAATACCGATTTTTTTTTTTGTATGGGGAGTGATGCAGTCTACTATACATAAGTTTACAATGATTACTCGGCCGTGCTATCATAGTAGCACAATGCCACAAAGTGCATTTTAAAATTTTCAGGCAATAGCCTCATGCGATTATCGATTAAATTTTTTGTTGTATGTTGAAATATTTTATTTTTATCAGCATTTTTATTTCAATTAAAATATGTTGAAATAAGAGAAACTAAAATAAAAATTTGCCAGATTGTCGGGATTGAGTAGAGTGATTTGATTACCCTAACGATTTCTTCGAATTCAAAAGTATTCTTTTTGTTAGTAAATTTCGAATGCTTTTTTAATAGAAGACACGCGTCGAGTATCAGAAATTTAGAGAAACAACACATCATAACCGCTTGACCTTCTCACTAGTTAATAAGTTAAGCTAGTAAGCCGCCATTACATATTCCATCTATGTAGGTCAATGGAGCTTTTTCGCTGCGAAAACAAGTTTATTAGCAGAAAATTACAACACAGAAATCATAATAAAATTCAACACTTTAAACGCATCGAAATAAATTCCCGTAATCGAACGAAATTAAAATTGAAAATTATGTTTTCGCTTTGACGTGGAAATTGAGCAGAGAAAATTGTGCAAATTGAGTGCTCACATTCATACCAACAATAATATGCATGTATATACATACATATGTACATTTGCGTTGTTGACTTGTCTATGTAGTAGTAGCAACAAAAATCACTTCACTTGCCACATCAGCAACAGCATCATCAACAACAACATAAAAATGCGAACAAAATATGCTGTTACATCAGCGCTGATCCCATCAAAAAGCAATTTACGGGCAGCAGCCAAAATCTTAGCTGAGATAGCAGCATTTCCTGGCAACAAACGTGTAAACACCTCATAGCGCCGCACCGTACCCAGCCATTAGCTGACCAACTGACCACCAACGCAATCGTCAGCCCATAACCGGTTTTAATACCCTGGCACCTTGACACCCGCTATGAACTGTTATTACAGATCTCGATGATCTTTGCAACTGATTGAAAGCAGCGCCGACCGACGAAGCGGTAAGCTGTGCGCACGCGCCAAATGCACTCCACCACTATTCACTCAATCATCCACCCAGCCGGGGACTAACCAGCGCTGATCTTGTTCGCTTGTCAAAACCGATTTATCGCGATCACTTTCTTTGAGTGCAACAAGTGTAGGCTGCAACATAAAAGCGCCGCGGATGCTGCACCTCACGCCGTACATTATGCCGCACATCGCTTCATCAGAAGTTGAGCAGCTGAGCTGCGTTGCACAGTAAATTGCCAGCTGTATGCGGCTAAATGTGAAGGCGAGCAGACATTGGGGCATCATATGCAAAGTTGCCACATGTGCATTAGGTATAGCTAGCAGAAACGCAGTGCCACAAACAACAAACGCTGAAGTGAGGAGCGACTAAGAATGCGTTTTACAATTTTTTATGCTATTTTTAGATTTTTGTTGCTTTTGTGAGTTATTATCACAATCTTAAACTGTTAAAGTGTTGCAGGTGACTTGCGGCCAATGTTGTTGTTTTTGTTTCTTTGTTTCTTCGTTTACATGCGCATGTACATATGTATTGCATTAGCGGTGGTTGTGGCCATGGCAGCAGCTGAGCAGGAGCTTAGGCAGCACTTTGTGCCCGAAAACTTTTTGATATATCGCCTGGCTGTGAACTTAAGTGGACAGGTTTTCTTGTGGCAAAAATTAGATGCACGCGCCATAAAAGCCAACAAAACGAGTTTCAATCGTGCAGGAAGCACGGGCCAACATAGTCAGCCAGGAGTTGACAGTCGCCAGTCGCCAGCCGCTGCATGTTCAACAGCGCAGGAGCCTCGAGCAGGAGTACTTAGCAGTGTAGTTGTGGGAATAGCTAGCTATGCATGGAGTGTTAAGGCTTGGTTGCACTGCTGTTATTGCTGTCATAGCCTCTCTTAAGTCGCATCAAAGTCGCTGGAAGCAGCTTCATGTTACGGGTACCAAAAGTAAGACTGACACAAATCGGCTGCCTAAGTGAGTGGAATTACCAGTTTTTGTAGATTTTGGCTTATTATATTTGCGATTATTTATTATGCATGCAGTTGAATAAATTTTAAATTAAGCATAAATATTTAGATATAATGCGTTGTAGATAGTGAGCATTAGCGCGTTTGGCGCTCCACTAAAGACAGCATGGGTACATATGTGTTAAGTATGGAGCAAGGAAAGTAGATTTGGGTTACATGCGGTAAAATCTTCGGCAAGGAACTCTCTAATGGGTATAATCGGCATTAAAGAATACAAATTTATATCGGTAAGTTTAGCGTTATTGGGAAGCGCTCGAAAACGGTTAGAAAATTTCTGACCTCTTTATCAATCACGTCGGAGCAATTTATGGCCAGCCTGTGGGTGTCGACTCGAAGTGACATTGCGGGGAAATTTCGTTGCACTCGACTTGGTGAGGAAAGACAACCTTGAAGTAGAATTACTGGGTATGGACTAGAGGTTTACGCCGACAGGCTTTGCGGCGGCGGCGTGGTCAACTTAAAAAATAATCGGCTTCGGCGGCGACGCCGGCGCGTCTGTAAACGCCGGCGCTACTGCCCATAAGAGCCATGAGGCTACTAATCTTATCATGTCATCTCGTCAGCGTTAGGCATTCGCCTTGTCAATTTAGATTATAATTCTACTTATTTCATTATTAAATTAGTTTTAAATTTAAGTATTGTTACTTCCTCCTTGAATTAAAATTTTGAGTGCCTGGCGCTGATGGATGGGCGAACAGAAGAGGGTCTAACGCAAAGAAAGTTACTTGTGAAAATTGGGCCAACAACATCTCAAGTGACAGTTAATGCATAGTCGGGCATACCACAGGTCACGCATTGTGGACCACTCTTGTTTATTCTATTTATAAACGACTTGCCTAACTGTTTTAATTTTGCAAACTGCCTGATGTTTGCAGATGATGTTAAACTTTTTTCAGTTGTGCGTGATCTCTCAGATTGTAATCGCATTTAGCTCGATCTAGATGAATTTCAGCAGTGGTGTACATTAAACTGTTTGAACCTAAATATAGGTAGATGTTGTGTAGTTACGTTCTCGAAGCAGTCTAGTAGTGACATACCTTTTTACTATAAATTAGATGGTTGCGTTATAAAGCGGAGTACTGAAATAAAAGATTTGGGCATTATTTTTGACTCCAAACTCGCGTTTACAAAACACGTTGACTATATTGTATCTAAATCGTTCTCAATGATAGCCTTTATTGGGCGCAATACTCAAGAGTTCAGAGATCCAGTAACTTTAAAATCCTTTAGTAAGAAGCCGCCTGGAATACTGTTCTATAATATGGAGTCCATATTATGAAGTGGACTCTGATCAAAATAGAAAGAGTTCAAAAGATTTTCACCAAATTCGCTATTTGCAAGTTGACCTGGCAAGGTTATGTTCCTTCCTATATTGGCAGACGGAAATTGCTGGGTCTCCAGTCTTTGAAGGAAAGAAGAGATAACTTCTTCATTATATTTATTTATAAAATAATCAATGGGCACATAAATTGCGCTTATTTAACAAATTTGCTCATATAATATAATCCCCGCGTAATTTAAGAAACAAAAGGCTATTGGTTGGTACTCTGCATACCACGAATTATGCCAAAAATGAACCAATTGCTAGATGCATTGAATTGTGCCACACATATTCTAGTGTTATCGCTTTTAACTTAAGTATTGACAGATTTAAGAGCGATTTGTTTACAATATTCAACTAGAGTCTTCACTAGTCTGTAAGAAACTAGTTCTGTAGACTGAAATTAATAAATAAATAAAGAAATATACATACATACATGGTTCTCTATGTTCTCTATAGATCTGTACTATTTAAATTTAAAGAAATTGGTTAAAATTTCCACTAAAATATTAAGTGCCAAATTTTCCTAAGGATAACCGAAAGTAATGAAAAATAGTACTATTTTTATAATAAACGGCGGCGGCGGCGGCGTGGCTCGGCGGCGTATACCTCTAGTATAGAGCAGCAGGGATGCTTCTGCACTCCTTGAACAGTTGGGCTTCATGTAAGCTCAGCGAGCGCTAGGCCAAAACTAGGACATGCGCAGTTGCAAAATCCTTCTGGCCTGGGGTGGACTGGATACCTTCAAAGGAGCTTCCTACTGGTCATTGTGCGATTGGTATTCACGATAAGGTTGGGAACCTGACCTGATCCATTTTGTGTCAGCTGATAATAGGATGATGAGGTGGAATCATCTATTAATTGCCCAAGTGTGAGCCTGTCGGGGCAACCACTTTAACTAATCTCACCAACACAAACTTCGATAAAGGTTCTGCATTAGCATGGCAAGAAAAAAAATAGAAGCCCAATTGATAAACAAAGATATGCCAAGCATAACGCGATGATTCGACTCAAAACTACGCGTGTTCTCCAACATTTCTCTGTATTTCATTAGACAAAATTCTATTCCGAACCAACTCTTCTCCGTCAGTTTTAAATAGCTACGCTTCAAGTTTTTAAGCCTAATTATTGCTGTTATCATCTCGGTTTTAGGTCCCCCAGGTGAGCTTCGTCTCGTTATACTGCTCTGCCAAGGATTGAGAAGTATTCCCTACATTTGTCAAGTATACACTACGCGTCTGTTATCAAATTTCCATCTTCATTTGTGCAGGTCCTTAGCTGCAACAACTTAGTGGTCCGAATCGATGTTGACTCCTCGGATGAAACGCACGTAATATCTATTCCGAAATCGGAAAAACTAAGTATTGACAATGCTCAGACCAATAAGCTAATATCAGTCGTACTAAAAACATTTTACACGTGCTTAGATCTGCACTTCAGAAGCAGGGCATCCAATTTAACGTGTTTATTCATTACATGAGGCCCTTCCTGGGCTAGATTGCTGCACACGGTCATGAATCGTTTGCTTTAGCATTGAAATTTAAGCCGAATTGGGATTAAGCAGGAAGTCCCTATATGCAGTAAGAGCCACCCACCAGGAAATAAAATTGAGATACCCAAGGAATCAAAGTGCTGGCTCACGCTGATGATGTACTTGTACCTGTTTTGCTTCTTCGGTCATAAGCGAAATTAGATACAGAAAATATATGTTCTGCTCATAAATCCTTCGCTGATTTTGAATGCAGAGCGATCCGGACCCCATTTTACAAAACCTAAATTAATCTTCGAATTATTCTGCATCTCAAACTTTACATTGGCGACTGAACATTGGGGAAGAAACGCTTCGGCGTCCATCCATGCAGCGAAAAAAAAATTCTAGGCAACAGCTGGAGATTGTACTTATATTAAAATTTTACTTGTAATGTACAGGACTATACCCATACATTCATATAGAGGCTAGCCTCAATATATGACCAAATCAAAACTACGTAATATATGTAAACTCATTTGCTGAAATCTATTAACCGGAAAGGGATATCAGACTGATATCGAATACCTACGATTCACTTAAAACCAGGGCTCTGCTAGGAATGTGCCAGCAAGCTGACGGTTGTCTCCGTAGAGCACTAACCTCTGCAAGAACCCGGATAAAAAGGTGAAGCTGGAACACTTTCTCTGCCTTGCTCTGTGTAATATACAGAAATGTATCAACACATGCAAGTGTCTGTATGTGGGTTTGCACGAGTTTGTAATGGTTAAAATTTTAAATAGCCTAGTCGCCAGAGTGGCAAATTACTGTAACCAACTAACCAACGAACCAAAGGCTGATGTGTTTCTAGATTGCACTGAGTCCTATATTGAATTTTAAGATACGTGCTCTGATATTTTTCTCATATACATAATTAGTATGTAAAGCTAGGTGTTCAGTTTTATAGAAGATGTCCTATAACCTTTCTCTTTACTTCTTTCAAATACCTTTTATAAATTTTATCAGATCTAAGTGCATGCTTGTCACTTGTCCGGTTGCGTACATAATCAGACAATTTGGTCTAGTAGCTAACTTGAAATCATTTAAATAGGAGTACGAATATGTACCACTATCGTTGGGCAGGTGTAAATGTTCTGCATTTTGTTCTTCGATTCTGTTTTCTTTCAACATTCGCGAACAGTTATCCAAACATAAATTCCCACAAATTGCGCACAAATCTCGGCGAATGTCTATGTCGAATGGTGCACAAAAAAATGTCGATAACGCATTTGTAGTTCTATTTGTGTGCAGTCGATTTCGCATCGTACCGATCGGCACAAATACCCCACGACTAACGACCATCATGCTAAAAAAACGCTACAGCGAGTATGTGGCATTCTCAAATTGGCATGTAAGGCATTCGGCAGTACGCGCTGATTAGTTGCGCTACTCACTCATACCCTGTAGGAAAACTCGGTAGTTTACTGCAAAGTAGTACTTTTTCAATAAACTTTTAAGTGCCACACTTAATCCCTCCGTAATGATACTTAAACCCCCCAAATTATATAGCCTATTTGGTACTTAAATGTTCAAAGAGGCAAGTTTTTCCTGCAGCCTTTGCACATACGCTAAGACCGCAATTTATAGAGAATGTTCTTTGCCTGTAACACATATGTATATCCATCTACATGTATGTATGTAGTTAAGACCACTCGGAAAGGTGTCTCTGATCTATGCGAATGCAAATTGGCGAAATTGTAGCAGATGTGGCGGGCGATAAGCGTGCGCACTCAACTAACTCTACGTCTGTTTCGTTGCTGCACTCTACAACTGTCAAAGTGTCACTGTTGGTTACACTAAGTGATGGCCGTTTAATTTTATTTGCATGCGATCGTTGTAAAAAAAAAGAAAGTATCGCACCGTACTTGAACAGCCAATCAGGGTGCAAATTGTGTTGAGTTCGCGCCACTTGTTGTACCAGTTCTTCTGGCCGAGATATTGCTTGTCAGGTACTTAGATGGTGTAGTGTCAGTTATGTAATTTGAATAATCTACAAATGCAACCGTTGCTTTTGGGTGTAACCGCTATGTGGCGTATGAGATTCTGCATAGTCCTGTTTGGACAAGTTTTGACAGAACAGGTTCAAGTGGGGTTAAATAAAATAGGAATTACGTATTTGATAATAACTGCTTGCATATTACGTAGAAAGGAACTGGAAACAGGTTGCTTCGAAGATATTAAAAAGATGCCTTCTCTGGTGGCAGTGATCAGCAATGCATGTATGTTCGTAAATATATATACAGGCTGGGAACTCCATAAATATACTTCCTTGAACTGTGAAGCGCCTTAGTTGCAGAAAGTTGTCATTCAAAATTCTACTTAAAATATAAAAAATAAATTTCAATTTGATTGGTATCTTTCGGTTCCGGCCAAGATTTGAAAATCCACTTCAAAAAAATTCTATAGTGTGAAAGCCGCGTTGAAACTTTTGGAGAAAGTTTAGAGATTTTCCAAACAGGCGAAATTTCCTTAATTTTTTTTTAACGACTAATACATATTTGGGTCCTTTTTAGACATTAATTTGTAAGTCAGATTTTTTTTTAATGATGGCATTTCAGCCCTTTACTTTAATTTGTGTGTTTAATATGTAGCCACTCTATCGTCATGTCCAATCATGTTCTTAAGTTCCTAGGTACTTCTTTAAATTATCCGAAGAGAGGTCGTCATGTAATGTTGCAGCAGTTATTTTGCATGCTGACCAGTCTAACAGCTCCGTTTAGTAGAGGTGCAAAACTATCGATGGCACTATCGATAGATAATATCGATGTTTTTTTTTATTTTTCGCTACCATCGATTGCTTTTTGGTTCTATCGATAGTCCGACAGACATGTGATTCAGTATTTATTTTAGTTTTATTTCTTCTTTTCTTTTTATTTATTATTAAACATCCAATTTGAACTAAAAATTTAGTTGCTAATTCTTTTAAAATACCGCTTACTGCAGTACCAAAACTTTCAATATTATCTATTCACCACTATTTACTATTTAAGAAAAGGTGCTTAAAAACCATTACTTTTCAGATAAAAATGGTTTCTTATTCTAAAATTTAAATTTACTTGCTGAATGCCCTATATATATCTAACTTAGGATATCTAAAGCCACAAATATAAAATTTCAGAAAAATTGAGCGAAAACCATATAAATATGATACTATCTATAGGACGATATATCGATAGTTTTGAAAATAATATCGAATACTATCGATGGTCTGACTATCGATAGTTTTGCACCTCTACCGTTTAGTAGACTGCTTCGGCATTAATTATATTTCTCGTAGGAATTCCCTCTCAGCACTCTGCTGGCTGCTCACATCTACAGCGCCCAGGTTAAAATTTATTTCTGTCCAGCTGTCATTTTGTTTGCCAGATATAAGTTATATCAATGGCTTTTTACATCTTGATAAAAGCATTTGTAGGATGGCTTCCGAGAAGTATTTTTTCCAGATTTAGTCACTTAGAAAATTTAGAAAATATGCTTACCATTTCATATCGAAGTAGGTATATAATAACAAATATTTCAGCAGAAAACAGCTTAATTTTTACTTTTATGTATATTATAATATGAAATGTTGCCGCCACAAAGATTTTGCGCAAATTAAAATGTAGATATCAACTACCAAAGTGCCGGCGTAAGATAGCAAGAAATAAGCTCTGATATATATTGCTCTTAAAGACCAATGAGCGGTCTCTATCGACAGACTATATTCTGACATACATACATATGTGCATGATACAAAAAAGAAGGTAGTTCCATTGTAACTTTTTCGTCGCCATATTAACAACCTGACAATTAAGTAGATTGTGACATATCGTGCTACCGTATCCAATATCGAAAATCCTCCAAATTTTGTTATCAATTTTTTGTTTAGTTACAATCGAAATTTGAACAAGCAAAAGGTATTTTGTTGGGTACGACTAGGTTATTTGTACAATAATTTTGGGTTATTGTGTCCAAACGCTTAACCCAAAGCAAAACATTTTAACACACACGTGTGTTCAAACAATTAAGCGTTAGTTTTTGTAAAAAATACTGTGGTCAGCGTAGCCGGACTGATGATGGTTATTTTTTCGAACCGCTGCCGAAAGCCTACAACGTGGAAAGGTAAACCATTGCACAATTAGCCGACCATTTCCCCTTTTGTTATTGAAAGAGAAGAGGTCTAATGCTCCATAAGTTGAGAATTGTATTTCTAGTTTTCATACTAACAATAAATCATCAATTTTGTTTCACACCCCAATATTGAACAGTAAAATGTATTTATTTTTACCCAAAAAAACAACGATATTGTCGAAATTTACTAGAATTGGCTAAGATTCACTTCTCTTAAAGTAATGAGTATGGGTTCCAAAGTAAATCCGTTTTCAAGTTACTTGAAAGACATGGACAAAGACAATATCGAAATGTGTAATTTCAGTGTCTTAATTATATCAGAAACAATCGTATCCGATATAGAAAACTTTAATAGTCCTGCCTTGCTATATTGTGTAATAATCAGATGACATAATGACTAAAAAATCGTTAAAATATGTTCACCACAATTTTATTAATTTAAAAATAAAGATTTTGGCAAGTAAATAGTTATCGAATTTAATGTAAAACTTGAACGTTTTTAGGATAAAATATTAATTATTTTTAAGAGATAAGTGTTAATACAAAAATTTTGTTTATATTCCCAAATTTAGGATATAAAATACCCTCCACTAAAAAACTTAAATTTGGTAACGCCGCTTCAAATTTTTTACAATTGAGCAAATGTCAAAAATCTCCTTTTTAATCAAAAAGTTGTTTATTGAAACTACCTTCTTTTTTGTATCATGCATATGTGCATATGTATCAAGATACATATGTATAATTTTTCTCTAGTGGCCTGTTACAGAAGGCGAAATTTCCTGTGGTTTGCAGGAACCTTGGATTTAATTCTTTGATTACTAGGATATATGTAGTATATTGGTTCTTCGCCATTAAAAGATATTGAAGTGGCTGCTTGGTGAATCTTTTCTAATGATTTTTGAGACTCATTGAACTGACGAGCCACATCTGCATGTGTATGCAATTGAGTCAATGGTAATACCGATGAAGTTCCAAACACGTGACAATGGCTTTCACTTCGGGTTCTTATCTTCCTTTGCTTACCCGTAGTCTAAAAGAATAAGGTCTCTTTGAAATAAAAATATTTTAAACCGTGATAAAAATATAGTAAGGTAGAACCGCTGAGAGTTACTTTTAAAATTCTTGACGTTTCCAAACATTTTAATTTTTAAATTTTCATTTTCAATCTCAAGCAACAACAATTTCGAACAATTTCAATTTTTAATTTTCAATTTTATATGATTTTAAAATGCTGGCAAACTTCAAAAAAAAAAAGCATGGCCGACAGATTGAGAGAACGGTTCTACCTTGCTATGTTTTTATCATGTTTGAAACAAAACTTAAGAAATTTGAGGGGAAGACTAATCGGAAAATACAATAAAGACTTCACAGATTAAAGATCGTATAATAAAGAGATAATAAATTTATTTATGTAAATATAAGGTTAAAATCTATACTAAAGAGCAATATAGACCCTTGCTCTTGTTAGGTCGAAATAAGTGGAAGAATACTGGAAGCCCGAGCATCATCAATCGACGAGTACTTCAAATCGGTTATGATGACAAATAACAAGTTTTCTTCCTGATTCTAAGGCTGAGTTGGTGTTATGCAGATCCCATAGTTTGAGCTTTTTTTGAAAATAATTAATTTTCAATTCCGGGCGGAACCACAGCATATCAATCGAATTACATTTTATTTTTGCATTTTTTATTAGAATGTCCAATGACAATTTTCTATAATTAGGGCGCATACGAAGATTTTCGTTCAGGTAGTCTTTCATCGGTCAAAGTTATTAATAGTTTCTCAAAATTTTTAAGCATCTGAACAGACAGTAAAATGTATATTTCATGACAAACACATGTAAGTACTCAAAACTTCCCAACAAGCAAAATAAACTTAAAGAAAGTTTTTTTTAAGTTTTCAATTATAAACATTAAGCTTACAAAACGTTGATTTTTTGTTTATAAAACGCTTGAAAGTAAGCGTAATATAATCGAAAAGGAACATTGGTTATAAGCGTAGAAATATAAACTTGTAATAAATGTTCAAAAGAAAGCTTTTTATAAGCGTAAAAGTGTAAACTTATAATAAAGGTTCAAAAAAAGTTTTTTATAAGCGTATCAATATAAACTTACTAAAAATTTTCAAAAGAAAGCTTTTTATAAACATTTTTATAACCCTTTATTTAAAGATATTTCATTAAAAACTCATACATAGATTACTTAACATTTAGAAACTAATCGAAATGCGAATTTTCGGCGGACTCATCTACAGTCGCGAAAATATAAATAGGGAATAGACATTTTAGCATACAAATTCACAATAACACATACAAATTAAGCATAAAAAAGTTAATTATTACATCTTGTTGCGTGCTTTCAATTACTTGCGGTTATTGGCAAATTGGAAAAGCGACATCGATGCAGCTACATATATATTCCGCTTCATCGCCGCCATTCTCATTGATGAACTTTTCTGAAAAAAATTTAATACTTTTTTAATTGAATGTTAAACTAAGAAAGGATAAGGGGAACTCATCATTTGAAGACTCGAATGCTCCACCGATTAGCGCAGCGGGTCCTGGATTGGATTTTCTTGTTTTACCGCATTGGTTTTATTTAATTTTTTTCTTTTAATAATATATTTTAAAAAACGTAAACACGTCACTTACGATTGAAAAAATTTTATATTTACTACTTCATGTCGTTGGCATTTACATTTCATTTATAAGTTTAAGTTATTTATAAACATTCGCTCTCAAAACTTATTAAAGGTTTATTTGAAAAAACTTTTAATAAACTTAATATTAAAAATGCTTATTTAACGCTTATTATAGCAAACTTAATTCAAGTTTTTTTTAAAAACGTTTACTGAAATGCTTGTTGGGTTATTTTGACTCATATCAAATGATATCAGATCATTTAAAGTTCAATGCGCTCTGCGTTTACTTATGGTCAGTGAATATGAAATTTCATGTTCATATTTATGCCCCATACATATGTACGTATTTATGCAAGGTAACATGCTTTTGTTCAAACTCCTATATCCATTTCAGTTGGCTTTTATAATAGACGCCAATTAAGTCCCGAATTGCTCGTTAACTCTCTTTTCCATGCTACCAATGCGATGTCCTACGAAGTGAAAAATTTTCATAAAGAAAACTTTCGAACTTCATATCCCAATATCTTCATTTTAACATACATATTCATGATTCTGGCATAATGGGGACGGTATGTAGATTTCTATTGAAATTTGTTTTACTCTTTTTTCTGAAACAATTTTATTGCGTATCACTGAAACAAAATCGAGAGCTCTAGTTACAACTATTTACGAATTGTGTATGTGTTTTATAATAGGTTTGATTCATTTAATTTTTGCTTGTAGGTATTCGACATGATGACATCGTGCTCTTAGTGACCGATGCTGCTCCCTACATGGTCAAAGCAGGAAAATCTATTAACAGTTTTTACCCTAAAATGATACACCTAACGTGCCTAGCTCACGCTTTACACAGGGTCGCGGAGGAAATACGATCAATATTTCCAGTCGTTGATGGGCTCATATCAAAAACAAAAAAGGTTTTTATCAAAAACCTTTAAAATGATTGCACCTAGTGTGCCTTTCCCTCCAGAGCCTGTAATCACCCGTTGGGGTACGTGGTTAAGTGCATGTGCATACTACTGCGAACATTTTGAAGCAGTGAAAAATGTTATACAGTGAAACCCGCTTAAGTACCTAACCCGCTTAAGTAACCAACATTTTTGGACACCGTGAATTTTTTAATATAATCTGAAGAAAATCCCTCTCTTAAGTACCTCCCCGCTTATTTACCCAGCCCGCCTAAGTACCTAAATTTTTCGTGCCCCATTTACAATCTTACTTAGAATTTTCACCTTTTAAGTGCTTTTTTAAAATTCCTTAAAATATTTACGTATTTTGAAATTCGTAGCAGCGCTACACACCTTCGGTAAAAAAATTCTAAAAAATCAACAGTAATTTTTAGCCACTTGAAATTGAATGGGCTATAAAACTCTATACTCAGAAAACACTTCTGAGAAAAAAGTTTGAAATTATGATGAATCTTTTTTTAAGTGTTCTACAAAATCTTAAGTTTATATGGTATTTGTAAGGGCATGAGCTGTATTTCAATTGATTGAAAAATCTCAAAAAATAATAAATACACATAAGTGGCAAACAAAATCATTTTGAATTTGGTACAAAATGATATGTCCAACTTTGACTTTTTAAACAATTTAATTCTTGTAAAAATGACAGACCATTGCACTAAATATTTTTTTAAGAAATTTTTCTTTGCTTGTTTATGTGTTTAAATGATGCTGCGATTTTGGTTTTAAACTATGTATACTTCATTAAATGTTGTTATTCAAGTAGTTATGTAAGTTAACACGAAGATGTAACTACATCAGTAATTATGTTCGCTTAAGTACCCGCATCGAGGTACTTAAGCGGGTTCTTTTATGTACCCAACCCGCCTCAGTACCTCAAAAAGCTGACATTATTCGTGAGGTACTTAAGCGGGTTTTACCGTAAATTCGTTTAATAGCCTTGATGCTAGGGCCATTGGAGAGGCGCAGCTACTTTTTTCAAATGATGAACTGAAGGGTCAACTAGCATACAAAAGAGCAAAGTTTTCATGTATTTCAAAAACGATAGAATCCCTTCAGTCGAAACATTTATCTTTTGAAGTGGGTGTAAATTTGATTCAAGATCTTAAAAGCAAATTAAGTACTGTGCATGGCGTAGCCGCTAACAAAGTATTATTGTAAATTAAATCAAGTGCTACATAAAAATGTTGGGTTCAAAAGTTTAAAGTCAATTGCTAATGTTTTAAATGGTGAAAATTTTAACACAACACATTTTAATGCTTTGGCTTTAAACGACATTTTCTTGTACAAGTATTCTCCGTTATCTAGTGCTTACGTAGAAAGAAGTTTTTCTATGTACAAAAATATATTAGCCGATAATAGAAGATCATTCTATGTTGAGAACTTAAAAATGTATCTAGTTATTTATTGTAACAAAAAACTATGAAATGCAATAAAAGTGAAAATTAAAAGCGGTTAAAAAAAATTACTAAATGTATAAAAAATTTAAAATTTTTTAGGGTATTTGTTCCTTTTTTGGTAATTTTTAATGATTTTTAAGGTCATAAAGTAATTTTTTTAAGGTAATTTTTCGCTAGTTTTTAGGTCAACAAAATCCGAGCCCTGCTCATTAGTCTCCAACTTAGCCTTAATTAGTAACCAAACCCTAAATATTTAACTATTGGCCATTTTCGATAGCTTCGATAATTTAAGCAACGCAATTTCAAGATACGTTATAATTAAGCGTTAAATCAGCGACACATTTACACTTCCTTATCTGAGCAACAAAAATATGTTGCGAGCAACACAAATTTCTCATAAAAATATAAGCTGCATTAAATTTGTTGTTTCCGCTGTAAAATCATAATTTTATGTACTATTTCGCTGGCTTTTAATTATTTTAATTATAAAGTCAACCAGATATGTATGTCTGTACTTGCATATGTACATACATACATACATATATTTATATATATAGTACAAGTTGCAATGAGTGACTAACTATTTTGCTGTCATGACCAAATGTTGCAGAACTGGTTTCCTATCACGCCATACCCACGAAATCTTTATTGATCTGTAGTTGCTTTAGTCGCAAACCTTCTTAGGCCTATCGGCGGCTGTTAGAATTTGTAGAAAAAAACAAAATAAAAATAAAAACAAGCAAAAGTTATTGGCTCAAGCAGCATTTTTGCATAAGGCCTGATAGCATCACCGGCTCACTTATGCTATGCACACAGAGGTACGCAGACAGACCTAAAAGTTGCTGCCTATATTTGGCAGGCTACCGCTGTGACG
>NW_023458561.1:40683318-40692967 GCF_013731165.1 Rhagoletis pomonella | reverse complement strand
ATTGCTGTCATAGCCTCTCTTAAGTCGCATCAAAGTCGCTGGAAGCAACTTCATGTTACGGGTACCAAAAGTAAGACTGACACAAATCGGCTGCCTAAGTGAGTGGTATTACCAGTTTTCGTAGATTTTGGCTTATTATATTTGCGATTATTTATTATGCACGCAGTTGAACAAATTTTAAATTAAGCATAAATATTTAGATATAATGCGTTGTAGATAGTGAGCATTAGCGCGTTTGGCGCTCCACTGAAGACAGCATGGGTACATATGTTTTAAGTATGGAGCAAGGAAAGTAGATTTGGGTTGCATGCGGTGAAAGCATCGGCAAGGAACTGTCTAATGGGTATAATGGGTTTATTACCCAGTAAAGAATACAAATTTGGATCAGTATCTTTAGCGCTATGGTGAAGCGCTCGAAAACGGTTAGGGAATGTCTGACCTCTCTATCAATAGCGTCGGAGCATAGGCTGATAAGGCTCCGGGTGTCGAGTCGAAGTGACATTGCGGGGAAACTTTGTTGCTGACGACTTGGCGAGGAAAAAGACCCTTGAAATATTAACACCGGGTATGGAGCAGCAGGGGATGGGTCCGCACTCCTCGGACGGTTGCGCTTCATGTAAGCTCAGCGAGCGCAGGGCTAAAACTAGGACATGCGCTGTTGCAAAATCCTTCTGGCCTGGGATGGACAGGAGACCGTCAAAGGAGCTCCCAATGCTTGGAGTAAGGTTGGGAACCAGACCTGACCCATTTTATGTCAGCTGACAATAGGATGATGAGGTGGAATCATCTCAGCACTTTTGACTAGACGTTCCAGCCTTAGTGGAGCAAAGATGGAAACATTTGGACTCGCATTTCCTGACTAGCCCTGCGGCATTGAAATTAGCTGCATTCAGAATCAGCGTTTCGCCGATTAAACGAATGGCCACCATTCAGTTTTTTCATGATATCGCAAATGACAGTCTATTAATTGCCCAAGTGCGACCCTGTCTGGGGCTGCCACTTTAACTAATCTAATATACACAAAATTCAATAAAGGTTCTGCATTAGCATAGCACGACAAAATAGAAGCCCAATTGATATACAAAGATATGCCAAGCATAACGAGATAATTGGACCTAAAACTACGAGTGTCATCCAACATTTCTCTGTATTTCTCTGTCAGCTTTAAATAGCTACGCTTCAAGTTTTTAAGCCTTATTATTGCTGTTCTCATCTCGGTTTTTCGTCCCCCAGGTGAGCTTCGACTCGTTATACTGATCTGTAGCTCGTTTCTGTAACTCTTCTCTACCAATTATTTCCCTACTGGTAGAGAATATACGTCATTCTCTACTATTCATTTACAGTAGAGAACAGGTAGAGAATTGTCACAGAAACGAGCAACTCGGTTCTTCTGCATCAAACGCGCCACTGGCGTCGCCATTCAAAGGATAGAGAAGTATTCACTACATTTCTCAAGTATACACTCCATCTTCATTTCTGCAGGTCCTTAGCTGCAACAACTTAGTGGTCCGAATCGATGTTGACTCCTCGGATGAAACGCACGTAATATCTATTCCGAAATCGGAAAAACTAAGTATTGACAATGCTTATACCAATAAGCTAATATCAGTCGTACTAAAAACATTTCGCACGCGCTTAGATCTGCACTTCAGAAGCAGGGCATCCAGTTTATCGTACCCTCAACATGCCTAAATTGTGTGAAGTAATTGGCACAATTATAGGTCGCTCTGTACAAATAGTTTTCTACTGCTTCCTTTATCGATACATTAATGATTTCAGTGTTTATTCATTACATGAGGCCCTTCCAGGACTAGATTGCTGCACACGGTCATGAATCGTTTGCTTTAGCATTGAAATTTAAGCCGAATTGGGATTAAGCAGGAAGTCCCTATATGCAGTAAGAGCCACCCACCAGGAAATAAAATTGAGATACTCAAGGTATCAAAGTGTTGGCTCACGCTGATGATGTACTTGTACCTGTTTTGCTTCTTCGGTCATAAGCGAAATTAGATACAGAAAATATATGTTCTGCTCATAAATCCTTCGCTGATTTTGAATGCAGAGCGATCCGGACCCCATTTTACAAAACCTAAATTAATCTTCGAATTATTCTGCATCTCAAACTTTATTAGCGACTGAACATTGGGGGAGCAAGAAACGCATCGGTGCCCCTACATGCAGCCAAACAAAATTCTAGGCAACAGCTGGAGATTGTATATTAAAATTTTACTTGAAATGTACAGGACTATAGTCCCATACATTCATATAGAGGCTAGCCTCAATATTTGACCAAATCAAAACTACCTAATATAAATTCAGAGTTGCTGAAATCTATTAACCGTAACGGTTTTCGGACGTAGTACAGCTTCACAAAGGGATATCGGACTGATATCGAATACCTACGATCCACTTAAAACCAGGGCTCTGCTAGGAATGTGCCAGCAAGTTGACGGTTGTCTCCGCAGAGCACTAACCTGTGCAAGAACCCGGATAAAAAGGTGAAGTTGGAACACTTTATTTGCCCTGCTCTGTATAATATACAGAAATGTATCAACACATGCAAGTGTCTGTATGTAGGTTTGCAAGAGTTTGTAATGGTTAAAATTTTAAATTTGCTAGTCGCCAGAGTGGCAAATTACTGTAACCAACTAACCAACGAACCAAAGGCTGATGTGTTTCTAGATTGCACTGAGTCCTATATTGAATTTTAAGATATGTGCTCTGATGTTTTTCTCATAAACATAATTAGTATGTAAAGCTAGGTGTTCCTATTCAGTTTTATAGAAGATGTCCTATAACCTTTCTCTTTACTTCTTTCAAGTATCTTTTATAAATTTTATCAGATCTAAGTGCATGCTTATCACTTGTCCGGTTGCGTACATAATCAGACAATTTGGTCTAGTAGCTAACTTGAAATCATTTAAATAGGAGTACGAATATGTACCACTATCGTTGGGCAGGTGTAAATGTTCTGCATTTCGTTCTTCGATTCTGTTTTCTTTCAACATTCGCGAACAGTTATCCAAACAGAAATTCCCACAAACTGCGCACAAATCTCGGCGAATGTCTATGTCGAATGGTGCACAAAAAACGTGGTCGATAACGCATTTGTAGTTCTATGTGTGTGCAGTCTATTTCGCATCGTACAGATCGGCCCAAAGCCCCAGCGACTAACGCTAAAACAAACGCTACAGCGAGTATGTGGCATCCTCAAATTGGCATGTAAGGCATTCGGCAGTACGCACTGATTAGTTGCGCTACTTACTCATACCCTGTAGGAAAACTCGGTATTTTACTGCAAAGTAGTACTTTTTCAATAAACTTTTAAGTGCCACACTTAATCCCTCCGTAATGATACTTAAACCCCCCCAAATTATATAGCCTATTTGGTACTTAAATGTTCAAAGAGGCAAGTTTTTCCTGCAACCTTTGCACATACGCTAAGACCGCAATTTATAGAGAATGTTCTTTGCAGGTAACACATATATACATCCACATGTATGTATGTAGTTAAGACCACTCGGAAAGGTGTCTCTGATCTATGCGAATGCAAATTGGCGAAATTGTAGCAGATGTGGCGAACGATAAGCGTGCGCACTCAATTAACTCTACGTCTGTTTCGTTGCTGCACTCTACAACTGTCAAAGTGTCACTGTTTGTTACACTAAGTGATGGCCGTTTAATTTTATTTGCATGCGATCGTTGTAAAAAAAAAAGAAAGTATCGCACCGCACTTGAACAGCCAATCAGCGTGCAAATTTTGTTGAGTTCGCGCCACTTGTTGTACCAGTTCTTCTGGCCGAGATATTGCTTGTCAGGTACTTAGATGGTGTAGTGTCAGTTATGTAATTTGAATAATCTACAAATGCAACCGCTTTTGGGTGTAACCGCTATGTGGCATATGAGATTCTGCATAGTCCTGTTTGGACAAGTTTTGACAGAACAGATATGCATATTCAGGTTCAAGTGGGGTTAAATAAATGAGGAATTACGTATTTGATAATAACTGCTTGCATATTACGTAGAAAGGAACTGGAAACAGGTTGCTTCGAAGATATTAAAAAGATGCCTTCTCTGGTGGCAGTGATCAGCAATGCATGTATGTTTGTAAATATGTATATATACAGGCTGGGAACTTCATAAATATACTTCCATGAACTGTGAAGCGCCTTTGTTGCAGAAAGTTGTCATTAAAAATTCTTCTTAAAATATAAAAAATAAATTTCAATTTGATTGATATCTTTCGGTTCCGGCCAAGATTTGAAAATCCACTTCAAAAAAATCCTAAAGTGTGAAAGCCGCGTTGAAACTTTTGGAGAAAGTTTAGAGATTTTCCAAACAGGCGAAATTTCTTTAATTTTTTTTTTTTAACGACTAATATATATTTGGGTCCTTTTTAGACATTAATTTGTAAGTCAGATTTTTTTTAGTGATGGCATTTCAGCCCTTTACTTTAATTTGTTTGTTTAATATGTAGCCACTCTATCGTCATGTCCAATCATGTTCTTAAGTTCCTAGGTACTTCTTTAAATCCTCCGAAAAGAGAGGTCCTCATGTAATGTTGCAGCAGTTATTTTACATGCTGACCAGTCTAACAGCTCCGTTTAGTAGAGGTGCAAAACTATCGATGGCATTATCGATAGATAATATCGATGTTTTTTTATTTTTCGCTACCATCGATTGCTTTTTGGTTCTATCGATAGTCCGACAGACATGTGATTCAGTATTTTTTTAGTTTTATTTTTTCTTTTCTTTTTATTTATTATTAAACATCCAATTTGAACTAAAAATTTGGTTGCTAATTCTTTTAAAATACCGCTTACTACAGTACCAGAACTTTCAATATTATCTATTCACCACTATTTACTATTTAAGAAAAGGTACTTAAAAACCATTACTGTTCAGATGAAAATGGTTTCTTGTTCTAAAATTTAAATTTACTTGCTGAATGTCTTATATATATATAACTTAGGATATCTAAAACCACAAATATAAAATTTCAGAAAAATTGAGCGAAAACCTTATAAATATGATACTATCTATAGGACGATATATCGATAGTTTTGAAAATAATATCGAATACTATCGATGGTCTGACTATCGATAGTTTTGCACCTCTACCGTTTAGTAAACTGCTTCGGCATTAATTATATTTCTCGTAAGAATTCCCTCTCAGCACTCTGCTGGCTGCTCACATCTACAGCGCCCAGGTTAAAATTTATTTCTGTCCAGCTGTCATTTTGGTTGCCAGATATAAGTTATATAAACGGCTTTTTACATCTTGATAAAAGCATTTGTAGGATGGCTTCCGAAAAGTATTTTAAAAAATATGCTAACTATTTCTCATCGAAGTATATAAACAGCAGAAAACAGCTAAATTTTTACCTGTATGTATATTATAATATGAAATGTTGCCGCCACAAAGATTTTGCGCAAATTAAAATGTAGCTATCAAACTACTAAATTGCCGGCGTGAGATGGCAAGATATAAGCTCTAATATACATATATTGCTCTTGAAGACCAATGAGCGGTTTCTATTGACAGACTATATTCTGACACACATACATATGTGCATACACTGAAAAAAAAAACGTGTTGTAAGAATAAAAAATTTTTATTTGATTACCGTTCAAAAATGTTCGTTTTTAAATCAAGTGAAATTTCTTAACAAAATGGATTTTTTCATTATACATACACTACGTATAATGGAAATATTCAAATCAAATACGCCCGTATTGAAATGAAGCATTTTCACTGCACGGATTCTTTTTCATATGTAATTAAGAAAGCAAATGTATACAAAGCATGCAAAGCGGTGACAACACATACATACATACATATGACATATATACATATGTACATACATGGTACGACATCATGCACTAATCGCGCGTTGTGATGTTGATTCAAACTCAACATTTGAAAACACATTTACATGTATGGCTGTAGCTGAGTGTGCAAAGACGCTGGATACAATTAGTTGCTACCAAGAGCGTCCGGGTTCAATTACCATCAGACGGAACATAAAATAAAATTTTTTTCTTCTTAATTTTAATTTCGTATAACGAAAAAGCTTCTGTGCACTTCGCAACGACATATTTTATAACGTACATTCTCAAATTTAAAACGAGTTGGGTTGGTGCTCTTTCATATACGTATTTTTTTAAATTTAGCACGTTTTTTTTAATTCTAAAATTTTTTTCCCTCAGTGTATGTATCAAGATATGTATAATTTTTCTCTAGTGGCCTGTTACAGAAGGCAAAATTTTTTCTCTGAAACATTTCTGAGAGCTTCTAAAGTATTTTCTTGAGCTTTGCTGCTTTTCCATGGTTGCTTTAACATGTGGGCTAACTTCATAGCTAGAAACAATTTCCTGTGGTTTGCTGGAACCATGGCTTTAATTCTTTGTTTACTAGGATATGGTATATTGATTCTTCGCCATTAAAAGATATTTAAGTGGCTGCTTGGTGAATATTTTCTAATGATTTCTGAGACTTATTGAACTGACGAGCCACATCTGCATGCGTATGCAATTGAGTCAATGGTAATACCGATGAAGTTCCAAACACGTGACAATGGCTTTCACTTCGGGTTCTTATCTTCCTTTGCTTACCCGTAGTCTAAAAGAATAAGGTCTCTTTAAAATAAAAATATTTAAAACAAAACTTAAGAAATTTGAGGGGGAAGACTAATCGGAAAATACAATAAAGAATTCACAGATTAAAGATCGTATAATGAAGAGATAATAAATTTATTTATGTAAATATAAGGTTAAAATCTATATTAAAGCGCAATATAGACCCCTGCTCTTGTTAGGCCGAAATAAGTGGAAGAATACTGGAAGCCCGAGCATCGTCAATCGACGAATACTTCAAATCGGTTTTGATGACAAATAACAAGTTTTCTTCGTAATTCTAAGGCTGAGTATAGTTTGAACTTTTTTTTGAAAATAATTAATTTTCAATTCCGGGCGGAACCACAGGATATCAATCCAATAACATTTTTTTTGCATTTTTATTAGAATGTCCAATGACAGTTTTCTTTAATTAGGGCGCATACGAAGATTTTCGTTTAGGTAGTCTTTCATCTGTCAAAGTTATTAATAGTTTCTCTCAATTTTTAGGCTTCTGAACAGACAGTAAAATGTATATTTCATGACAAACACATGTAAGTACTCAAAACTTATTTTGACTCATATCAAATGATATCAGGCCATTTAAAGTTCAATGCTCTCTGCGTTTACTACTGGTCAGTGACAATGAAATTTCATGTTCATATTTATGCCCCACGCATATGTACATATGTATGTATTTATGCAAGGTAACATGCTTTTGCTCAAACTACAATATCCACTTCAGTTGGCTTTTATAATGGACGCCAATTAAGCCCCGAATCGTTTGAGAACTCCCTGTGAAGAAACACGCAAGTGGGTCGATACTAGACAATTTAGAGCCATTACTAGTGCTCGTTAACTCTCATTTGCATGCTAGCGAGTTTAACAATGCGATGTCCTACGAAGTGTCAATTTTCACCAAAAAAAAAAAACTTTCGAACTTGATTTCCCAACATTTTCATTTTTACATATTCATGTTTCTGGCATAAGGGGGACGATAAGTAAATTTCTAATGAAATTTATTTTATTCCTTTTTCTGAGACAATTTTATTGCGTATCACTGAACATAATTGTATAATACGTAGTTCGACCTTTTAAAAAACGATGCATTTCTAATTGTTTTTGCTTCTTACATGAAAATATAATTTTTTAGAAAAATTTGGACTTATCAACATCTGTTCACTCTTAACTAGCGCTATGTGGTTTTAAAAAGTAAGGTAGAAAATGGTGGGGATTTAATTACTATCGGACTGGTCGCTTTTGGAGATAAATATCTAGTACGGAACAAGAAATTTGGTTTCCTAGTTCGGGGTTTCCTTCTGGGTTATAATGGTTACATATACATACATATGTAACCACGTATAAGTATGAAATAATAACTATGATGATCTAAAAACGTCACGCAAAAATCCGCATTAATTGTTGTTTTTTTTTTATATTTTAGTCCAAACTAATCTACATTAAAAATTTTTGCGAAATTTTTCAATACAAAAGGAAGGAAGGAAAAGGAAGTCTTGGAAATATATATATAGGGTGATCCATATAGACTTTTTTTAATATAAATAAAACACTTAAACCAGAACTGGATGCCGGAAACTTTATTATTAACCGAAATAACATTTGCCTTTTAAGAAAATGTCATTCTAATGTTGCCGCCACTACGCTGGGAAGGACCAATTTTTAATTACTCTTTCCAGTATTGCGCGAATTACGCAAGTAATGTTGGCTTCCACGTCTTTAATCTTAGCTGGCTTATCGATGAAGACCTTTGACTTAACATAACCCCAATGAAAAAATTCAGAGCTATGAAATCAAACGATAACTTGATGAAGCCACATTTGCCGACATCACGGGTTTCAATTTCAGCATAAAAAGGCGAAATAAAAAATGTCTAGGTGGATCACCCTTTATGTACTTATGTATATGAAGATAATTCGATAAATGGCTAGTTTAATGCCGCAATCGCACGGGGAATCGTCTTTTATTAGAAACTGTTTCTTGGCAGATGTACAATCGGAGGCTTATCATTCGCTGCCAAGTGGCACCAACCGTTTGGATGTAGATGAACCCAGCAATCAAATTTGTATGCATAATACTTTTGGGTATAATTTTCGGTGACTTTTTCTCCTCTACTCAGGCAATATATCGACCTTAGCTTGATGTGTGTAGGTATATTGCCCTTCAATTGCTCTAAAGTTTTTAGATTTTACGCATAACCACGGTCTCCCAAATAGTTAAATAGCAGGTTTTGGTGGCCAACCTACATTGCCGAATTTCGAAGTTATGCGTCCTGGAAATATATGTAGCATTTTTTTTTTTTTGAAAAAAGAAAACGCTCAAGTTGAGAAACAACGTAGAAAATTGAAGATACTCATTAGTCGCCAACTTAGCCTTAATTAGTAACCAAACCTAAATATTTAACTATTGGCCATTTTCGATAGCTTCGATATTTACGCAACTTAATTTCAAGATACGTTATCATTAAGCGTTAAATCAGCGACACATTTACACTTCCTTATCTGAGCAACAAAAATATGCTGCGAGCAACAAAAATTTCTCATAAAATTATATGCTGCATTAAATTTGTTGTTTCCGCTGTAAAATCATAATTTTATGTACTATTTCGCTGGCTTTTAATTATTTTAATTATAAAGTCAACTAGATATGTATGTGTGTACTTGCATATGTACATACATACATACATATGTATATGTATATGTATATATATAGTACAAGTTGCAATGAGTGACTAACTATTTTGCTGTCATGACCAAATGTTGCAGAACTGGTTTCCTATCACGCCATACCCACGAAATCTTTATTGATCAGTAGTTGCTTTAGTGGCAAACCTTCTTAGGCCTATCAGCGGCTGTTAGAACTTGGAGAAAGAACAAATAAAAACAAGCAAAAGTTATTGGCTCAAGCAGCATTTTGCATAAGGCCTGATAGCATCACAGGCTCACTTATGCTATGCACACAGAGGTACGCAGACCTAAAAGTTGCTGCCTATATTTGGCAGGCTACCGCTGTGACG
>NW_023458561.1:40679734-40683218 GCF_013731165.1 Rhagoletis pomonella | reverse complement strand
AGCTGATAGCAGAATTGGTAGTTAGCATGGAATGAGTGCATACAAACTTATCATGAACAAAAGCTGGCGGCGAATGGAAGAAAAAAAATTTATTTTTAAGGAGTTAATTTTATGCTTTGATTTCTGACGGCGACTAATTCATTTCTTTTCTGTTGATTTGTTTTATTTAGACTTGCTAGATATAGAGGTGGTCTTGCGATCAGCATTCTAAGCTGAGCGTCTTGGGCGAAAGGATAAAGCCCGCTTGGTCGACTCCACGCAGCCCTCTGTCCGTTTTAAAATCTATACACTGCGATGCCTGCATTTGCTATCCCCGCGAAAAGTTGAGCAATATCATCAACTCCATCAGAGTTGGAAAGAATCTCCTCCAGTCGTTTGATACAAAACGAGTTGCCAGACAGACCAACTCCCTGTCGCGTGATTTATTTAATCTGATTCCAGGGAAGGTAATAAGCGCTGCAGAATTTAATCACTCAGTAAAATCTCTTAAAAAAGAAAGTCTTTTAAAATCTACTTGAAGACCTTTTAGGCGTTAAAAAGACTAAGTGGAAAGAGAATTGGCTTTACTCGCAGTGTCTAATTGGCACCAGCCAGTGAGCAGGCGGAACGCTTAAGCGGTCCCAGCGTCACTTTAAAAAAAGAAGACGCTGTGCTCCATTGAACGCTTAAACTAGGATCAAATGCCGTTTTTGAACCGCTCAGTATTCATGATAAAGAAATCAAGATTTCAATGAATAGAGAATCGATATTTAATCTTCAAAGATGAGCGGAATATTTTATAGCTGGATGGTCTATATCCGCCTGATATAATTGATTTAGGACTCATCGTAGATGAACGGGTTTCAATTAGATGCGTTGACCAGACAGAGGGAGGGGAGTTTGAATTTTAAATTTGATTACCTGTTTCATATGAAGATAGGTATCAAGAACTAACAAAAAGTTTCTTCAATACTTTAAATAAGTTCAAGAATATTTATGACGGAGCTCCAGCTCTTTGTATTGAATTACACGGAGACCAAGCATACATAAAATTGAATATTCTTCCTGCCATGTGTGTGCACTGTCCTCCACATAGTTTTAACTCAGCCGTAAATCCGCTACTGCACTATAGTCTGGCGACTACTATTTGCTGGCCAAAAGTCCAGAAGTAACCAAACTGATTTGAAACTTGGTCTTTAGGGGCCTTTTGTAGGGTTATCGGCTTTAGAGCAAAAAAATTTAAGTTCAAAATAGTAGCCCACATTTTTGCTATATATTTTGCCCTAATCATAGGCGCTTCAAATAAAAATTGCTTCCTTAGGATATAAGTATCACGAGAGTATTTGTATTATTTGTTTAGTGTTTACTTTAAAAGACACCAGAACAATTAATATAAATTCATTTGATATTACCTATGAGTGGGCTAGGTATAAAGTTAAAAAAAAAAATAACGTAACGTACAAGTTTGAACAAAAAATGCAAAAATGCGTTTTTCACCTATGTACTTGCATATCATTCTTGCTCTATTCTTCGGAGAGCACCCCTTTAATAATATTTTGCAGCAAAAAATTTTAAACTGCGTTTTTTTTTGCATTTTAGCTGACTGCTTCTTTTCAAATATAGAAAAAGATTTCTGAGTAAAAAGCCCATTACTCAAAAAGTGTAAGAAATTGTAACATTACTCTCAGCCTAAAAGCTCTAAATTTAACATTTTTATTGCCCACAAAAGCTTGAAGATCACCAAATGAAACTACCTTTTTATAGCTCTATTTAAAGTGGAATTATATTATTTACCCAAATTTGAGTCTATTTTAAAAATTTATTTAATTTGATTTAGCATGTTATATGCCAGTTTTCTTTTTTCTTAATTACACAAATATTACTGGCATTATTAATTTTCATTCTCTTCTTTAAAGTATCTTTATCACTCAAAGACTTATTCCAATTCGAACTACAAAAATGCTGACTACGAAAGAAAAACAAAATAAACTTTTTGTAGAAATATCAACTTTAACCGCTAATATCTCAACGGAAAAACTATTTCAGAAAATAATAAGTATGCACCTTTTTACTCTGGAGAATTTATAAAAAGTCGATTTTTTGATACTTTAAAATATAACTTTTGGCCAGCAAATAGTAGCTACCAGACCATAGTGCACTGGTCATCAACCTACTTACCTCAAGCATAATGCAAAGTCATTACTGGAAAATAAATGTGTTTCAAATCAACCGCAAATATACTAACTATAAACAATATTTACCTTTGAAATGAAAGCAACGCCCCTAACACTGCAGTAATAATAATGGACTCTACAGGATAAGAGAAAATTATTCTTGCTAGAAATGTGTAGGACTATGTGTTGAGGTTTGTTAGCAAACTTCTACGTAAGTTCATATGTATGTACATAAACATGCATATCTGTATGTGCATTTAATTGTGGCATGCCACTACAATTTCGCTAGATTGAAAAATTACTAGGTTCTGCACAATCAATAGATTAGGCGATTCACAATTCAGAACTGCCTTTATAACCACTGACCGTAACAGTTACAACCTTTATTAACAAAATCGCTCTTTAACAATTATTTTTTTACTTTTATTTAATTACTCCTTAAGTAACCGTTATTTCTATCATTTAGTTTATAAATCCAAAATAACAGTTATTTTTGATTTTTAAATTATATGTCTTAGATAACAGTGATCGACCACTTTTTTTTAATAAAAGTCATAAATAAAAATTCGTTACTGACCTTTATTTTTTAAATCATACTTATAAAAGTCATATGTATAAGTCGTAGTAAAAGTCTTCAATAACTCTTATATATATGTTTTAGATAATATAAAAATCAAAAATAATTGTTATTTTGGATTTATAATAAATATAATATTTATAAAATAATTTTTTTAAATTTGCATGAAAATTGCAAATAAAAATTTATTTTCAAATTTGAGTCTCGGTGAAAAAATAAATCTATTGGTATGTATCACTTACAGGTCTCATCTGCACGTTACCGAAGATTTTAAAGCAATAAAAACTTGAAAAAAGGCAAAATGAGCTTTGAAAAAGGCAAAAAAGGCATACTTTTTAGTTTTCTTATGTACTTCCTTTATTTACAATGTGCATGTCCAATTAAAGATATTAAAAAATACATACAGTGGTGAAAAAATTATAGCCGAACCACTTTTTTCCAAGTTTTAAAGTATTATTTTCGTTGCTATTTAATTTTGGTTATTTTTTTTTTTATATAAAAATATAGTTAATTCTTTAACAAAACCCGTGTAAATCCAAGTTTCCAAATTTGTGCAGTATTAAAAAAACAACAAACTTTCGTAAAAATATCGAGCTATTTAAAAATTCTAAAAAATCAATCCTAGCTTTTAGCCATTTGAAACTTGTACTTTATTCTACTACTAGAATTCAATGGGCTACAAAACTACACACTCAGAATTTTATTAAAAATTCCAAATTTTTACGAAAATTTGTTGATTTTTTTATTAATTGTA
>NW_023458561.1:40662625-40679634 GCF_013731165.1 Rhagoletis pomonella | reverse complement strand
AAAAAAACACACGCAAAGGTCCCTCACGTGCAACGCTGCGGTGGAAAATGTTGCTAATGACACAACTTTTGTTGTAAGGCAACAACGGTTATTGAAACTACTTGATTGCTGTTGTTGTGTCGCTTGCTGTGCAACTATCCACTACGCTGTTAGGCGGACGTTGAGCTTAACAAATCGCTTCATTTTTTTTTTTTGATTGCCTACGCCGTACGATTATAGTATTTTGTATGCATCCTCCAGCCCAGTGCTTCTACTAAAACATACATATCTACTCAGCTCGAGCTCAGTCTACTGTGTGTGTGTGTGTGGACCTTATTTTCAGCGCTTGACCACAAATTCCCAGGCCTGTGGGCCTGTTGCACAAGTTTGCTAGACGATTTTTCTCACCCTTTCTCTTTGCACCTACTACCTGTATGAGCGTGTTTCTCATCATCTCCTTCAACGATGTTATGCAAAAATTTCTGCGCACACACTCAATAGTTTTTTTTTGTTTTTTTATCAATCATTTTCAGCCAGTGTTCTTTTTGCTTTGTTCAACAGAATCTCCATTGGAATTTCATTACCATTTTTACGTCGATAGCAAAAATTGACCATACAGTCTTCTCATAAGCCGTAAACCTAAAAGTTTTGACTGTTGACAATTTTATGAATGCCACCTGCTGGCACAGATATAAACTGTTTGTTATTGTCTTTTAGGCAAGGCTAGTTGTTGTCAATTGCCAGTTTTTTGTTTGTCTGGTCACATAGTTTCTACGCATTCATATTTTAACAGGCCATTTGACACTCTCTCCTTTCTTTGGTTATACAAGACTCTTTCTTTTGGCCTCGAAACGAACATGCATGAAAATTAACCTTCTCGTTGACACCAGGCGACAGAGCACCCGATCTTTATGACTGTCCTACACTGTACAAAAAATATAAATTCTTTTTTTCCAAGCTTTCTTCCAATCAGCCAAATCTACTGCGATACAAGGTGAAATAATTCCAAAGATTTTTAGTTTCTCTTATAATACAAATGGAGTGACCTAAAATTTTACGCCGCCTCCGAACGAAAATAGTTTTTTATGAAAAGCTTTTTCAAGGCTTAAATGCACTCGAAGGTTTGCCTTTGCATGCCAAGGGGCGAGCGGGAGAGAAAAGATGTTTGCACATCAAAAACTTTTTTAACTATAGATGCTACAAGGACCAGGTATCTTATTGACTGGTAGTACACACCCGTAACCACTCAGTCACAGCGTACACAAGCGCATTAAATAGTAGTAATAAAATAAGTGACTATAGAGCATCTTTTGGTAACAGAATCACTATTCTATGGACTTTACTACTAAGTAACGCCAGTGCCAGTTATTGGATGCCAATCCTGTAAGAGAAACAGAGTCAATGAGATATATACTTATTCATAAACTACTTCAAGTTGGCTAAAACTTGGACGGCAAAAAAGCTTTTCAATGTCGAAGTCAGCTTCTTCTCTTGCTTATTCATTGATACATCCATTTGTAAGTTTGGGTCAAGACTTCGTCAATTTCCTCTCCTTTAGAAACTTTTGCCAGTTGTTAACACCAAGTGTACGCAGGTTCATCTGCGCTTAGACTTTCGATTTTTTTCGTTGGCGCCGTTGCTTTCACTACCAATCCAGAGGTACCGCCCAGCGGTGTAAGGGATATAGAATATATCCGCAGTAAGACATTCTTGCCGTAAACGGCGACTAAAAAATGCTGGCACGATTGGCATTAATGCATCTCGATAATTTAAAAGATGATGGCAATAATACCCGCTGAGCAGGCATAAACTGCAACGTAGCAATAAGGTTAAACTCTCAAAATATGTGATGGATGCACTTCAGGATTATGCCTTAGGAGTCGAAACCGGACCATCCACTTAAAAGGCGCATGAGGCGTGAAAGAATGACCTATCAACGAATATTCCACCGGCCACTTAGTGATGATGTAGGTCTGGCTTCATTTTTCCAGAAGATGAGGGAAAGGAAGCGGCAGTAGGTGACGAAACTCAGGTAGGTAAATTCCTTTTTTGTGGTTGCCGGCAATCCATCTGTTGCTGCATTTCCCAATGTACCACTCTTTGCGGAGGTTATTTCCACCGAAAGCAGAGGCAAGTTATGGAATTCACGATTGCTAGTTGCAGTCTAGAGGCTTTCCCTCTTACTGTGGTGGAATATGATAGCTTCGCCAAAGCTGGCCTCTTACGTCACAGTTAATCGTTTAAACTGCGGTCTTCGGCGTAGCAGGAATGCGTGAAGGTTGCACGATTTCTTTGTACCCATATGGCTTTATTGCCTCAACCTTCGCGGAGGATGGATGGCTGGTCTTGTGGAATACTCTGCCAGTCAAAAAGTTAATTTGATCTTCTTTTGTATAGCTAAAGCTCGGAATAAAATCTGCGGTAGTTGCAATTGCAATAAGTGACTGGCAGGACTTTATCCAACTCACGGGCGGGGTTTTCTATTTTAAACTGCATTTTCTGCCTTGAAGGAGCCGAGATGGCTGCACACGAAGTGGTGAGAGAAATACAAAAGAGCGTATAGATTAAAACAACACGAAACAGTACAACGGACGGCATGCAGACTATGTCCCATATAACAAAAAGACATCTTTGTCTAAGGATATTAGAACGATTGGGATTACTTTTCAAAAGGACTTGTCTACTACGCATGTTAGTCCAAAGTTCCAACTAGAAGTAATATACGAAGGTGACCTTCTTAAAATGGGCCTACTCAGCCTCGCAGAGCACGGAAGTCGTATCGAGGTCCCGGCCCAATAACATACGGCCAAAAACACAAACTAGGGGCATAAGGTAAATTTAGATGGACCAAAAATTTAGATGCTGCATATATTCAACCAGCTGGCTAGGTCGGGCTGAAGCTCAAGGACGCCGAAAGATAGTTATTCTTGGTGAACCAAAAGTTTAAAAAAGAGTTTACTTAAGCCCACGAAGCAGGGAAGTGGTCCTGGAAGTAGCACATGGTCTTAATCACGAATTATAAGTTGGTTCTGAGTCTAACTCGATGCAATAGCTGATAGCAAATGTGCTTGCTTTAAATCAGGAGCCACAGAAGCTACCTCAAAGTTCCAGATGGGAAACCAGAAGGGCTAACTCAACACTATAGGCAGTAGTGAAACATCTCAAATGGACTTGATCTTGACCCAAGAAAACATAATTAAAAAGCCCACAATGCAAAAGGTATGGTATGTCTTGCCCAAAAATTAAACCGAAATCAAAAATTGTGGACTTTATTTAGAAAAAATTCCATTAAAAACTTGCATAAACTTCTTATGAGCTACTTACCGACTGTACATTCGAATTACAAATTTTCTTCACAGTGTAAGCCAAACAAAAATACATTGCTGCCAATAACCTCGAAGCACCGCTTGAAACACCTCTGGATCACCAATCAATGATCATCACCATCGAGATGCGGCGATTGGTGAACCGGTGTATTGATGTGGTGTGGCAACGGTGGTGATAACGGAAATACTTCACCTACGGAAAACAGAGTCTGTAAACATAATAAAAACAACAGCAGCAACATACAAAACAGCTTTGCCACAAGGTGAAGGTGAACGATGAGCAGCTATGATAATCGCTGAGAGCCCAACAGCAACAACATCGATCACATAGTCGCCTAGTAGGTAAATGTATGAGGACAATACTTGCCAGCGACAGCAACGATTGCCACCAAATGCAATAAAGTTTCGTGCCACAAAACAATATGCAACAACAACAACGAGGAACATGATTGCCATGGCCAAATCGGCAGGCATAAATCAATAAAACAAACATTAGTCAGCAAAAAGGCAGAAGTCACACACAGACACCCCCGCGTTGCGCCACGACGATGGCAGGCAAACAGCGATATGGCACTTGAAAAGCGATAGACGTTGCACAGACATCACAGAGGAAGATTGTGCGGCTCCACTACTAACAGTGCAGCGCAGAGACGCTACCAGAGTGGCTGTGGCAGTAACGCTTCGTGACTTTCGAATTCGCGCATGAAATGAGGCAATGAAGCGATTTTTTTGCGTTGAATGCGCTGGCGCTGTAACTGGCGCCGGGTGGGAGGCTCTTGCATGGCGGTGTACGAGCGCACGTACAATAAGTGGCCTCATCGATAACCCTAGCACTTGCCGACTTGTTGTGATTATCATTCTTACTTGTGCGTTTTTTTACTAGAATTTTGTTTTTTTGCTTTCTTTCCTCGTGAATAAAGCCTTTTGTAGATTTATGTTTTTGCATTTGTTTTTTTTGTTGCTGGTAGACTGGTTTTTGTTCACACTTTCAATTTGCTGCAATAAAGTTGCTATAGATCCGCAATGGCAATCAGCTAATGCGATCACATTTGATTGTGCGAGCGACAACAAAAAAAAAAAGAGTAGTAGTGGTGACATGATTTCTAATTGCGAAGCAGCCGTGGCATCTTGATAGATATTCTTGCAGGAAAAATGAGTGCCATCAATTGGTATTTAGCTAAGTAAAAATTTATTGCTACAATAACAAATGACAATACTCATCTTCTAGAATTAGAACAGATTATTTTTTTGAAGAAGATTATTGAAAAGCCTGGAAAGCTCAGAAGTGCTACTGAAATATCATCTTGGCCTTTAGGTCCCAGTTCCTGCTTATAAATAAGTATAACGGAGTATGAGCACTGCAATCCTGGATCTATTGTGCTCTCAAAACTCATCACAAATAATAGACTAGCCCTAAACCCCTAATGAGACCCAGCGTGTTCAGGGTCCGCGGAGAGTAGATTTGTCCGGCCCAGGGGTTTCCAAACTTTTAAGATGATGGAACCATTATTAAACACTTTTAATTTTAGGGAACCCTACATCGAATTACTAAAAATCAAAGGCAGTGCAATTTAAACATGAACAAAAACTCTTACTAGAAGTAGTATACATACTTTTAATTTTAATGTAAAGCATGAAATTGTTTCACTATTATTAATTATTGCTTTATATTTCGATATAATATCTGAAAGCTCGTTCAGCGACACAGATTGAAGACAATGTCGAAGTACTCTGAAGATCTAAGAATGCTTCGTAAATGGATTTTGTACCAAATAGATATTACTACTACCATCCGAAAAATAATCTGGCAAGGATTTCATTAGATTTTCCAAGTGCCCAGTTATGACATTTCACATTTCATTTGGCAATTCAACGCGTTTCGTGTAGAAAGTTGTATAAAAGTGGTAAACATTCAATGCCGGCCGCCGTGCTAATTAATACCAAAATTCATTTCACGGTACCCCGGTGACTTTAGGAAGCTCTCGTCTCGCCTATGTATGATCACAGCTCCACCAATTATGTTTGTCTCTCTCTAGTGATCGTATTACATTTTCTATTTGGAGCACGCGCTTTCTCTGAATCCCTGGGATTAAAAAGATTAAGTGAGTAAAATTAAAAAATGACAATTTGCTACTGCTACTCTACAACCAACAAGCTCTAGTCGGTACACTCTTGTTTTCTGTTTTGTGACTTCATTGCATTGCACTCTTGACTCTAGTGCACTTATCAGCTCTTTTCAAATACTTACAGCTGTCAATATTACTGCAACAGTCAATTTACTACTTCAAGTAGCATTTTATTGCAAAGTCATTGCAGAAGCTGCAGCGGCAATTCACAGTGATTTGCTGATAAGTACTTATGTAATCGTGGTAGTAACGACAACAACAACCGCACACCACTGACGGAAGGAAGTTTAAATTTGTTGAATTTGTTGAGGAAGCGCTGCCAATAAATGTCTATTCGCGTAAGCCTACAGGTGAGTTATGTGTGGTGTGAAGTCACTTATGCTGATCAATAATGTAATGTTAATTTTTTAGTGTTTTTTTCGGAAATGGAACAAAAGTATGCTGGCGATCGATCAAATGACACGTATCAGTTAGGTTAATAATATTTAATAATAGATTGGCGCTAGGGTTTTAGTGGGTAGCCCAACACGCTTCGGTGGGAGTCCACACTCGGGGAAGGTAGTATAGAGACTAGCGCCCCCAGCCAGTGCATAAAGCATTTTCCGATATTTTAATGTTAAGCCGAGTGCCGGTGTTGCCATTTTGGTGCTTTTTCAGCTAGATTTAGCTTTTTATTTTCCTATTAAGCTTCGAAAATTGGGGTTTGGTGATCTCAGGCTATTTTCGATACCTTCATGTTATTCTATTTCGATTAAAACTTAGAAAAGTTCCATTCCTAATGCAATGGCGCGTAAGTAAATAGAAAATGGGCAAGTTAGTCGATTAGTTTCGACCACGTGCGCGGGAGCACACATTCTAAATATACCGTGCAGTAATTCGAGCTCCGATAAGCGGTCTCTCAGGCGGCCACGGCAGAAGAGGAAAGTCAAAACTTAAGGGTTGATAAAATTACAAACTTCGAAATGCAGTGGAAAAACATACATTTGTATTTACAGGAAAATACAAACTCCACAATAGACTGGTTTGGATCTAGGTTAAAGAAGAGAGAGGGAAGAAAACCCTTTTTCTGTACGCGCAGATTTTGTTTTTACCTTACTAATTTTACCTTAAGTAGAGAAGGAAATAAAAGTTTTCAGGAAAATTTTGCGAAAAAATAATTCGTAATCCGAGATTTTATGGTCAATTCAAATATCTGAACAGTTTGTAAAGTATTATTAGTTCATCGTCTAGTTCAGTGATTCCCAAAGTGGTCCAAGTGGACCCCCAGGGGTCCACGGGAGACTCGACGGGGTCTACGTTGGCGTGAAAATTAATGGGGGTCCACGAAAAATCATCTAGTTTCGATAGTAAAAAACCAAAATGGTTGCTTGATAGCCTATTTATTTAACTTTAATTTAATTTAACTTTAATGTATAGTGCTCTTGACGCACTGGTTACTTACCGTCACTTTGTGTCATCATACGTGGGGAAGCCATTAAGGCCACCTGCAGACTAAAAAGAAACGGATGTTGGTATACCACTGAGTGAGGCGATGTGGAAATTACCAGCGGCAGATATTTGAGCATTTGTGTCTTTTCAATGCTACAGGATGGAAGAGATTCTAGAGAGAGAGAGAGAGTTCCCTGAGGGAATGCTTTTTTTAATTCCAGCACTGAGCCCGCACTCGCAAATTGTCGAATCTGTTTCGGAAGTCACCCGCGATGCAGAATTACACCGTTAGATTTAATCTTCGCATTTTCTGATCAGCTTTATGGAATATGTTAGAAACGAACATCCGAGGGCCACCGAAACCAGTAAAGGTTTGAAAGGGATTACGAGAAAAATAAGTTTGGGAACCTCTGGTCTAGTTTGTATTATATGCATACATATAAGAGTTATCAGTGCCGTAGCAATGAATTCGAAATATATGCACCCTATTTTGGTTAAAAGCGTTTTTTTTTTATTTACAAAATTCGTTATATTTATTAAAACTGCGGAAAATATAAAGCAAAAAAATTTAGCTCCAAACGATTTTTTTTTCTGGCAACACTATTTGTGTCGTGCGCCTTGATGTTGTCGCACAAAAGAGAGGGACCTACAGTTTTACGCCGACCCCGAACGACGATTGGTTTGGAATGGTAGTGCGCACCTCTAACCACTACATCACAGCGGCTGCCGGTGCGAGCTTTAATTTACTAGCGTTCGGGTGGTACGTACGGAAGGTCGATGAACTTTGGAACCTCGACGTTCGGTTAAAAAAATTAACATTTTTCAAAATTGCCTTGTAAAAATCCTTTAAACCTACTTAGGTGTATACGGCGAACTTTTTTTTGGTACAGTCCAAAATACAGTAATACCTACATATTTTTAATTATAAAATATTTTTTTACCTTAACCACATTAGGCAATTAAACGCACTTTTATTTAGCCGAAAGTTTTTTCTTTTTAATTTCCGAAAATTTGATGTTAATGGCCTTATTCAGCAATTATTACAAATTATTAGACTGTAATTATAATTGACGTCAAGGCTTCACTACCTGTTTGCTGTTCTGCCACGCACATAAGTTGTTAAGTAAATATTTATCTTTTACACTGTGGGACAACAGAAACCAGCCCGGACTATGTTAACATTTTCTGAAATTATACCCATCCAGTAGTAGGACATTCCAGGGATTTGCAAAAGTTAGCTCGAATTTTTATTTTATGGCCTACTAAAGTTTTCATGTCTCGGCTTTCAAAAACTTTCAAAAACGTTGAAAAAATTCTTAAAATAAATGTTCTTCGGAAAGTTTTACTAGGGATCTTCTCAGGCAAACACTTCATGCCACCAAAGTAAAAGTGTCTATAAAATTAAAGCAAAAAACTATGCCAGGAAGGAATACCAGCCAAACTAAATATTAAAATATTTTTGTGAAAAACAAAAAAAAATTTTTTTTGTTAATTTTTTTTTATAATTTTTAGGGACATTTACGTTGTAAAATTTGCCGAAGAATAATTTTCTAGAATATATCAATCCTCTAAAGGTCTTTCAAATTTGCTTTTTGCGGATATTCTTAAATTAAGTGTCAAAGCGACCCTTTTAGGCGGGAGCTAATGGGTTAAAATGTTCTACGAAAATATATTTCCCATGAAATTTTACTATATATGTATGGCTTAGCCTTTAATTTCGCTCAGGCATTTATTTAAACCATTTTCCCGCTTTTTTGAAAAGTAAAACATAAGCACTTTTGTAGGCCTTAAAATAAAATACGAACTAACTTTTACAAATCCATCCAGTGTTTTATTACTGGGTATGTTTAGGTACTTTCAGAAAATATCAGCAAAGACCGGGCTGGTTTAAATTGTCATAAAATTGTCGCACAGTGTTATTAAAAAGTAAAAATATGGAAAATATAAACTTTCATTATTTACTTTAGACGAAAATTGCAGTAAATAAAGTAGGCAGGATTGAAAATGCTTTTAACAAAATTAAGAATATAATTTGTCATGCTCTCAATTTGGGCATAATTACAGGGTTGAATTATGAAAAACTATAGCCAGCCATACAAAATACGTATAGTAGCCTTTGATAAATGTTAATTTTTGTTCAAGTACGAATTGAAAAAAAAGTTTATATTTTCTATAGTACTTTAATTTTCGGCTATTAAATTAATGCTTTGCTGCATACAAACAAACGTTCTGCTCGAATCAGTGGCACATAATAAACTTTCTAGTTCACTGATTGGCACAAAATTTATACATATGTACGAATTGTTGATTATTCATATTTCAAAGACCATCAACAAATTTTAAACGCCTTTTAAAAAATTGGATTATGCTAAAAAAAAAAAATTTGCCACATTTTTATTGACTGGCAGTTGACCTCCGGCTGTCGTTGAAAAATAGCGCATATGTATGAGTATATACACATATATGCTAATGTTGTAAATGTGGATTGGCAGCTCTTGTATGTATTGAGTATGCGAATAGTGCGCTGAACTTCAGACATCCGATCAGCGAACTTTTGATTTCCGGTTGTGAACGACGTCTGTTGAACGCTGTTTGTTGTCGCCTGTCAAATTGTCACTTTGCCAGTCGTCAGCTTTAACTTTAGCATTGATATCTAAATATACTTAAGTATACATATGGAGGAACATTAGACCGTACCGGAAAAATAAAACATTTGTTGTACACGCCTGAGTCTAAAATATTTTTTTTCGAGCCTAGGGGCTGCCTTTTTAATTTCCGCTATATATTCGGCATTTACAGTCGGATCTTAAGGTATGATATATCAATGTTCTTATCTCGAGGTTCTCAAATACCCAACATATCTCAATTCTGTAGCCCGTTTCTGTAACTTTTCTCTACCGATTATTTCTCTACTGGTAGAGAAAATATGCCACTCTCACCTACTAATTAGCAGTAGAGAACAGGGCGGCGAATTCATATCTCAATTCGCCTTGGTAGAGAATTGTTACAGAAACGAGCTACTGATCACCTTAACATGGCACCCTAATAATAAATTCAAGCTCCCCAAAAATCATTAAATTTTTGCTAAGGAGGTATTTTTATTATTCCAGTGGAACTAGTATTTTGAAAAAATTATTTATTGCCGAATGTAGGTGTCTCTAGGTGTAAGAAGCTCGCCAAGGCTCGGCCAAAAATACAAAAAAAAATTTTAATTGGCTTGCGAAAATCCTTTAGACCGAGGGGTATGCGGCGAACTTTTTTTGTTTGCTTGTAAGGTGGTGCGGTCTAATGTACATACACATTTTAATCACTTTACTTACGGCTTTATTTAGATGAAGGTTCGCATAACCAACTTCTAATTTTACTATTTGTATAAAAGTTTTTAATTTAGTTTGCATTAAAATGGGAACAATGGTTCCAGTTCCGGTCAGTTTGCCACAAGCATTCTTCGTGCCATACCAGCAAATGACAATTGGCATTTTAATAGTACTGGTATTTATCGTAGTTAGTATTTAGATTTTGGATCTCCACTGTAATGTAAATGGTAAAGCCATCGCTAAACGCCAGCTTTTTGTTGTTGCTGTTGTATACGTAAATACATAAGTACATACCTATATTGGTATGCATTAAACCAAAGCTAGAAGATTTTGACTATGATGACTACATACCTGACATACCTCGATTGCTCTGCAGTGCTCATGGACCCTGCTGTATGAAAAGCTAACAATCTGGGTGCGGGGTGCATGTAATTATTAAAACAAAAACTATCAACAATACTTTCATGACAAATGGTAAGGGTACTCACTGTGGGTCTAATTATGTCAAATTTTATTTAAAAAAATATGCCTAGGCAAAACGACAACTACAACTGTTAAGCAAATAAGAAATAGAAAATGAGAAATAGAATTTCTAGTGCGATAAGAATGAAGTTTAATGAGAATCGATACTTTTTCAACCACCCTAGAATTGGTTTTTTTTGGGCTAAGCAGTTTAATATATCTTTAAGGAACTGTTTCCTCAAGACCTCGTTGAACCTAACTAACCGGTTAATGTTTGATGCTTCTCGTCTTCCATCTCATCCGATTTATTGAACGATCTTTTAAAATTTAAAAGTACTCAATACTTCTTCATCCGAATAACATTTAAAGCCAATCAAAAAAACTTGTGTCTTCTGACTATCAATTCCAATTTTCTTTGCTCAGTCGAATTCTTACTCTTCCATACACATAGTTTCGACAGCTTGGGAAAAGTCGCCTTGTTTCGTTACCGATCCGATTTTGATATTATCCACATGGCTGACATAGCATGGCAAATCAAGCTTCAGGACATTCACCAGGATTATTCAATGCAGTCCTTTATAAGGGAACTAGAACCGCTGCTTAAGGAACACTAATGTGTTTTTTGTCCTTATTTTGTGTTGCAAACGAAAACATACGAAAGTAACAATTTATATTTTCGCCGTAACAGCAGAGTTCTCTTTTTAATATTAAACATGCGAAAACCAGATATATTCTCAGATATGCAATTTGGTCCATCCGAAGATTCCTACGCCGAATGCGCAAGACCATCGGGGTAGCGTGGCGTGTTCGTATATGCGAAGTGGATTCATTAATTTAACTTTATTTTTTTCTATTATGAAGTTTTCGAGAACGAAAAATTTGTATCCTGGTGGAGGGTTCTTGGGGCTGAATGTAAACCCAGCGGAAAACCAAACCCTCTTCTCGCTGTTTGAGCGAAGCGTACAATAAGAATATAACAGGAAGACCAGCTGGGAATACTTCAGAAATCTGCTTAGCATCAATCTGCCTAGGCTAGAGAAGAGAAGCAAATCGACTGGCAATTGGACAAGGATAATATGCTTAACGGCATTAAAACAGACGCTGTCTCTAATAAAATAGAAATAGTAAAAGAGTAAGAAGGCTTCATGATCTCGAGAATAGTCTGTGTTTATATATCGTCGCTACCATGTCCAACTATCGAATGTGCAAAAATGCTTTTTCATTCACGACAGCTTACGCATGCATTTAGAACGATACGTAAGTAGGCAAATCGTCGAATTTCTAGTCTTCTTAGAATCAGAGGATACTGGCTTTAGCAAAGTGTCGAATCCCACATTTTTTCCTAATGACAACCACATTTTTTTACAACAGTTTCTTTTATCTCCTGAAAAGTGCCGATTTTTACATTTGATAGTTTGACATGGTAGCGATGATATTATAAAATTATAAAAAGATCGTACAAGCTCTTCTACAGTGTGGGTGACTCATACTGCCAGATCTAGCAAGCATTATTAGAGATGTGCATTCCTAAGGTGTGGAGAAAAGTAGTTTCATTCCGATTTTTAGAAGACGAAACTAATGGCCAGTAATATTATTCAACCCCATAAGTCTAGTATTCGCCTTGCTAAAAGCAATGAAAAAGGTTATCGATAATAAGCTATGATCTATCATACTAAACTAGGCCCCTCTGCAAACCGAGCAGCATGGGGCACTGCTCTACAGGAAATAGAAGGCACCTTTGAGTGTAAACTGTTCTCTGCGCTATCCTCGGGGACTTCGGACGCATATATCATGGTTGTCTATCGGGCACTAAAGAAACTATCCACGTATAGCCGTATGCTTCAAACAAGAAACACTGAAACTGAAATCGGGAACGACGTGGTACAGTTGCATGCAACAAAAAGATATTCGCAAGGAAGTACACGAACTTTAACAAATCTTGCCGGACAATGGAATCCGCTGACTGGGGTATGCGGATGACGTAGTAATACTTTCCAGAAGAAGAAGAAGTTCGGGAATACCATCTGTGACTTAATACAAAAAGGTATAAACTTAATGAAGGGCTCGCTCAAAAATGGCCATTGCACCTTTCGCCAAGAAAAGAAACCTTCAAGTGTGAGGAAAAAACTTTGAATGAAGTCGTAATCAATTTTTCCACCCAAGTTAAGGATCTGGGCTTAATCCTGCGCGCTTAACTTTTGTGGAAGTATTACGTAGACGCGACTATATCAAAAGCTGCGATGGCACTAATAGTGTGAAGGCGTCTAGCAGTAAAGACTTTGGGGTCGCAGGCCAAAAAAGTTAGTACGACCGCTAGTTAAATCACATTGGAAAGATAAGGGTTAGTTTGTACTACAGTATAATTGTTGCTACGATCATCTTCTTCCTGAATCTGCTGGTGTTTAGGGTGAGCTTCGATGATAAGTTTCCGCGGACCGATCTGGTATTGTAGAACTGATCATCATGAAATCAAAGGAGGTGCATTAGAATTATTTTCTTTTGTCACGCTGAAATCTGGATGCTGATAAAATTAAGTAGCGCAGAGATAATTCTTGAGAAGGGACATCAAAGCCCCGTTCGTAAAACGCATTGCGCAGTTTTACATATAAGAAGTTATTTTAAAGGAGGGTTGGAAAGTTTATCACAGATCGAAGAAAAAACATTTTCAGGCTATAAGTAAAGTTTTTGTGGTCTCTCCATTTTCAAAATATTTCTTGATGGCATACAAAATTTGTCTAAATAACCGATAATTTTCCACATGAGGCCACTTCAGCGCTGATAGATTGTGAATTCGTTGACCTTTTAGACGGTCGCTGATAGATTTTTTTAATCTGCACACATGTCTGTAGTTGCGATTTTCATGCATGCTTAAATACATATCCACAAATACATGAGTATGTATATAGATATATATTTATGTACGTAAGTATATACATACATACAAACATAAGTGGTCAATTGGCGACAAAAGCGCTCGCAAAGCGTTCGTTGATCATACCAATGGACAATAAAGTTCTGAGTCTATCTACCAATCTGACTTAGCTGCGGAGTTGAAGCAGCTTCACCGCCCATAATACTCGTAACAAAAACAAAGCCAAGTATAATCGAAAAAAAACGAACTCATATGCGCTGTTCATTCAAACATGACCAACAGCGCTGCAGCCACAACAACGTTGCTGAGGGCCGATCTTTGTGACTAACTCCATTTATGGCTAATAGCCGAGTTAACACTCAGAACGCAAATGATTTTCGCAGAAAAAGGCTGCACGATCGGGAGGCCTCTTTGGGCTGATACGTACACAGTGTTTCAGTGAACTCTCTCTGGTAAATCGGGCGCCAGAACTCCAAGCGCAGACCAAGTTCTGGTGACATCAGCTCAGCAATTGTGATTGTAGCCGCGTCGCGTCGCGTCGTGGCCAGCGAAGTGTTTGGTGAGTGTGTGGGCGCAGTGTGAAGAGTGGGCGCGGTGGCAGCTCAGACTTTTCACTTGTGTGGCGTGTAGGTGCGCGTGTGCTAATTGCCGCTGTGTGTTAGTGTTAAAGGGAGCTCTTGCGCGCGCCGTCAACTCCCACAAATGACGCCTAGCAACGCGGCAATAATTTTGGTTAGCTCGGTCGATCGCGCGGGCATTCGGCGACTTTCGTGCGTTTGCGTGCTCGAACAGGCAAATATGCGTGTGGCCTGATGGTTGTGGTGGTTTCGCTCGTATTGTTGATGGTTTCGGGGTAGCAGCACGGATTTACATTACAATTGAATTTTCATTTTGATCGTTTTTGATAGAAGGTTTAGAATTTTTTGTTGGTTTTTTGTTTTATTCTGTTACTATTATATGCGCGCATCTAATTAAGTTTTTGTTTTCTCTGCCTCAATTGAATGCGTGGCTTTAAAGTTCTTTTTTGTTTTTTTTTTTATATTTTTAATGTTACATTTTACTATTTGTTGCGTGAATTTGTTGTTGGAACTGTTATTATTGCTGATGGCAATCTTGTGTGCTGGCACCAACCTAAAATCACCAACCATCCGCATCAGGGATTTGAGTTCGTACGCGCGGTATAACATTTTCAGTTCAGCGCGAAATTTTCTAACGATCGGTCGAGTTTTCCGGATAATTCGCTTAGAAATCGCAAAATATACAGTTGGCGCCAACTGTACCTTGTGACTGGATATCCTGTGAAAATTTTAAATTAATTAAATGGTTTAAAAATTGCAATAAAATTTCGTTCCCAAATGTGAAAGTGAAAATAGTGATATACATACCTACATAAACATAGGAGAAGTAAATCGTCGTTCATTTTAAATGTTTTGAGAAAATATAGATATAAAAAAATAATACAACATTGCGAATACTCAGTTAAAAGTTCTGGTCTATTTAAAGAAAGTGATTAAGTGCGAAAATCCAACAACGATAACTTCGATTCCTTAAGTTATAGAAGAAAAATAAATGTAAGTTGAATAAGAATGTACTGGAAAATTTGAAAACAGCTCGATTAAATCGTGATCTGAATAATACAAGGCTCCAAGTGAACTTTTTATGGTCTGCAGAGGGCAGAAGTTTTTCCTTCTTATCATGTGCTCTTCAAAAAAGTGGGAATCTTCCGAGTTCATTTCTGAATAAGCTGCTTATATAAAACCTTTTCATTTGGAAAAGCGTAAGGCAATTGGATTATCGATTTTAAGAATAACAACAAAATCCGCGATAGTCTTTGCTAAAGTTTTTTCTTCTGAACTAGCGATGTTGCGAATGTGGAATTTTAGGCATCCGCGGATGCGAATGCGGACGAATAAAGTTTTTTTAGTAATTGAATTTAAAAATTGGAACATTGTATTTAATAAAAACTTTTTAAAGGGTCGTAAATCAAACTGGCACCATTAAATAACTACTAGCTCGAAGCGAAAAACTTGAAAAACTTTAATCTTGAAAAAATTTTAAATCCTTTCGATTATTGCGGTTCAATAATTCCTTTTTGAGAATTGCATCGGGGCTGCAAATATTGGATGTATCCTCCTGACTCATCTTCAAAATTTAGCATCATAGCAAGATCGTTGTTTAAACTCCATTATTTTCCAAAGAGTTCTTCATTTTCCTTCTTTTGGTTGTTTCAGCATTTGGAGAACCTGTAACATCATCAGTGTTTTTCGATTTTAGTTTTTGTAATTCATTTTTAATACTTTCTTCTGTGACTGCCCAGATATACATTTTATCGTGCACTTGCACAATATTCCAGGGACCGAAAATAACAGTTATTTTTTTTGCGAATTAAACTTGGCCTAATATTATTTATTCCGAAATAAAAGTCCTTTCCAGATAATAAACAAACCGCTTATCCAAATTAAACAAATTTGGTATCATATGAAAAGGACTGAAATGCGAATATTTGAAACAACCCTATTCTGAATGGTGTCTAATCGATCCAGAGACTATTGTGACAGGCGGTGGTTAATTCAACAGAGTTACGGTTAGTTAAGGAGATGCTTTGCCTTAGCAATACAAGATAATCCCATAAATAATTTTTCGATCGAACTATTCCTTGTTGGAGCAGGCCGCAATTTACTTCATCGGCTGACATCAGATTGAAACATAAAAGCCTTCAGCTTATTGAAATAAACTGCAAAATCAATCCACATAAATAACTTTGGTAAAAAAATAGTTGGGGCAGCATTTTTGCTAAATGTTTAGCCGAGTTTAGACCGCTGCTAAGCATATAAAAAACTCCCCGAATTTTTGGATACAACTGAGCTCCAATGAGCAAAACTTAGTGGTATTAGCATTAACGTTTGGTGGTAGGTTGAAATCATTTTAGCATTCTTTTGCTATTTCTGTTTTGTTTATTTTTTGACCGCAATCATTTTTTGATAACCGCAGATTTATGCGGAATAAAATATTACAAATTGAGGTGAAATTAATATTTTAAGAAAACATCTAGCATCGTTGATTGCAATTCATCAATTTAAGCTTTTATTTAACGAAAAATTGCACACATCAACAATCTTTTCGATTGTCAAAATTTTCTATGCATTTGTCAAAAAGTGAAAATAGCCTCATGAGCTACTGGAATTTTATTCACCTCATAGTTGTCAAAAATTTACTCGCCCCGAACTTTGTTACCGATTCACACACGCTCTTAGTGTTTATTGTGTCCAAAAATTATGAAATTTCGACAAAGTTTCATCCAAATTTTGGGCTTTTAATTCGATTTCTCCGAGTATGCAGTTCTTTGGCGCATTTAATTTGAGTAGGATCAAGTGCAAGTTTGAAGTAGCTAGGGCCTACCTTTGATGTTTGGCATTTTTTTTTTGTGAAACGTATTGCTCATTTTCTTCATAAAAACAAAGGCCAACATACTTTGTATGGAAGAAAATGCGTGCACAAA
>NW_023458561.1:40653833-40662525 GCF_013731165.1 Rhagoletis pomonella | reverse complement strand
TTAAAGAAATGTGTAGTTCTTAAAATACCAAAAAGTGCCGGAATTTCAAGTTTATTTGTAATTTTATCCAAATTTATTTGGGAAAATATTCTTGCAACCGCAGTGTTGCGCGAGTTTTTAAAGTATCACGTTCGGTGTGAATTTCTGGCAACGTTTTATCAATTAGGAAGTAGAAAAAGTCTGGCAAATTTTCATCAGCGCTGCAGTATTTCCGCTAAAAAGCTGTAATTTATAGTTGAAACTGTGAATCTGGCAGCATTGGCCAGAATACAGTTAGAGATTTGCCATAGCCTGACGAGAGGCGACCGCTATTGAAAAAAAACTGTAATTGTTTGACAAAACGTCTATCAAAAATGACCCTACACTCAAATGTCGTTAGGAAATATTTACTTAAATTAGGAAAACTACAAAAAGCTGAATGGTTATACGGATTTTTCAGCCGAGTAACTTTCAAATCATTGGAATTAACTACATTAATTAACTTCTTAATTCTATGAAAATTATGAATGCATTAACATCCATCCGCATACATTTGTGGAACATATTCTTTTGAGGAATTTCTCATTTCTTTTGATATTTAATACCATTATACGAGTATTTTCATGGTTCTTAGCAATTTTATTATTTTTGAAATTAGTAAAAATATTCCAAGTTCATATTAAAACCGCATATTGCTTAACAAATGTCTGAGATAAAATCCGCGAGGTCGTGCAGAAATATTTTTTTGGTTTATGAGAAATCCCTAAACTTAACTGCAAAACATCGAGCAAAGTGTAATTTTTTTAAAAGGGTATGTTTGCCAATTCTTCGCGTTGAAATGGCTGGAGGGATTTACATACATAAAATTTGGAATATGTTTTGAAAAGTTTGATTGAATTGATTACATTTATCGAATAACATTAGATACAATATGGGTGTCAAACGAAAGAAAGAAAGGTTATTTAATTATTAAGTGATGTGAATTATTACAATTGGAGTATCTTACTTTTTGCACAAACTTATTTCGAAAGTATTAAAAAAAAAATTATTAAAATTTGTAAAATTTATATAATTTTTTTCTTTCTTTGGTTAAAACTAATACAATATGCTATTTTGAGCTTTTCTAAATTGCCATTACATCGGAGGAGGGCGTGGTTTCTGTCTGATTTCAAAAATTTTAAACAGGGTGCTTAAGAAGGCCCAGGCCAGTTGCGACCTAAGTGGGTGGAACCACGCACTTTTAAAAAATTTGATAACAAACTATTTTTTGCTAAAGAGGCATTGTACATATGTATAAGTACATATAGTACATATGTATGTACATACAAATTTTGGTTAAATATTAAAATTGGGTTTTCATACAATTCTTGAAAAAGACGGGCGTGATACCGCGTCCTTACGTCAAATACGTGTATCTCGAAAACCTATACACTAATCCAGTGGTCGGCAGGCCATACATAGCTCACTGAGCACTCTCTGAGCACATGTGTGTTTCACACGTATACCAAGAGTGGCAGCTGAGCAGTGCATTTAACCCACACAGTCTCACTTATTGAATCGTTTGACTGGATTAATTCCTTATAACGGGTGATTTTTTAAGAGCTTGATACCTTTTTTTTTAAAAAAAACGCATAAAATTTGCAAAATCTCATCGGTTCTTTATTTGAAACGTTAGATTGGTCCATGACATTTACTTTTTGAAGATAATTTCATTTAAATGTTGACCGCGGCTGCGTCTTAGGTGGTCCATTCGGAAAGTCCAATTTTGGGCAACTTTTTCGAGCATTTCGGCCGGAATAGCCCGAATTTCTTCGGAAATGTTGTCTTCCAAAGCTGGAATAGTTGCTGGCTTATTTCTGTAGACTTTAGACTTGACGTAGCCCCACAAAAAATAGTCTAAAGGCGTCAAATCGCATGATCTTGGTGGCCAACTTACCGGTCCATTTCTTGAGATGAATTGTTCTCCGAAGTTTTCCCTCAAAATGGCCATAGAATCGCGAGCTGTGTGGCATGTAGCGCCATCTTGTTGAAACCACATGTCAACCAAGTTCAGTTCTTCCATTTTTGGCAACAAAAAGTTTGTTAGCATCGAACGATAGCGATCGCCATTCACCGTAACGTTGCGTCCAACAGCATCTTTGAAAAAATACGGTCCAATGATTCCACCAGCGTACAAACCACACCAAACAGTGCATTTTTCGGGATGCATGGGCAGTTCTTGAACGGCTTCTGGTTGCTCTTCACTCCAAATGCGGCAATTTTGCTTATTTACGAAGCCATTCAACCAGAAATGAGCCTCATCGCTGAACAAAATTTAAAGCGCGAAACACATTTCGAACCGAACACTGATTTTGGTAATAAAATTCAATGATTTGCAAGCGTTGCTCGTTAGTAAGTCTATTCATGATGAAATGTCAAAGCATACTGAGCATCTTTCTCTTTGACACCATGTCTGAAATCCCACGTGATCTGTCAAATACTAATGCATGAAAATCCTAACCTCAAAAAAATCACCCGTTATATTCAACATCATATTTAGACTTAAATTCCCTAACTTCGACAATTTTTGACCGTTTTTGTTTGAGGTTTCAATTTGTTCTAAAATTAATGTACGTTTGGACAAATAGTATTTTACACGATGAAAACTCCCAACGATCTAAGTCTACCAATATATTGCGAAACATGTTTGATTTATAAAATCAGATGGAGAATAGTGAAGCTGTTGATAGATAATTGCAGCAAGTACGAAAATAATGGCTGTCTTTTAATAGAAAATGTGGAGGGTTCAGGTACTATAAGAAACCTATTTTCATGTTTTACTTTCGAGATTGGTGATCATCGGTGCCATAATTTTTTTTTTTTTTTTTTTTTTTTGCCGGAACCAGTCACAAAACAACGCGTGCAGAAAACAACACTCAGACTATATGCCGTCCATTGTATTGTTTTCATGTCGCTTTTCATGTATACTAAAGAATAAATTAAAAAAAAAAATGTGTACAAAGATTTAAAGTTTTTAATTAATTTATGCCTTTCTTATATTTTTAAGGCATCCACACACCTGTGCGCATCTTCGCAACGAATCCGCACCGTTTTTGATGCTACAGACGTTACTGCTTCGAAAACGCAAGTACGCACACATCTGTGCGATTTTTCGCAGCAAAAACTGTCAATTTATAGACAAACAAAAAGCATTTTTTAACAAAAATAAAATTATTAACTTTTCTACATAAAATATGTTTTGTTTTCTTACGTTCAATTTTGTTTTAATGTTGTAAAATCCTTCTATCGACCTATTTCGTTCTCAAAACGCGGCAGTCTGCGATTTCGGCACGACCAAAAGAAGAACTGTGAATGTTCGAATAAATCGCTGCAGCAAAATCGTACAAGTGTGTGGTTCCTCATTTAAAACTATGGTCGGCATAGTTGTAATTTTTATCGGAACAGATTCGCACCGACAGAATCGCGTAGGTGTGTGGATACCTTTATATTTACATACATACTTTCCTACATTCAAAAAAATTTTAAAAGTGATTGGCATTATTAAAAGGCGTTGGAAACTTCTTCTAAAATATGCTCTTACAGCAAGTAAATGCCTAACAGGTCACTTACTCGAAATGGGATTTGGTTAGGTAATATTTGGCTGAAGAGATTGGCGCTAAAGTTTTCTCTAATTTTCGTTTTAAAATTATTATAAAGCTCAGGGGAATTTGAAATGCAATTTGTATGCGCACTGGGACAAAATGAATTATTGTTGTTTTCCATAAAGATCGTCGTAAAAATAGCATCAAGCTGAACAACAATTATTAAATAAAAAAGGAATTAAAAAAAATGTTTGTAACGTTAATGGCGAGTTCGAACAGCTGATGCTTATTTGCGTTCAATTTTATCTAATACTGAGTTGCGATTTCAATCACAGATTTTAATAGCATTCATAATTTCATCATTGCTCGTAAAGCTTATTTGAAATAAATGTCCAAATTACTCGTGTATTTGTTGACATAATAATTTTGACCCAAATAAATGCAAATTATGACAATTGATCGACAGTGGCATTTGAAGGTATATATGTAGGTATGTACATATGTATGTAAAATATGAAAAATTTTCCAATTTCATTCAGCAGCAATTTAAAATATTCGTTGTTTCTTGCTTGCGGATCGATTTGGAGCTACCTTTTGATCATAAATACATAAACCACTGTGGACACACTTAAATATATATATATATAAATATATTTATCTCCATAATGCGTGACGCCAAAAAAACCATACAGATTAGTATAAACCAACATCCAACAGAAACAATTGGCAGATATGCACGTACCCGGACGTTCTATTGAAAATTCGCTTCTGAGGTTGAATTCTGATTTTAATGGCATTGCTGACAGTGTGGCCGGATGTTGGTTCCGGTTTTTTTATTACCAACTGCAGACAAACGCTCTGCCCACTGCGAGGTGTGCATTACACTTGCTCATACATACATATACATACATATCTATGTGTGTGTGTGTATGTACATGAGGAAAGTGAAAAATGTCAACTGTCACTTTGACATTTACTGTTCAACCGGCCATTCGTTCTATTTGCATTGTATGCTGTTTATTCATAGCCGCTTGGCTTATTTTCTATACGGCATTGGCATTCGATTGGAATGAATCGACGACCGCTTTTCCTACCACTTTCCCACTATTCAAAATGCATTAATGAATGTTTACTTTTTTATCCATACATACGTATATTCCCATCACATGTGAAATACTTTTATACAAAACTTTTGGAAAGTACGAGTAACTGTGTATCTGCTTCTGTTTTTATGGTAAACAAAATTGTGGGTAGTAAAATTTTGAGTGAAAAATTTCAATTAAAACCGGATTAACTGTGTAAAACTTGTAAATTGTGAATATGTAGCTTTGTTCACAATTAATAGAACTTGATGAGGATTATTGCGTTGTTGGTGTTAAATACAATGTTCAATCAATTCATTAACATTTTTAAAGCCCCTTTTTTCTTTCGGGAGAAACTCAATACTACTCTCAAAAGATTGTGGTCATAATAACTACATCACAGAATATCATATTCACATCTATTATTAAACTTATGTATGTACAGTAAATTCCACGTAAATTTATCGGGGCTCTCTCAATTGAAAATGCGGGAATTTGTTCGTAGAAACATAGTAAGTCAGAGTCAATTATATGGAGGATGCCTTGGTATAGAAAGGCCCTATTGCACCGCACGACGTAAACAAAAAAAAAATCGAAACACACGAATCCATCAATATACTCACGAAACTGTGGGCTAAATTTAGGAAAACTACGTTTTTAGGTTTTCTCTCTGACGTCAGGAATTTTTTTAAGTACTTTGTAGTTTCAAAGATATGATTAATTCCAAAAAAGATTTAAAAAGTGCACTGCAATGCAGAATAACAAAATGGGTACCAAACGAAAGAAAAAATTCTGTAGAATTTAAAAACATTAAAGTTCTTTGATTTGAAAAGACGAATAGGTATTGAAAATGCAAGTCCGTTCAGTAAACTTTGTTTTTTAATGCAATAAAGTTATAAGGACGAAATTCAAGCATGTGGTTGAGTGTATATTAGTCTTTAACATATAATTTTTCAAAAATAATTATTGGAAAACTTGAAGGACAAAATTTTAAAAGGACCTTTGCTATACCAAATCGTACTTGTGCACCAAAAGATTAAATCGGCTTTAATTCTACGGAATTTTCTCTTTAATTTGACATCCATACGATTTTTCTACATTGCACTGAATTTTTTTAACAATTTTTTAAAGTAATCATATATTTTAAACTTCAAACTTCAAAAAAATCTTGGCGTCAGGGAGGAAAACTAAAAATGCAGTTTTACTGCCCATGGTTTCGCGAATATTTGTTGATTTTTTTGTGTGTAAAATTTACTGTCGCTTTGTTATTATAATTATTATTATTAGTGCAGTGAAAAACCAAACCAGTTAGAAAAAATACTAGTTCATAAACTAGTATGTGCCTACCAGTTCGACAATTTCGAAGAACTTAGGCGATCAGCGACATCTGCCTTTGAATTGCCAAAGCCAAAAATAAAACGCAATTAATTGCTTTTCTCACAAATGTCGGCTGTGGCGTCACGTGTAGACTACTGGTTCTGGTTCTGAAATCGCAGGTTCGAGGCCGCTTGGAGGTGGTTAAGATTTTTAAAGTTAAATAAATGTAAGTAAAAATAATTTATTCAGTTTATAAATAAATAACAAATTTGAAAATCTAATTGCATTGCAAAAAAACATTTAGAAAGAAATGCTTGTGCTATAAAAACAAAGAAATTAAACAAAAATATTTTTTTTATTAAATTTAAAAATTACAATAAACAGCCTAAACAAAAAAATAGATTTTTAAAAAATAAAAATAAAATAAAAAATAGAAAATAAAAAAAATTTCCCTGCGCCAGGATTTGAACCTGGGACCTCAGGCTTACCACGCGAGTGCTTTGCTCTGTCGGCCATTATGACTGCCGGAGCATCGCGGGCAAAAAGGCATACTAATGCTTTTCATAGGGGATGAATTGGCAGACTATCTCATCAACTGGTATGATGTTACTAGTATTTATACTAGTAGATGCTGATGCATAGCCTGACAATTGACATCTCGTAGGACATCGCAATGTTAAAAATACCAGTCGTTAACATTGAAAAAGGATAGAACGTGAACTAGTTCGGCTGAAACGCAAACCGGTAGAATTCTAGTTCACAACTAGTAGCTTTCCCTGCAGGGTGGTTTTGTCAAGAATTCTCATTGCGTGTGAACTCTTTCACATTCACATGTTGAATATACGCCAAGCGAAGTAGGTCAGCTCGAATAATTTTAACCCTATAGTATAGTTCACCGGTGTCACTCACATAGATAAAAGCGCAAAACAATTTAAAAATTTTAACAAATATAGGAGATAATCATATGTAAGTTCAAAACTGTTTGTTTACTGGAACTTTATTTAGTGTCTTTGATAGCTGTTATAACAACTTCGAAATTTCTATGTGAAATGCCTTTCGCCCGAAATCGTTCCACATTCATGATAAAGTAAACCATTTAGGTGAACGAAATTTTTCACCAGAATATTCATGATAAGCCTGGATAATTTAAAACGTTTGTTTGGTGGAAGTTAAGGTGGAAGCGATTTTGATATGACCACTTTTGTAAATTATCATGTAAGGAGAACACAATCTACAAGAATTTTGTTTGTAAGTCAAATAAGTGGCATTGTCCTATCATGATACAAAAAAGAATAAACAATAAACAATTTTTGACGGATAATAAAAAATTTTTAAGTTTCATAAATTGTGAGTATCATAAACCGCCTTGTCACTTTAATAATATGAAAATAATAGAATTTCAGTCAAAATTTTGGAGATTATACCTTGCATACATAGTAGTCTTATCACAGGCTAAAAAGTTGGTATCACTGGAGTCAAGTTATTCGTAAAAGTCGTATATATGAACCGATATCGTTCAAATTTAAAATGTGTGCTACCTGAATGATGAAACATAGGTTTGCGAAGAATGGTGGCGCTGGAGTCGAGTTAGCAAATTTAGAAAATCCTTATTTATTTTACAATCTAATTGAAATTCATTACCTTCAAGGTAAGCAATGCTTCTGCAAAAACATCTACCCAGTAGATGGCGCTGAAGTTGAAATATTTAGAAATACAGTGTGTCTGTTCTGCTTTCTCGAGATTCAGAGTTATAATGGAGGGACAATGGTTCAGTTATCTTTCAGGAGAAGCATTGCGACAACTTAACTTGCCCAAATTAAAAAAAGGCAAGGTTTACAAAAAGGCCATATTACGCGAAGCTTCAACGACGAATTGCACTATGTTAGAAAAACATGTTTTCAAATACAATTTTTTTAAATCATTAGAACTACGTATTTTAATAATAACTTTAATTACATAGCCGTATAGCAAAGCACTTTGGAAAATTGTAATGGGCATACTGGCTTTATTTTGTGGTAAGTTTTTTTTTAATTCGATTAGCACTCGAGTCTACGGTGGCGAAAATATAAATAGGGAGGAGCATTTTGGCAAGTTTTGACTATTTTTCTATGATTAAAAATATTTGATATTTTTTTGAAAATATAGCTTCCCAATGATCATTGTGGCGAACGTTCGAAAATTACCTTCGATATGCAATATCGGACGGTGAAGAACGTACTCATAATCATAGTTTTCCAACGTTCGTAGTATATTGGAATAACACTCGAGATGGAACAAAAAAATCGAAACCATAGTAACAAGAGAGAAAGTGAAATTCAGTTCATTCTCGAAGGTAAACATAAGACAATCACTCTCTTTCATTAAAGTTTTAATTCGATAATGGCTGGATTTCGAATTCATAACGAAGGGAATTACATTGGATAACGAAGGTTCCGTTTTGCTAGAGAATGGCTTAGTACTCGAATCGAATACTAACCTATGCCACATTCGTTATCAAAGGTGAGACTCGAAAAAAAGATTCGTTTCCCAATTATTATCGAATTGTTAATCAAGCCCAATCGTTATTGGGTTACTATCTACAGCAAAACTAGTAAATAAAAATGCAGTTTTGTAGCCTATTAAATTTTCTTATAATTAGGTGCAAGTTTGAAGTAGCTAGGATCTACCGATGATTTTTGGAAATTTGTTTGTGCACGCATTTTCTTCCATACAAAGTATGTTGGCCTTTGTTTT
>NW_023458561.1:40631219-40653733 GCF_013731165.1 Rhagoletis pomonella | reverse complement strand
AAAACAAAGGCCAACATACTTTGTATGGAAGAAAATGCGTGCACAAAAAAATTTTCAAAAATCAACGGTATATCCTAGCTACTTCAAACTTGCACCTTATTATAAGAAATTGTAATAGGCTACAAAACTGCATTTTTATTTACAAGTTTTGTTGTAGATAGTAACCCAATAACTATTGGGCTTGATTAACAATTCGAAAATAATTGGGAAACGAATCTTTTTTTCGAGTCTCACCTTTGATAACGAATGTGGCATAGGTTAATATTCGATCCGAGTACTAAGCCATTCTCTAGCAAAACGGAACCCTCGTTATCCAATGTAATTTCCCTTCGTTATGAATTCGAAATCTAGCCCATTATCGAATTGAAATTTTAATGAGAGAGAGTGATTGTCTTATATTTACCTTCGAGAATGAGCTGAATTTCACTTTCTGCCTTGTTACTAAGATTTCGATTTTTTTCGTACCCGTCTCGAGTGTTATTCCAATATACATACTACGATCGTTGGAAAACTATGATTATGAGTACGTTCTTCACCGTCCGATATTGCATATCGAAGGTAATTTTCGAACGTTCGCCACAATGTTTATTGGGAAGCTATATTTTCAAAAAAATATCAAATAATTTTTAGTCATAGAAAAATAGCCAAAACTTGCCAAAATGCTCTTCCCTATTTATATTTTCGCCACCGTAGACTCGAGTGCTAATCGAATAAAAAAAAAACTTACTACAAAATAAAGCCAGTATGCCCATTACATTTTCCAAAGTGCTTTGCTATTATGCTATGTAATTAAAGTTATTATTAAAATACGTAGTTGTAATGATTAAAAAAAATTGTATTTGAAAATATGTTTTTCTAACATAACGTTGAAGCTTCGCGTAATATGGCCTTTTTGTAAACCTTGCCTTTTTTAATTTGGGCAAGTTAATTTGTCGCAATGCTTCTCCTGAAAGATAACTGAACCATTGTCCCTCCATTATAACTCTGCATCTCGAGAAAGCAGACCAGACACACTGTATTTCTAAATATTTCGACTTCAGCGCCATCTACTGGGTAGATGTTTTTGCAGAAGCATTGCTTATCTTGAAGTAAATACGCATTATGAATTTCAATTAGATTGTACAATAAATAAGAATTTTCTAAATTTTCTAACTCGACTCCAGCGCCACCATTCTTCGCAAACCTATGTTTCATCATTCAGGTAGCACACATTTTAAATTTGAACGATATCGGTTCATATATACGACTTTTACGAATAACTTGACTCCAGTGATACCAACTTTTTAGCCTCTGATAAGACTACTATGTATGCAAGGTATAATCTCCAAAACTTCGACTGAAATTCTATTGTTTTCATATTATTAAAGTGACAAGGCGGTTTATGATACTCACAATTTATGAGACTTAAAAATTTTTTATTATCCGTCAAAAATTTTTTATTGTTTATTCTTTTTTGTATCATGATAGGACAATGCCACTTATTTGACTTACAAACAAAATTCTTGTAGATTGTGTTCTCCTTACATGATAATTTACAAAAGTGGTCATATCAAAATCGCTTCCACCTTAACTTATACCATACAAACGTTTTAAATTATCCAGCCTTATCATGAATATTCTGGTGAAAAATTTCGTTCACGTGGAACGATTTCGGCCGAAAAGCATTTCGATTTTGATTTTTTTCCTATATTTGTTAAAATTTTGCAATTGTTTCAGGTTTTCATTTATGTGAGTGACACCGGTGTATACAGTATACTATAGGGTTAAAATTATTCGAGCTGACCTACTTCGCTTGGCGTATATTCAACATGTGAATGTGAAAGAGTTCACACGCAATGAGAATTCTTGATAAGGCTGATCATTTTTTTGCCGACAAAACCACTAACTAATAATAATAATAATGACACCGTGTGACAGTACATTTTACACACAAAAAAATCAACAAATATTCGCGAAACCATGGGCCAAATACAGTAAACGCCAAGATTTTTTATAGGACCTTGAAGTTTAAACATATGATTATTTTAAAAAATTGTTAAAAAAATTCAGTGCGATGTGGAAAAATCGTATGGATATCAAATTAAAGAGAAAATTCCGTAGAATTAAAGCCGATTTAATCTTTTGGTGCACAAGTACGATTTGGTATAGCAAAGGTCCTTTTAAAATTTTGTCCTTCAAGTTTTCCAATAATTACTTTTGAAAAATTATATGTTAAAGACTAATATACACTCAACCACATGCTTGAATTTCGTCCTTATAACTTTATTGCTTTAAAAAACAAAGTTTACTGAACGGACTTGCATTTTCAATACCTATTCGTCTTTTTAAATCAAAGAACTTTAATGTTTTTAAATTCTACAGAATCTTTTGTTTCGTTTGGTACCCATTTTGTTATTCTGCATTGCACTTAATTTTTTTTAATCTTTTTTGGAATTAATCATATCTTTGAAACTACAAAGTATGTACTTAAAAAAGTCCTGACGTCACAGAGAAAACCTAAAAACGTAGTTTTCCTAAATTTAGCCCACAGTTTCGTGAGTATATTGATGGATTCGTTTGTTTCGATTTGTTTTTTTTTTTTGTTTTTGTCGCGCGGTGTAATAGGACCTTTCTATACCAAGGCATCCTCCATATAATTGACTCTGACTTACTATGTTTCTCCGAACAAATTCCCGCATTTTCAATTGAGAGAGCCCCGTTAAATTTTTTTTTGGAAATTTACGTGGAATTTACTGTACATACATAAGTTTAATAATAGATGTGAATATGATATTCTGTGATGTAGTTATTATGACCACAATCTTTTGAGAGTTGTATTGAGTTTCTCCCGAAAGAAAAAAGGGGCTTTAAAAATGTTAATGAATTGATTGAAAATTGTATTTAACACCAACAACGCAATAATCCTCATCAAGTTCCATTTGAAATCAATTCAAATGGAAAAAGTGTGAACAAAGCTACATATTCACAATTTACAAGTTTTACACAGTTAATCCGGTTTTAATTGAGATTTTATATTCAAAAGTTTTACTACCCACAATTTTGTTTACCATAAAAACAGAAGCAGATACACAGTTACTCGTACTTTCCAAAAGTTTTGTATAAAAGTATTTCACATGTGATGGGAATATACGTATGTATGGATAAAAAAGTAAACATTCATTAATGCATCTGAATAGTGGGAAAGTGGTAGGAAAAGCGGTCGTCGATTCATTCAAATCGAATGCCAATGCCGTATAGAAAATAAGCCAAGCGGCTATGAATAAACAGCATACAATGCAAATAGAACGAATGGCCGGTTGAACAGTAAATGTCAAAGTGACAGTTGACATTTTTCACTTTCCTTATGTACATACACTCAAACACATAGATATGTATGTATGAGCAAGTGGAATGCTAGCCTCACAGTGGGCAGAGCGTTTGTCTGCAGTTGGTAATAAAAAACCGGAACCAACATCCGGCCACACTGTCAGCAATGCCATTAAAATCAGAATTCAACCTCAGAAGCGAATTTTCAATAGAACGTCCGGGTACGTGCATATCTGACAATTGTTTCTGTTGGATGTTGGTTTATACTAATCTGTATGGGTTTTTTTTTTGGCGTCACGCATTATGGAGATAAATATATTTATATATATATATATTTAAGTGTGCCCACAGTTGTTTATGTATTTATGATCAAAAGGTAGCTCCAAATCAATCCGCGAGCAAGAAACAACGAATATTTTAAATTGCTGCTGAATGAAATTGGAAAATGTTTCATATTTTACATACATACATACCTACATATATACCTTCAAATGCCACTGTCGATCTATTGTCATAATTTGCATTTATTTGGGTCAAAATTATTATGTCAACAAATACACGAGTAATTTGGACATTTATTTCAAATGAGCTTTACGAGCTATGATGAAATTATATGAATGCTATTAAAATCTGTGATTGAAATCGCAACACAGTATTAGATAAAATTGAACGCAAATAAGCATCAGCTGTTCGAACTCGCCATTAACGTTAAAAACATTTTTTTAATTCCTTTTTTAATTAATAATTGTTGTTCAGCTTGATGCTATTTTTACGACGATCTTTATGGAAAACAACAATAATTCATATTGTCCCAGTACGCATACAAACTGCATTTCAAATTCCCCTGAGCTTTATAATAATTTTAAAACGAAAATTAGAGAAAACTTTAGCGCCAATCTCTTCAGCCAAATATTACCTAACCAAAGCCCATTTCGAGTAAGTGCCCTGTTAGGCATTTACTTGCTGTAAGAGCATATTTTAGAAGAAGTTTCCAACGCTTTTTAATAATGCCAATCAATTTTAAAATTTTTTCGAATGTATAAAAGTATGTATGTAAATATAAAGGTATCCACACACCTACGCGATTCTGTCGGTGCGAATCTGTTCCGAGAAAAATTACAACTATGCCGACCATAGTTTTAAATGAGGAACCACACACTTGTACGATTTTGCTGCAGCGATTTATTCGAACATTCACAGTTCTTCTTTTGGTCGTGCCGAAATCGCAGACTGCCGCGTTTTGAGAACGAAATAGGTCGATAGAAGGATTTTACAACATTAAAACAAAATTGAACGTAAGAAAACAAAACTTATTTTATGTAGAAAAGTTAATAATTTTATTTTTGTTGAAAAATACTTTTTGTTTGTCTATAAATTGACAGTTTTTGCTGCGAAAAATCGCACATATGTGTGCGTACTTGCGTTTTCGAAGCAGTAACGTCTGTAGCATCAAAAACGGTGCGGATTCGTTGCGAAGATGCGCACAGGTGTGTGGACGCCTTAAAAATATAAGAAAGGCATAAATTAATTAAAAACTTTAAATCTTTGAACACATTTTTTTAAATTTATTCTTTAGTATATATGAAAAGCAGCATGAAAACAATACAATGGACGGCATATAGTCTGAGTGTTGTTTTCTGCACGCGTTGTTTTGTGGCTGGTTCCGGCAAAAAAAAAAAACAAAAAAAAATTATGGCACCGATCACCAATCTCGAAAGTAAAACATGAAAATAGGTTTCTTATAGTACCTGAACCCTCCACATTTTCTATTAAAAGAGAGCCATTATTTTCGTACTTGCTGCAATTATCTATCAACAGCTTCACTGTTTTTCATTTGATTTTATAAATCAAACATGTTTCGCAATATATTGGTAGACTTAGATCGTTGGGAGTTTTCATCGTGTAAAATGATATTTGTCCAAACGTACATTTATTTTAGAAATAACAATTATATTTGACTTTTATATTATAAATCCAAAATAACAATTATTTTTGATTTTTATTTTATATGGCTTAGATAACAGTTATTGAAGAGTTTTATTTATAAAAGTCATCACTAAAAATCAGTCAGTGACTTTTACTTTTAAAAGTCATTAATATAAATCAGTGACCGACTTTCATTTTTTTAATCAATCGTATAAAAGTCATTAATATTTTTCGCAGTTAAAAAGGTGTTGGAAAACAAAAGTTTACTACGACTTATTCAAATGACTTATAAGTATGATTGAAAAAATAAAGATCAGTGACTGATTTTTATTTATGACTTTTATAAATAAAAGTCTTCGATAACTGTTATTTAAGACATATAATTTAAAAATCAAAAATAACTGTTATTTGCAGATTATTTAAATAAAAATCAAAAATAATTGTTATTTTCGATTTATAAAATAAAAGTCAGAAATAACGGTTATTTAAAGAGTAATTAAATAAAAGTCAAAAAATAATTGTTAAAGAGTGATTTTTTTAATAAAAGTTGTAACTGTTACGGTCCCTGTTCAAAACATATTCCAAATTTTATGTATGTAAATCCGTCCAGCCATTTCAACGCGAAGAATTGGCAAACATACCCTTTTAAAAAAATTACACTTTGCTCGATGTTTTGCAGTTAAGTTTTGGGATTTCTCATAAACCAAAAAACATTTCTACATGACCTCGCGGATTTTATCTCAGACATTTGTTAAGCAATATGCGGTTTTAATATGAACTTGGAATATTTTTACTAATTTCAAAAATAATAAAATTGCTAAGAACCATGAAAATACTCGTATAATGGTATTAAATATCAAAAGAAATGACAAATTCTCAAAATTCCTCAAAAGAATATGTTCCACAAATGTATGCGGATGGATGTTAATTCATTCATAGTTTTCATAGAATTAAGAAGTTAATTAATGTAGTTAATTCCAATGATTTGAAAGTTACTCGGCTGAAAAATCCGTATAACCATTCAGCTTTTTGTAGTTTTCCTAATTTAAGTGAATATTTTCTAACGACATTTGAGTGTAGGATCATTTTTGATAGACGTTTTGTCAAACAATTACAGTTTCCGAGCAACATCAAAAATAAAACATAATGGCTTGAACACAATGAAAACGACGAGCTCTGGACCACAGCTGTCAAATTATTTTTCCCCGTATTCTTATGTCGATAATTGTTTTGGCGGCGACAGGGCTACGCGACGACTGTGGTTGTGGCCAGATTAGATTTATTTCTATTTTTCCAGCGACAGATAAAGTTCTTCCTCTTCTTTTATGTCAAACTTATACAAATTCATGATGTCGCTGTCGCGTTCAAAAAAGTCATATCGCCATCGACAAAGCACTTAGATAATGAAGATAAAAAATTGGAAGCTATGGCCCGTAGCTCGAAGTTTTCAATTTTTTCGGCACTTAAGAAAGCTTTTTTTTTTCAATAGCGGTCGCCTCTCGTCAGGCTATGGCAAATCTCTAACTGTATTCTGGCCAATGCTGCCAGATTCACAGTTTGAACTATAAATTACAGCTCTTTAGCGGAAATACTGCAGCGCTGATGAAAATTTGCAAGACTTTTTCTACTTCCTAATTGATAAAACGTTGCCAGAAATTAACACCGAACGTGATACTTTAAAAACTCGCGCAACACTGCGGTTGCAAAAATATTTTCCCAAATAAACTAGAAATTCCGGCACTTTTTGGTATTTTAAGAACTACACATTTCTTTAAAAAAAATGCTCCAGGAGGTATTAAATTCGGGGCATCGAATCAGAGGCTAAAGAAATCACCAAATACGAAATTTGAAAGTACATTTCATTAAAACAAAATGTGATTTAAATTGTCCGTTTTATAAAAATTTAGTTTTGTTTAGTTAAGTATAATTTATACAGCTTTATGCTACTTTATTTTAAATGTCAAGTAGTTATAACTGGTAGAAATATTGATGTGCTATCTTTTGTCGCGGGGTGTACATATGTATGTTGAAATAATGTTGAAATAAAATTGAAAAAAATAAATAAAATATTTTGTTCGAAAGCTAAGGTTTTGAGCTAGACTTGAGGAAACTTAGAATAAAATCGACTAACCAGTTTTTTGAGAAAATGCCCGAAACGTATATTTTCAGCAGCCCGATTTTTAGTTTTCAGGCGATAACGTTATGACATATTTATAATTTATAAACCCAAAAGATTTGTTTGAAGACCCTTCTACACATCAATGACAGTGGTAGTTTAAAAAATTGACTTTTTTCGAATTTCAGGCACCAGCCACGTCCACAAAGGCATACGAATAGAAACGTCCTGGAACAAAACCTTCGTATTTTTTTTGGTACTTTAATTTTAATTTAGCTCTATATCTTTCCAACTAGTAGCCAGAACGCAATATATAAGGTATCGTTTGAAAGGTATTGACCCATAGAATAACACTAAATATGTCGGGTGTACCCACTTACCCCCTTACGCCTAGGACTTAACATGTAGAATTCTGTTGGGTTTTGATTTTTATGTAAGAATGGTATAGCAGTGCAAGTATGCATAACTGAGCTATTAGAGTCATAACTGTAGCCTAAAAGTTATTTGCAGGGCTGGAAACCATTCTAAAAATAGGTGCGATTCGGTTCAGTGGTTCGAACCACTTAGAAAAAGCTCGTACCGGTTCATAAGTATGCCTGAACCGCGGTTCGGTTCAAATGGTTCCATTTTTTTATGCTAAATTATACAAATTTGGCAAAAATGTGACAAATCTATAATATAAAAATAAAAGCCTTTGTTACTGAGATCAAATTCTAATATCCACATGTATTGTGGTGGAAAACCAAATAGGGCGCAACATTTTAGCAAGTTTTGGCTACTTTTCATTTGTTTATTTTTTACCCATATGAATCCAAGCAAAAATTATGAAAATTCTGCAAAGTTTTATCTCAAGTGCAAACTTAAAGAAAAAAATCTATAAAAAATTTAAAAGTTTTAAGCTGATTTTTGGCAATTTTTCACTCAGTTTCTTCCATACTAAGTATGTGGGAATGTTTTTTTTTTTATATGGTAGAAAATGCGTAAAACCTTGAACAAAAAAATGGTTTAAAATCAACGCGATCAAGATGAAATTAGAAAAATTTTCATATACTTTTTTAAGGTTTCGACAAGTCGTAAGCCTAGTCGAGTAGACGGAATCAGCATACTCAGAATTTTCAACTGACACTATAAATTTGAACTTTCCTCTTTTTCGGTAGGTTGGGGCTTACACTAGGCCTTAACTTCATATGTACAACTATGGTAAAATTAATAGGAGTGCGACATTTGACTACTTTTCTTTAGTTGGTTTAATATTCTTTAATTTTTCATAAAAGTATAACATCAGCCAAAATTTAAACCTTGTACGAAAATTAGAAAAAATAAACAAATTTCAACCAAATTGCATCAAAGTACCAAAATTTTTAATCAGAACTAAAAAAAATCCGAGTATGCTACATTGTAGCTCATTCCACTTAGTGTAATATGTTAAGTGCAAGTTTGAATTATCTTAAAATTCGCATTGATTTTTGATTTTTTTTTATGGCGTTTTTAAGCACATATTTTAAGTATTCTTTATAAGGGCGAAATTAGAAATCACAGAGTTGCCATCAAACAAAATATTTTTGCAGTTTTACCATGCGGGTTTTTAGACAAAGATTTTTATTACAAAACTTGACATATGCTCTTTTTTATCTAATACCAGTCCTCTAAATTCACAGAAGTAGTTTTGTGGAAAGTCCTACATAGTTTTCGATGATCTGGCAACCTAAACCTTTCGTATTTCACAACATTGACTCCGTCGTTAAAAGCCGCATACATTTTTTATCACTGCTTTATAATAAAACCTTAAAGTGGTAAAATTATTTACTTAACTGATAAATGCTATGTAACTCTGTTTCATTTTAATTACAGACCCTACCAACCGGCACCCGTGCCGTAAGAATGCGGTCTAAACCGCCGATCATCATATGAAATTCCAACCAAAGACTGCAAAAGTATTGGTTTCCAACAACAGCAACAACAAAACTTTAACTACTTAAGCTCCAAAAGCACAATGATGAAAACAAAACCTAAAATAAATTTTATATACTTAGCTATAGTATTTAGTATAGGCATCCAAACAAGTTATGGTAAGTTATGCTACCTTTATACATTTCACACGTATGTACATACATACGCATATCTTAACCTACGTCCAACCACATTCACCTCGGCCGAACAATTTCAGCACAAACCACCTGCAAGAATGGCCTGGGACGTGTTCTCTACGAACGATTGCCCAACCAACAATTACAGGGCTACGATGATGATGTGGTGCGCGACACAGCGCCGCCCTTTCGCGTCCTAGAAAAGTGTCAAGATTTGTGCCTGCGCGATCGCACCGGCACCAACAATCTAGTGCGCACTTGCACCAGCTTCGACTTTCAGCCAGGCAGTCGCATCACCTCATTCGGTGGCACTTCCGAATACGAAGAATCCCTCTGCTATCTAACATCGGAGCAGGCGGGTCCTGAGGGCATCGGCAGTTTGATGTTAGTGCCCAACAGTGTGCATTTCAATGAGATCTGTTTGACATGTAAGTGTTGGAGTGGGGCATGCAGCACCAACTAGCGCGTTAATAAAATAACTGTGTAATTAATATTTTTGCTTTTTGTTTTGTTGCCTCACCATATAGCCAGTCGCCCGGAGAGAGAATGTCCCAGTCGGCGTTATGTATTCGAACGGCATCCACGCAAGAAATTGAAATTACCAATATCGGATGTTAAGGAGGTGTGTGATGATTATCAGCAACTACAACTGTTCTTTGATGGTCTATTATTTTTAATCTTACTGTTCTTGTTGCTAACTTTATTGCCTATGGCACCCGTGTAACACATTTGTGGTTAACTCATTCAAGTTTGTATTCATACAGTTTACGGCAGCAAATCGTTCGGATTGTGAGGACAAGTGTTTGAATGAGTTCGCCTTCGTTTGCCGCTCCGCCAATTTCGATTCGACCATGCGTTCGTGTACTCTGAGCAGGTGAGTGAATTGTTAACGAGCATGCACATACTTATTTAGGACGAATTCACACTCTCTTGATACAAAAGCATGAAATTTGTGTGTCAAGATGTAAATAATTTTAAACATACACAGGATAAAATTAATACATAAAAAATATAGAATATTCTAGGACAAGGTATGTTGCATACGATCCTTCCCTTAAAGCCGCCACAAGTGTGCATAACTGGTGAGGCCGAAAAAAGGGTGTGTAGCTTTGGGCAATAATTTTACCTGCCTGACGACTGCAATGTTATTTAGGCGGAAATCTTTGCCATACGCCTCTTTCAAGGAAAGCATTAGAATGCACAGGGGTGCAGTTGAGATTTATAAGGGAATATCGGGAAATGTCAAGTAGCTCTAAGGGATCAATCTAAAACCACAGCGAATTTTTTTTTGAGACCTTAGATTTGACGGTTGGGACTCAGGTACCAATCATAAATTGATTAAAATTCAAGTGTGAATTCCGCCTTATAATTCTATATGCAGCTACTTATATATTTACAAATGCATACTCTGTATTTCTTGCAAATTGAAAGATAACCAACACTTATCTGCGTACTTGAACCAATAAACAGTGGCGTATATATAAATAGAGACGCGACCTTCCAACAAGTTTTGACTGTTTTTTCTTTTTTTTTAATATTTATTATTTTTTTATGTAATTATTGCTCGTTACCTAAGGAAAACAATGTAAGCCCAAATTTCAAACTTTATACAAAAATTCCAAAAAATGCGACACATTCTAATCAAAATTTCGAGCTTTTAATTCGATTTCTTAGAAAAATTTTGAGTATGCAGTTTTGAAGTAGCCAAGACTTATTGTTGATTTTTGGGAATATTTATTTTTTTTACGTAAGTTTCTCCATATAAAAAAATTTTCGAGTTTTATTGAAAAAGGAAATAAATAAAATTGCGTAACACCGTCAACATAATAATAGCTCAAAACCAGCGGTTGTTTGTAATTACTTTAAACTTGAATACCAACTGCATATCCACAATTTTCCAAAAAAAATCGGTTGAAAAATTTTCATAAATTTTATATAAAATTTAAAACTCTAACTTTCATGGTTTCTAGCTAGATAACGAGCTACACTTTCGAAAAAAAATAATAAACATTAAATAAACAAAAGAAAAATTGCCAAACTTATTAAAATATCGTGTCCCTATTTATGTTTTCGCCAACGTATATACCTATGTAAATGAGAATATAACTACAATTAATTATTTATATTCTAATCAACAGATTCACACGTCGCACACATCCAGAATTGCTGGAAGATGACCCCAACTCTGACTATCTGGAGAACACCTGCCTGAATGGTATGCAAATACCAGTTTCATGGTCATTACTTTCCTTCATGTAAATTGCATGCACATGCACATACACTTACATATGTACAAGTGCATGCATATCTACTTGTTTCTTGCTTGTTATCATTCCAACTCAAAACAAATGCCACTTATCAAATGCTTACATATTCATCTCTCTACGGAAAATATACACCTGGTCCGGCAATTAAATAACAATTTTTTCCTTTTGTTTTTTTTTTTTACTCTACTTTCAACAGCTGAGCGACGTTGTGACGGCCTGGTCGTGTTCGTTAAGGAGGAGAACAAACGACTGGGCGGTCCCTTCGAGGTGGATATATTCAATAACATGACATTGGAAGAATGTCAGACGATGTGTCTGCGCGCCGAGAAGTAAGTGGCAGTGTGCAGCCCCCCACCATTTAAGTTTAAGCACAGGCATACATACATACGTATGTACCCACTGATTACATAACCTCACTCTTAACATGCGTTGTGCAAATATAATTAAATAATTACTAAAGTTGGTAATTGATTGTTGTGCAATTGCAGATACTTTTGTCGCTCCGTCGAGTACGATGATCAGACGAAGCAATGCATTTTATCTGAGGAAGATTCCATTTCACAGAAAGACGACATAAGCATCAGTTCCAGTCCAACACATCATTTCTATGATCTGGTCTGCTTAGACAACCGTAAGTGTATTGGAGGGGGGGAGGGGATGTGGTGGAATGTTGTAAATATGAAATGTGCGTGTTGTTGCAGTATTATCGTATGAACGTTGCAATCTGTTGGCATGCCTGTTGTGGTTCTAGTTACAGCCAATCTTCCACCATGCCTACTCGCCTACATCCACCACGCCACCGATTCAGTCATTGTTGACCTATTTCACTACTGACTTCAGTAGTAATTGCTTTGCGATTCTATTTTCTTATAATCATTGTTCTTCTTCTACCATTTGATTGCAGAACGCGCTAATGATTATCCCGATAATTCCGTCACATCGCATCTATTCTCGTCGGGTCGCCGGCCTGATACCGCATTTCAGCGCTATCGTAATTCACGCCTGGGCGGCGAATTTCATTCCGAGATTACTGGACGCTCTTTGAGTGAATGCTTGGATGAGTGTCTGCGTCAGACGAGCTTCCAGTGTCGGTGAGTATAGCATAAATAAATGTATGCATAAACATTCGGGCAACTCATAAAATACACAAAAAGCTGCTATTCTACAATAAAAAGTTGAAGTCTAAAATGGCAGGATGTAGGTGCAAGGTGGCGCAGAATGTATCAACCTCTTTGAAGGCGATAGAACATTTTCCGTTGGCGGTAAACATAATTCGTTTTTGAATATATTAACGGGTAACAGTTACGAACTTTATTGTGTTTCAAAATGCCGAGGTATAGGCACTAGAACGCGGAAAAATTGTTTCAATGCTTTTGCGGAATAATTCTTCGGTAATTTTATTTCACCGTACATTTCAAAAACAAATAACCAAACCTTGTGGCGCCACCTACTCAAACAAGTCAACGTCTGGAGGCTCGACTTTAAGAGATTGGGTCAACCCGAGATCAGAAATCAGCTGGTCGGCCCCGAACAAGTCAATCAATGGGAACATCCAAGCTGTGAAAGATAGTGTCGAGGATAAGCCATTAACGCAATTAACCATTTCTCTGTGGTCCCCTCCAAAAATTTTGACCAAATATTTTGAAGTTGTTTCCATCCAAAATTCAGATGGTTTAACAGCTGGTAGCGGTATTTAAAGGGGCTGGTGTACATAAGCACGCCGCGAACCCTCGGGCCCCTAAAGAATAACCTTGGACAAAAAATATACATTCTAGAACCGGAAATCGTGACAAAAGTGATGCAAAATGCCATAAAAAGAGCCGAAATTTGCTTCAGCTCAAGTGGCTACCTCCTATCAGAAACATATTATTTTCCAAACATAAAAAAATTAAATGCTCTGCTTCAAATACATATTTTGTATTCAGATTTTTAAAAAGCGTGTGTGGGATTGCCTTAAGCTTGCAATACTTATCGCACCCAGGAGCCGGGTATACCTCATTAGGGTACCAGAAAAAAATAAATTTACTCCTGATTTGATTTTTGGAAATCCGGTAAAAAGATCCTTCGACTCCGCACAACGAAAGCATGCGCACCCACGGACACAAGGGAAGTGGCCTCTTCTCATATCGAAACAGAAGTCCCACCAGCCGGAAGCGGTCTAGATGTTCTCCTGCCTGATTTAAAACATATACATATGTCGTGCTGTCCTGCACGTGGGCTCTGCAGACAATATTCTATTAGCTTTTTGGATAAAGCCATTTTCCAACAAAAATTATAGTGATTATAGTCAAGTCTCTTCATAAGCTGGGAGCTGAAACAAACCTAATCACGCGTTTTTACAGCTTACTTTGCGACAGGACTGTCGTGGCGGATTGGGGAGCATCTGTACTCAGCATGGAGCTAATAGGGCACCCCCCCCCCCCCCCCCATTGTTCCTCTCCCTGCTCTTGATTTGGGTTTTAAACGATCTTTTATGGAAACCGGGTGGTTAACTGGCTCGAAAGCTGCAGAAGTAGGAATAGGTGCAATCAAGTTAGGGATAGATACACTACTGACGGATGTAACGTCAACTAGTAAGGTTAGCATATACTCTGATAGCCGGTACGCTCGAAAACAGTAAGGGAATGTCTGATCCCTCAACCGGGTTGGAGTACTTCCTAATAAGGCTCATAGCCTATTTCCACTAAGAGCTTCACTGCAGTTAAGAGCTTAGGTAAATTCAAGGAACGTTAAAATTGGTGAACGGCAAAGTTTATTTCTTACTTTGTGCTTTCTTGCTTGCGATTGCTTGTACTTTATATGAGCGATTACCTCCTTCGCGTTGTAATCTCCTTTTTCCAATAGGCTTGAAATGCAGTTAAGTCTTGGTGGAAATGAGCTCATATTTGGGTGTCGGGTCACAATGAAATCGCGGGAAACTGCGTGGCTGACGACTTGGCAAGTCAAGGAAATTAAATATATGGGTCAGCTGGGGAAGGATCTACACTCCTGCGTTTCGCTCTTAGACAGTTGGGTATTATGAAAGCTCAGCAAGCGTTAGTCTAAAGTTAGGACATGCGCAATTGCAAGATCCTTCTGACCTGAGGTTGCCCATGGCGGTCAAGGCAGCTCTCACTTTTGGTGGGGGTTCTGACAGGTCATGGTTTTCACGGGTCAAGATTAGCGATCTGAACTGATCCCGTATCGATCCGCTTTATCAACGCTTTAATCGTACTGCTTCAGAGCTTACCTGTAATTTCCTATAAAAGTCAGCCGGAAAAAAGTGAATAAAGGTCTCTTGGGCTTTTTTCGTAGAGGTAAAGCCCCTGTGGGGAGAAATAAGCTCAGAGGCTTGACATTGTCTTCTGAGGGGTAATAGTTACCAGTATTTGTGTTTTCTGTATGTTTCTCGTACCGGGAACCGAACCTGGCTCCTGCCGAGTTGTAGTATGCACTTCTAACTAATTGGCTACGACGGCTGCCTTACGATAATTTCCGTTTTATAAAACATTTTATGTGCATGCGCGTAATTCACACGATTAGATACCTTTCTTCTACCGTACTTAGAAAGTGGTCGTTTACTCGAAGAAGCCCCTTTTGTCCGACCGATAGTCGCCCAAGCTATGTATTCAGTGGCCGCTGCCAGCCAAAGGAATTTGTTTTTTCCTAACATTTTCCGCTCGCATTAAATCAATAACAACTGTATGACTGCGATTCCGATGGCAAATTAATTAACTCAACTCAACTCAACTCACTAAGTGGAAAGTCGACTGAAGACTCAATACATTAACATATATACATTGTAGATAAAAATGTATTGCACGTAACTGTAACTTTTGTTCCGCGTTGACTGACATTTAAGTGGTCATTTAAAATTGTGAACAGTAAATGGAGTAAACGGTTCAACGAACAAATCAAAATCATTAAATAAACTTGTCGTATTAAATTCTTTGCTTCATTTCCACTTTTACCACCTCTCTATAAGACACACAATTTAACAGTTTCGTTTCAATCATTTCTTTTCTATAGATCAGCCGTTTACAGCGATCGCTTTCGTACGTGTCGCTTGAGTCGCTACAATCAAAAGGATGGTATGCGCATTATTTACGATGCCGACTATGACTATTATGAGAATCTAATGTGTAAGTAGTGCAATAAAGTTGCCACATTCGCGCTGTCGTCAACATAAATAAATAAATTTATATCTGCTCTTTTTCTTTGGAAGTGAACGTAGTAGGCGGTGGTGACGCAGATGGACATGGCAACGCTGGTAATGGCGGCAGCCACCGACCTGGTGAGCATGGAAGCACTAATTGGCGTCCACCCAACAAAGACGACGATCGATATGGCGCGGGTGGAGGCGGTAGTTCAGGTGGTAGATATCCTGGTGCTGGAGGTGGCGCGGGAGGTGGACCGGGAGGAGGTGGCGCTGGTGTTGATGACTACGGGCGTCCTTACGATCGCTATCCGATAACAGACGATTATGGTAAATCTATAATAAGTATGTAGCTTTATTGTCAATTAATAAATACTATGATGAGTGCTAAAATACTACTATCACGTGTTCATTACTAAAAACTTGCAAATTTACATTTATTTAAAATTATTTCTTTTGTGTATGTAACTTCTTTCACGCTTAGTTACTTACTTACCCGCTAACAAACTAACAACGAACGCTTTATTAACCCTACTTCCCCAGATCGCTACCCAGGAGGCGGCGGCGGCGGCGGCAGTGCGGACCGTTATGCTGGAGATAGCCGTTATCCACCACCTGTAGATGGGCGTGACCCTTACGATGAACGCTATCCACTGGGTCGTCTGCCCGCCATCGACAATGAACGCTATCCGGGCGACAGAGATCGCTATCCCGGCGGCAGCGTGGATTTGTATCCTGGCGACCGCGACCGCTACCCATTAGATCGCGATCGTGATCGTGATCGTGATCGGCACCCTAGTGACCGCTATCCCCTCGATCGTGACCGTGATCGTTATCCACTTGGCGATCGTGATCGCGACCGTTATCCAGGCGGTGATCGCGATCGTTACGCTGGCGACAGAGATCGTTACCCAATTGGTGATCGTGAACGGTATCCGATAGGTGATCGTGTACGCGACCGTTATCCCAGCATCGACGATCGTTATCCACCTGGTCGTTATGGTGAACGTGACCGCGATCGCGATCGTTATCCAGTTGGTGACTATCCACCGCGTGATCGCTATCCTTACCGGCCTTTGGATCGTTATCCTATACCACCAGTCACGGAAAATGGTTTAGGTGGTGACGTGCCACATACGCGACCTTACCCACCAGACGATGATTTGTCTTATCGTCCATATGGCACTACGGGCCGCTATCCAGAGGATCGCTATGCCAGTCGTTATCCCTCGCGATATTCGCCAGCGAGGGATCCCATAGGCGGCTACACAGGCCGCGATGCACCCGATAGTTTCTTTCTTGACAAACGTTTTCGTCCCTCATCTTATGATTCGCGATATCCGCTGCTGACTGGCGGACGTGGTGGACCACCGCCGCGTTACGGACCAGACGGACGTTATCCACCAGATGATATAATACACAGCGCCCGAAGACCAGAACCTGACTCGGCAAAGAGATATCCACCAGCGCCGTTAGTGCCGCCTACCACGATAAGTAAATATCCTTCATCTCCAAACCGCTTTCCGGTAGGTACTGAGCGCTTTCCAATCGATATATACAAATATGGCAATCGATTTGGCAGCAGCGGCAGTAGTAGCGGCGTTAGACCAGGTAAGCGCACCTAAAATAAATGCACACACTAATCGACTAGCAAGCGTTTCGTGTGCCTAACCCTTCATGTTGGAGATATCAGATTTGTATTATATAAATCGTTTCAACCTATCGTGCAGGTTACGAACGCCCACCACCGCCGCCACACTATTACGATATGGACTATGAGGAGCGCTATGGTGATCGCTATGGCGGCTATGATCGCGAATATGAAGGACCAATAGGTAGACGACCACTAGGCGGCGGCTATCCACATTACGAGACGCCCTTCAATCGCCCCTATGGCCATGGCTTAGGCGCACCACCGCCACTCGATGACAATCGTCCGCTACCGCCACCACTGCACCCCTACGGCGCTGGTGGACATGGCGGCGCCGTCGTCGGCCCAGGTGTTGCTGCTGGCGGTCCACCGCGTCCGCAATTGACGCGCTGTGAGGAGACAGATAATTTTAAGCAAATTGCGGCCAGACACAAAATGCGACGCCACTATGTGCGACGCGCGCTAGTCGTGCCCTCGCTGATACAATGCGAGCGAGAATGCATCGAGTCGCGGGAGTTCGTTTGTCGCAGCTTCAATTACAGGTAAGTGTCCAAGATGATTTGCTTAATTACGAGACTATCAGAGCGAATAACCGGTATTCACCTGCGCAGAGATGCGGCGGCTACAAATTATGATCAACGCGATTTGCCCAATTGTGAGCTGAGCGATCGCGATTCGCGCGAACTGGACGTACACGATCCCAATTACTTTGATGCAGCCAACTATGACTACTACGAACGTAGTTTGGGGCGCAGCGATGGCGAGTGCATGGATGGTGAGTGGAGGGAGCAGGGGAATTACTTTAAGTTAATAAATTTGTGCATTATTTTGATTTACAGTAACACAAACCTGCAACGAGGAGGGCATGGAATTCACTATACGCACACCGGAAGGTTTTCTTGGACGCATCTACACCTATGGCTACTATGACAGGTGTGTGCGCGCGTGCAAATAAGATTATCGTCTGCGATATTTACACTTCAATCCAATAATAATATATAATTTGCTTATAGATGTTTCTTCCGTGGCAATGGTGGCACCGTGAACGTGTTGCGCATCAGTGGCCCACAAGGCTATCCCGATTGCGGCACACAAAGAGTAGGCTTTTCTATTTAAATTTTATTACTCGTTTCTTTATTCGCACTTCTCGTTCTATATAAAGCATGTATGTACTTGCTTTATCGGATCATAACCAATGCTTTTTTTCTCTTTACACAGTACGGCGACACGCTGACCAACATTGTGGTTGTGCAATTCTCCGATAATGTGCAAACCAGTCGCGATAAACGCTATAATTTAACATGTGTTTTCCGGGGGCCCGGTGAAGCGGTTGTCACTTCCGGTTATATTGGCGCAGGGTAAGACAAATGAATTGAAATGCGCTGCTTTAAGTAAGGCTTGAAAGTGCGTTGCATACTTGTAGGCGCATGTGAAATGTTGTGGTAGTGAGTAGCGTTGCTTAGCGTATTCTTGAAGCTCTCGCTGAGCTGATGATCATGTAGTTCATAAAATTAGATGCGAAAATATTTCTCTGTTTATTTATAGAAGAGACTATTCTGGCGTGAACTGTTGAAATCGAGTTGGCTATTTAATCTTAAATATTTATCCGAAGGGTATATTTAATCTCAAATCCTAACCCCAGTGAACATTTTTAATTACTAAACCTTTCTAAGTCCAAAATAATAAATACATTAGCTAGAAATTGTTTGTAATTATAATTTTGCTGTGGTGTATTCTGAAATAACTTGTCAGAGCCTAAGTAGACCCTTCAATTAAGTCGTGACTTGATTTACCATTCTATTTATTAGAGGAGAGCCTTTAGGGCTAAAAATACCACATTGTTTGCGAAAAAAGATTAATTGTTATAAATCCCTGCTTAAAGACATTTTTCATACTGAAATTATTTCGATGGCACATCCAGCCGGAAAATTCAAAGAGTCTTATTTTGGTTGTTGGTGTTTCCGACTGGATACGAGGATAAAGTATTGTGGAACGATTTTGTTCGTCATCCCTTGTAAAATTTAATTCTGTGTCGTGTCATCTTTAGTGTAATTTTTCGTTCAGAATCGTTTCGCAATATCAAATTCAAAGAGGTTTGGCCCAAATTTTGATCATGCTGTGTCCCAAGGATCCATTTCAATCGTCATGCACCATGACAAGAGAAATTCCGGGCCGGGTATTATATATGAGCCGCCCCCTGGAAGGAAAACAGTAAAATTGGGCGAAAATGTAGAATTCAGCCCTCGAACTTAAACTTGTAAAATTTCCAAATCTCAAAGTGCATAATTTTAGAAATTCTTCAGACTGAAGCCTAAATAATCAGCTGTTAAATTGCATATGGCAAACATACGTATATGCATACATATTGAAGACTATAAGCTTCGTAATAACTTTTTCTCTTGAGACGAGAAGCTTAGTAATTCCGGTTCTTGAAGGAAAATTGAACACTTGCCAGACTTTTTTGTTTGAAAATTTCGTTCAATTCTCGATTATTTGCTGGCAGTTCGCCACATTTTTCAGTTCATGGGCGCCACCAGCAGCCTGATTAAAAGATTTCCGTTTTGCATACGCAAGGTTGAGAGTTTTTCGTCAAATATTCTCGGCTTTAATACACCGATTGGTGCTGGTCTTCAATGAAGAGGTATTATTGTCTCAACTTCCGATGGGTTTCATTGCTGAGTGTGCTACTTGTTCTTCCGATATACTACAGTTGATGCCTCCGAGGCAGCACTTTTAATCACCTACTGACAGTATCGAAATAAAATTGCCTCATTGGACTCCGAAGCTGCTGCACTGGTACATTCATTGTGTTCGGTTGCGCCGATACTTTCGTTGTCCGACTGTAGTTGACGAATCGATATATTCTTCATATTATCTCACATCGTTCTCATGGAATCCTTCTGTTTTTCATAAATACTCATTAGTAGTTCTATTCGTATCGACTCCTTCATACATACCTTCGCATCCTTATTTAAACAATTGACTTATTGCCTGCCAAGCATTCAAAAAGGTAGGCTGCGAATCATACCCGGGGGCCTTGGCGACTCTAGCGCAGTTACTGTTTGGATATTGTAGCCGTCTCAACAGCTAACTGTCCAGTCTCGATCCCAATACCTCCAATCAGGGGTCGGCATGTGGAGACTCCCCCACCTCTTGCAAAGAATTTACTTTACATTTCTTGCTAAGTTGTAATTTTTCTTCTTCTTGTTTTCACTTTGCTTATTCACAATAACAAAAGCGCAGCAATGCATTTCTAAAATTTTAAGAAAACTTTCGTGCTATTCACATATCTTTTACTAGTGGGAAACTGTAAATTTTTTAACCATAAATACTTTATATTTAGAGTTTCAACATCACAGATGAGGGACTCGCCTTTGTATGGTTGAACATAAATAAATATGCATTTGTTCTTAACTGACTGAAATTAGGTAAGGATTGGCAGGTAACCAAAGTACTGGCCGCCTAGACTTCAAGTAATGTTCGGTTAAATTCGGGCTGACCTAGCTTTGAACCCAAGAGCAAACAATAGATTTGAAATGGTGTTATATATGTATTTGTATGCTAGTTAATAGTTCACGCCGGGGTGGAGAAGTCTTTACAAAAAATTATTGTTTCGCCAGAATAGTCTGTTAATTATTTTATGACTTCTTCTAGCTGTCTATCAACTATACGCTTGTACTGCTGATAGTCTTTATGCTATAGATAAGCTTATATTAATTTTATTTAGCTACCACTAATCCCAGTAAATCGTTGTACTCTAAATGCAACGAAATGAGCGGTGGAGAGGCATAAATAAATCGCTGTGCTCACTTGTTACAAAGCTCAGCATTATTTCATGTAATCGCCACGAAACATTTTGTTGACCCATTGCCACAATGTGTTTCTGTATGAAGTCTCACTGATTCCCACAGATCCGGCAGTCCCATACCAATCGAATACTTACCCGCAGAGAATACGCTCAGCTCCAAAGTTCGTCTCATGATACTGTATCAAGGACGTCCGACCACCACTATAGCAGTCGGTGATCCACTAACTTTCCGCTTGGAGGCACAAGATGGCTACAATCATGTAACTGATATATTTGCCACCAATGTGGTGGCGCGTGATCCATACTCGGGCAGGAGTATACAGCTTATCGATCGCTTCGGGTATGTGCATCATTTGTTGCTGTAAAAATACCATGTTTCTTAAAAATTACTTACGCATCCATTTAGTTGCCCCGTGGATCCGTATGTCTTCCCCGAACTGGATAAATTGCGCGATGGTGATACGTTGGAGGCGCGTTTCAACGCCTTCAAAATACCCGAATCTAATTTCCTCGTATTTGAGGCTACAGTTCGCACTTGTCGCGATGGCTGTCAACCGGCTTATTGTCCAGGCGCAGCTGGACGGCAGGAGCCCTCGTTCGGTCGTCGCAGGCGTTCGTTGAATGAAACAGATGTTGTGGAAATTGAATCGAATACTGAACCGGTAGCTGAACATTTGATGGACGACATGTCGGAGATGAATAGTACAAAGGTGACAGGCACTTTGGGAGATTTTAACAAAAGTGAGTCGTTAGTTTTCTAAAAAAAAAAACACTGAGTCCATAATAATAAAAAAACCATACGGCTCTTACAGCTGCCACAAGCGATGACAAGTCCAATCAGGAGCTTGAAGAACCCGAGCAAGTGCGGGAAATGATTGAGGTAAGTTGTCGAAAGTATTTAAAAAATATCGAATTAAAATTTTAACAAATACTGAGTCATTTTTTTATGTTATAAGTAACTACTTTATTCCTTTCCTTTGATCAAGGTATTTGAAACCCGTGAAGAGATCGAGAAGGAAACATATCCACGCAAACTAGTTGCTCCCATAGAGACCGTATGCATGACACCCTCTGAGTATCACGGCCTTATAACAGCCATTATATTGCTAATGTTTTTACTATTCAGTATTACTTTGGTTTCTGGTTTAGCTTACCGGTATGATTTGATTAAAATTTACGTTTGCAAGAGCATATTTTATTTTGCAAAAAAAAAAAAAA
>NW_023458561.1:40624613-40631119 GCF_013731165.1 Rhagoletis pomonella | reverse complement strand
TTTTTTTTTTTTTTTTTTGTAAAATAAAAAATGCTCTTGCAAACGTAAATTTTAATAAAATCATACCGGTAAGCTAAACCAGAAACCAAAGTTATACTGAATAGTAAAAACATTAGCAATATAATGGCTGTTATAAGGCCGTGATACTCGGAGGGTGTCATGCATACGGTCTCTATGGGAGCAACTAGTTTGCGTGGATATGTTTCCTTCTCGATCTCTTCACGGGTTTCAAATACCTTGATCAAAGGAAAGAAATGAAGTAGTTACTCATAACATAAAAAAATGACTCAGTATTTGTTAAAATTTTCATTCGATATTTTTTAAATACTTTCGACAACTTACCTCAATCATTTCCCGCACTTGCTCGGGTTCTTCAAGCTCCTGATTGGACTTGTCATCGCTTGTGGCAGCTGTAAGAGCCGTATGGTTGTTTTTTAATATTATGTACTCAGTGTTTTTTTTTTTAGAAAACTAACGACTCACTTTTGTTAAAATCTCCCAAAGTGGCTGTCACCTTCGTGCTATTCATCTCGGACATGTCGTCCATCAAACGTTCAGCTACCGGTTCAGTATTCGATTCAATTTCCACAACATCTGTTTCATTCAACGAACGCCTGCGACGACCGAACGAGGGCTCCTGCCGTCCAGCTGCGCCTGGACAATAAGCCGGTTGACAGCCATCGCGGCAAGTGCGAACTGTAGCCTCAAATACGAGGAAATTAGATTCGGGTATTTTGAAGGCGTTGAAACGCGCCTCCAACGTATCACCATCGCGCAATTTATCCAGTTCGGGGAAGACATACGGATCCACGGGGCAACTAAATTGACGCGTAAGTAAGTTTTAAGAAACATGGTATTTTTACAGCAACAATTGATGCACATACCCGAAGCGATCGATAAGCTGTATACTCCTGCCCGAGTATGGATCACGCGCCACCACATTGGTGGCAAATATATCAGTTACATGATTGTAGCCATCTTGTGCCTCCAAACGGAAAGTTAGTGGATCACCGACTGCTATTGTGGTGGTCGGACGTCCTTGATACAGTATCATGAGACGAACTTTGGAGCTGAGCGTATTCTCTGCAGGTAAGTATTCGATTGGTATGGGACTGCCGGATCTGTGGGAATCAGTGAGACTTCATACAGAAACACATTGTGGCAATGGGTCAACAAAATGTTTGGTGGCGATTACATGAAAAAATGCTGAGTTTTGTAACAAGTGAGCACAGCGATTTATTTATGCCTCTCCACCGCTCATTTTGTTGCATTTAGAGTACAACGATTTACTGGGATTAGTGGTAGCTAAATAAAATTAATATAAGCTTATCTATAGCATAAAGACTATCAGCAGTACAAGCGTATAGTTGATAGACAGCTAGAAGAAGTCATGAAATAATTAACAGACTATTTTGGCGAAACAATAATTTTTTGTAAAGACTTCTCCACCCCGGCGTGAACTATTAACTAGCATACAAATACATATATAAAACCATTTCCAATCTATTGTTTGCTCTTGGTTTCAAAGCTAGGTCAGCCCGAATTTAACCGAACATTACTTGAAGTCTAGGCGGCCAGTACTTTGGTTACCTGCCAATCCTTACCTAATTTCAGTCAGTTAAGAACAAATGCATATTTATTTATGTTCAACCATACAAAGGCGAGTCCCTCATCTGTGATGTTGAAACTCTAAATATAAAGTATTTATGGTTAAAAAATTTACAGTTTTCCACTAGTAAAAGATATGTGAATAGCACGAAAGTTTTCTTAAAATTTTAGAAATGCATTGCTGCGCTTTTTTTATTGTGAATAAGTAAAGTGAAAACAAGAAGAAGAAAAATTACAACTTAGCAAGAAATGTAAAGTAAATTCTTTGCAAGAGGTGGGGGAGTCTTCACATGCCGACCACTGATTGGAGGTATTGGGATCGAGACTGGACAGTTAGCTGTTGAGACGGCTACAATATCCAAACCGTAACTGCGCTAGTCGTCAGTGCCCCCGCGGTGGGTATGATTCACAGCCTACCTTTTTGAATGCTTGGCAGGCAATAAGTCAATTGTTTAAATAAGGATGCGAAGGTATGTATGAAGGAGTCGATACGAATAGAACTACTAATGAGTATTTATGAAAAACAGAAGGATTCCATAAGAACGATGTGAGATAATATGAAGAATCTATCGATTCGTCAACTACAGTCGGACAACGAAAGTATCGGCGCAACCGAACACAATGAATGTACCAGTGCAGCAGCTTCGGAGTCCAATGAGGCAATTTTATTTCGATACTACCAGTAGGTGATTAAAAGTGCTGCCTCGGAGGCATCAACTGTAGTATGTATATCGGAAGAACAAGTAGCACACTCAGCAATTAAACCCATTGGGAGTTGAAGTCAATAATTCCTCTTCATTGAAGACCAGCACCAATCGGTGTATTAAAGCCGAGAATATTTGACGAAAAACTCTCAACCTTGCGTGTCCAAAACGGAAATCTTCTAATCGGGCTGCTGGTGGCGCCCATGAACTGAAAAATGTGGCGAACTGCCAGCAAGTAATCGAGAATTGAATGAAATTTTCAAACAAAAAAATGTTGCAAGTGTTCGATTTTCCTCCAGGAACTGGAATTACTAAGCTTCTCGTCTCAAGAGAAAAAGTTATTACGAAGCTTATAGTCTTCAATATGTATGCATATACGTATGTTTGCCATATGTAATTTAACAGCTGATTATTTAGGCTTCAGTCTGAAGAATTTCTAAAATTATGCACTTTGAGATTTGGAAATTTTACAAGTTTAAGTTCGAGGGCTGAATTCTACATGGCATGGTGCATGACGATTGAAATGGATCCATGGGACACAGCATGATCAAAATTTGGGCCAAACCTCTTTAAATTTGATATTGCGAAACGATTCTGAACGAAAAATTACACTAGAGATGGCACGATACCGTATTAAATTTTACAAGGGATGACGAACAAAATCGTTCCACAATACTTTATCCTCGTATCCAGTCGGAAACACCAACAACCAAAATAAGACTCTTTGAATTGGATGTGCCATCGAAATAATTTCTGTATGAAAAATGTCTTTAAGCAGGGATTTATAACACTTAATCTTTTTTCCCCTCTAATAAATAAAATGGCGAATCAAGTCCCGAGTTAATTGAAGGGTCTACTTCTGATAAGTTATTTCAGAATAAACCACAGCAAAATTATAATTACAAACAATTTCTAGCTAATGTATTTATTATTTTGGACTTAGAAGGGTTTAGTAATTAAAAATGTTCACTGGGGTTAGGATTTGAGATTAAATATACCCTTCGGATAAATATTTAAGACTAAATAGCCAACTCGATTTCAACAGTTCGCGCCAGAATAGTCTCTTCTATAAATAAACAGTGAAATATTTTCGCATCTAATTTTATGAACTACATGATTATCAGCTCAGCGAGAGCTTCAAGAATACGCTAAGCAACGCTACTCACTACCACAACGTTTCACATGCGCCTACAAGTATGCAACGCACTTTCAAGCCTTACTTAAAGCAGCGCATTTCGATTCATTTGTCTTACCCTGCGCCAATATAACCGGAAGTGACAACCGCTTCACCGGGCCCCCGGAAAACACATGTTAAATTATAGCGTTTATCGCGACTGGTTTGCACATTATCGGAGAATTGCACAACCACAATGTTGGTCAGCGTGTCGCCGTACTGTGTAAAGAGAAAAAAGCATTGGTTATGATCCGATAAAGCAAGTACATACATGCTTATATAGAACGAGAAATGCGAATAAAGAAACGAGTAATAAAATTTAAATAGAAAAGCCTACTCTTTGTGTGCCGCAATCGGGATAGCCTTGTGGGCCACTGATGCGCAACACGTTCACGGTGCCACCATTGCCACGGAAGAAACATCTATAAGCAAATTATATATTATTATTGGATTGAAGTGCAAATATCTCAGACGATAATCTTATTTTCGCGCGCGCACACACCTGTCATAGTAGCCATAGGTGTAGATGCGTCCAAGAAAACCTTCCGGTGTGCGTATAGTGAATTCCATGCCCTCCTCGTTGCAGGTTTGTGTTACTGTAAATCAAAACAATGCACAAATATATTAACTTAAAGTAATTTCCCTGCTCCCTCCACTCACCATCCATACACTCGCCATCGCTGCGCCCCAAACTACGTTCGTAGTAGTCATAGTTGGCTGCATCAAAGTAATTGGGATCGTGTACGTCCAGTTCGCGCGAATCGCGATCGCTCAGCTCACAATTGGGCAAATCGCGTTGATCGTAATTTGTAGCCGCCGCATCTCTGCGCAGGTGAAAAATACCGGTTATTCGCTCTGATAGTCTCGTAATTAAGCAAATCATCTTGGACACTTACCTGTAATTGAAGCTGCGACAAACGAATTCCCGCGACTCGATGCATTCTCGCTCGCATTGTATCAGCGAGGGCACGACCAGCGCGCGTCGCACATAGTGGCGTCGCATTTTGTGTCTGGCCGCAATTTGCTTAAAATTATCTGTCTCCTCACAGCGCGTCAATTGCGGACGCGGTGGACCGCCGGCAGCAACACCTGGGCCGACGACGGCGCCGCCATGTCCACCAGCGCCGTAGGGGTGTAGTGGCGGCGGTAGCGGACGATTGTCATCGAGTGGCGGTGGTGCGCCTAAGCCATGGCCATAGGGGCGATTGAAGGGCGTCTCGTAGTGTGGATAGCCGCCGCCTAGTGGTCGTCTACCTATTGGTCCTTCATATTCGCGATCATAGCCGCCATAGCGATCACCATAGCGCTCCTCATAGTCCATATCGTAGTAGTGTGGCGGCGGTGGTGGGCGTTCGTAACCTGCACGATAGGTTGAAACAATTTATATAATACAAATCTGATATCTCCAACATCAGGGGTTAGGCACACGAAACGCTTGCTAGTCGATTAGTGTGTGCATTTATTTTAGGTGCGCTTACCTGGTCTAACGCCGCTACTACTGCCGCTGCTGCCAAATCGATTGCCATATTTGTATATATCGATTGGAAAGCGCTCAGTACCTACCGGAAAGCGGTTTGGAGATGAAGGATATTTACTTATCGTGGTAGGCGGCACTAACGGCGCTGGTGGATATCTCTTCGCCGAGTCAGGTTCTGGTCTTCGGGCACTGTGTATTATATCATCTGGTGGATAACGTCCGTCTGGTCCGTAACGCGGCGGTGGTCCACCACGTCCGCCAGTTAGCAGCGGATATCGCGAATCATAAGATGAGGGACGAAAACGTTTGTCAAGAAAGAAACTATCGGGTGCATCGCGGCCTGTGTAGCCGCCTATGGGATCCCTCGCTGGCGAATATCGCGAGGGATAACGACTGGCATAGCGATCCTCTGGATAGCGGCCCGTAGTGTCATATGGACGATAAGACAAATCATGGTCTGGTGGGTAAGGTCGCGTATGTGGCACGTCACCACCTAAACCATTTTCCGTGACTGGTGGTATAGGATAACGATCCAAAGGCCGGTAAGGATAGCGATCACGTGGTGGATAGTCACCAACTGGATAACGATCGCGATCGCGGTCACGTTCACCATAACGACCAGGTGGATAACGATCGTCGATGCTGGGATAACGGTCGCGTACACGATCACCTATCGGATACCGTTCACGATCACCAATTGGGTAACGATCTCTGTCGCCAGCGTAACGATCGCGATCACCGCCTGGATAACGGTCGCGATCACGATCGCCAAGTGGATAACGATCACGGTCACGATCGAGGGGATAGCGGTCACTAGGGTGCCGATCACGATCACGATCACGATCGCGATCTAATGGGTAGCGGTCGCCAGGATACAAATCCACGCTGCCACCAGGATAGCGATCTCTGTCGCCAGGATAGCGTTCATTGTCGATGCCGGGCAGACGACCCAGTGGATAGCGTTCATCGTAAGGGTCACGCCCATCTACTGGTGGTGGATAACGGCTATCTCCAGCATAACGGTCCGCGCTGCCGCCGCCGCCGCCGCCTCCTGGGTAGCGATCTGGGGAAGTAAGGTTAATAAAGCGTTCGTTGTTAGTTTGTTAGGGGGTAAGTAAGTAACTAAGCGTGAAAGAAGTTACATACACGTTAGAAAGAATTTTAAATAAATGTAAATTTGCAAGTTTTTAGTAATCAACATGTGATAGTAGTATTTTAGCACTCATCATAGTATTTATGGATTGACAATAAAGCTACATACTTATTATAGATTTACCATAATCGTCTGTTATCGGGTAGCGATCGTAAGGACGCCCGTAGTCATCAACACCAGCGCCACCTCCTCCCGGTCCACCTCCCGCGCCACCTCCAGCACCAGGATATCTACCACCTGAACTACCGCCCCCACCCGCGCCATATCGATCGTCGTCTTTGTTGGGTGGACGCCAATTAGTGCTTCCATGCTCACCAGGTCGGTGGCTGCCGCCATTACCAGTGTTGCCATGTCCATCTGCGTCACCACCGCCTACTACGTTCACTTCCA
>NW_023458561.1:40614378-40624513 GCF_013731165.1 Rhagoletis pomonella | reverse complement strand
CCTACTACGTTCACTTCCAAAGAAAAAGAGCAGATATAAATTTATTTATTTATGTTGACGACAGCGCGAATGTGGCAACTTTATTGCACTACTTACACATTAGATTCTCATAATAGTCATAGTCGGCATCGTAAATAATGCGCATACCATCCTTTTGATTGTAGCGACTCAAGCGACACGTACGAAAGCGATCGCTGTAAACGGCTGATCTATAGAAAAGAAATGATTGAAACGAAACTGTTAAATTGTGTGTCTTATAGAGAGGTGGTAAAAGTGGAAATGAAGCAAAGAATTTAATACGACAAGTTTATTTAATGATTTTGATTTGTTCGTTGAACCGTTTACTCCATTTACTGTTCACAATTTTAAATGACCACTTAAATGTCAGTCAACGCGGAACAACAGTTACAGTTACGTGCAATACATATTTATCTACAATGTATATATGTTAATGTGTTGAGTCTTCAGTCGACTTTCCACTTAGTGAGTTGAGTTGAGTTAATTAATTTGCCATCGGAATCGCAGTTATACAGTTGTTATTGATTTAATGCGCGCGGAAAATGTTAGAAAAAACAAATTCCTTTGGCTGGCAGCGACCACTGAATACATAGCTTGGGCGACTATCGGCCGGAGGAGCTTCTTCGAGTAAACGTCCACTTTCTAAGTACGGCAGAAGAAAGGTATCTAATCGTGTGAATTACGCGCATGCACATAAAATGTTTTATAAAACGACAATTATCGTAAGGCGGCCGTCGTAGCCAATTAGTTAGAAGTGCGTACTACAACTCGGCAGGGGCCAGGTTCGGTTCCTGGTACGACGAACATACAGAAAACACAAATACTGGTAACTATTACCCCTCAGCAGACAATATCAAGCCTCTGAGCTTATTTCTCCCCACAGGGGCCTTACCTCTACGAAAAAAGCCCAAGAGACCTTTATTCACTTTTTTCCGGTTGACTTTTATAGGAAATTACAGGTAAGCTGTGAAGCAGTAGGATTAAAGCATTGATAAAGCGGAGTGATACGGGATCAGTTCAGATCGCTAATCTTGACCCGTGAAAACCATGGCCTGTCAGAACCCCCACCAAAAGTGAGAGCTGCCTTGACCGCCATGGGCAACCTCAGGTCACAAGGATCTTGCAATTGCGCTTGCCCTACCTTTAGACCAACGCTTGCTGAGCTTTCATAATACCCAACTGTCTAATAGCGAAACGCAGGAGTGTAGATCCTTCCCCAGCTGATCCATATATTTAATTTCCTTGACTTGCCAAGTCATCAGCCACGCAGTTTCCCGCGATTTCACTGTGACCCGACACCCAAATATGAGTTCATTTCCACCAAGACTTAACTGCATTTCATGCCTATTGGAAAAAGGAGATTACAACGCGAAGGAGGTAATCGCTCATATAAAGTACAAGCAATCGCGAGCGAGAAAGCACAAAGTAAGAAATAAACTTTGCTGTTCACCAATTTTAACTTTCCTTGAATTTACCTGAGCTCTTAACTGCAGTGAAGCTCTTAGTGGAAATAGGCTATGAGCCTTATTAGGAAGTACTCCAACCCGGTTGAGGGATCAGACATTCCCTTACCGATTTCGAGCGTACCGGCTATCAGAGTATATGCTAACCTTACTAATTGACGTTACATCCGTCAGTAGTGTATCTATCCCTAACTTGATTGCACCTATTCCTTCTTCTGCAGCTTTCGAGCCAGTTAACCACCCAGTTTCCATAAAAGATCGTTTAAAACCCCAATCAAGAGCAGGGGAGAGGAACAATACCTTGCGGGGGGCCCCTATTAGCTCCATGCTGAGTACAGATGCTCCCCAATCCGCCACGACAGTCCTGTCGCAAAGTAAGCTGTAAAAAAGCGTTATTAGGTTTGTTTCAGCTCCCAGCTTATGAAGAGACTTTTTTTTTTGGAAAATGGCTTTATCCAAAAAGCTAATAGAATATTGTCTGCAGACCCCACGGGCAGGACAGCACGGCATATGTATATGTTTTAAATCAGGCAGGAGAACATCTAGACCGCTTCCGGCTGGTGGGACTTCTGTTTCGATATGAGAACAGGCCACTTCCCTTGTGTCCGTGGGTGCGCAGGCTTTCCTTGTGCGGAGTCGAAGGATATTTTTACCGGATTTCCAAAAATCAAATCAGGAGTAAATTTATTTTTTTCTGGTACCCTAATGAGGTATGCCCGGCTCCTGGGTGCGTTAAGTATTGTAAGCTTAAGGCAATCCCACACACGCTTTTTAAAAATCTGAATAGAAAATATGTATTTGAAGCAGAGCATTTAATTTTTTTATGTTTGGAAAATAATATGTTTCTGATAGGAGGTAGCCACTTGAGCTGAAGCAAATTTCGGCTCTTTTTATGGCATTTTGCATCACTTTTGTCACGATTTCCGGTTCTAGAATGTAAATTTTTTGTCCAAGGTTATTCTTTAGGGGCCCGAGGGTTCGCGGCGTGCTTACGTACACCAGCCCCTTTAAATACCGCTACCAGCTGTTAAACCATCTGAATTTTGGATGGAAACAACTTCAAAATATTTGGTCAAAATTTTTGGAAGGGACCACCGAGAAATGGTTAATTGCGTTAATGGCTTATCCTCGACACTATCTTTCACAGCTTGGATGTTCCCATTGATTGACTTGTTCGGGGCCGACCAGCTGATTTCTGATCTCGGGTTAACCCAATCTCTTCAAGTCGAGCCTCCAGACGTTGACTTGTTTGAGTAGGTGGCGCCACAAGGTTTGGATATTTGTTTTTGAAATGTACGGTGAAATAAAATTACCGAAGAATTATTCCGCAAAAGCATTGAAACAAATTTTCCGCGTTCTAGTGCGTATCCCTCGGCATTTTGAAACACAATAAATTTCGTAACTGTCACCCGTTAATATATTCAAAAACGAATTATGTTTACCGCCAATTGAAAATGTTGTATCGTCTTCAAAGAGGTTGATACATTCTGCGCCACCTTGCACCTACATCCTGCCATTTTAGACTTCAACTTTTTATTGTAGAATAGCAGCTTTTTGTGTATTTTATGCGTTGCCCGAATGTTTATGCATAAATTTATTTATAGTATACTCACCGACATTGGAAGCTCGTCTGACGCAGACACTCATCCAAGCATTCACTCAAAGAGCGTCCAGTAATCTCGGAATGAAATTCGCCGCCCAGGCGTGAATTACGATAGCGCTGAAATGCGGTATCAGGCCGCCGACCCGACGAGAATAGATGCGATGTGACGGAATTATCGGGATAATCATTAGCGCGTTCTGCAATCAAATGGTAGAAGAAGAACAATGATTATAAGAAAATAGAATCGCAAAGCAATTACTATTGGTCATATTAAAATGTCAGTGGTGAAATAGGTCAACAATGACTGAATCGGTGGTGTGGTGGATGTAGGCGAGGAGGCATGGTGGAAGATTGGCTGTAACTAGAACCACAACAGGCATGCCAACAGGTTGCAACTTTCATACGATAATACTGCAACAACACGCACATTTCATATTTACAACATTCCTCCACATCCCCTCCCCTCCAATGCACTTACGGTTGTCTAAGCAGACCAGATCATAGAAATGATGTGTTGGACTGGAACTGATGCTTATGTCGTCTTTCTGTGAAATGGAATCTTCCTCGGATAAAATGCATTGCTTCGTCTGATCATCGTACTCAACGGAGCGACAAAAGTATCTGCAATTGCACAACAATCAATTACCAACTTTAGTAGTTATTTAATTATATTTGCACAACGCATGTTAAGAGTGAGGTTATGTAATCAGTGGGTACATACGTATGTATGTATGCATATTTGTATGTACGTTTGCCTGTGCTTAAACTTAAATGGTGGGGGGCTGCACACTGCCACTTACTTCTCGGCGCGCAGACACATCGTCTGACATTCTTCCAATGTCATGTTATTGAATATATCCACCTCGAAGGGACCGCCCAGTCGTTTGTTCTCCTCCTTAACGAACACGACCAGGCCGTCACAACGTCGCTCAGCTGTTGAAAGTAGAGTCAAAAAAAAAAAAAAAAAACAAAAGGAAAAAATTGTTATTTAATTGCCGGACCAGGTGTATATTTTCCGTAGAGAGATGAATATGTAAGCATTTGATAAGTGGCATTTGTTTTGATTTGGAATGATAACAAGCAAGAAACAGGTAGATATGCATGCACTTGTAAATATGTACATAAGTGTATGTGCATGTGCATGCAATTTAAATGAAGGAAAGTAATGACCATGAAACTGGTATTTGCATACCATTCAAGCAGGTGTTCTCCAGATAGTCAGAGTTGGGGTCATCTTCCAGCAATTCTGGATGTGTGCGACGTGTGAATCTGTTGATTAGAATAAAAATATTTAATTGTAGGTATATTTTCATTTACATAGGTACATACGTTGGCGAAAACATAAATAGGGACATGATATTTTAATAAGTTTGGCAATTTTTCTTTTGTTTATTTAATGTTTATTATTTTTTTTTCGAAAGTGTAGCTCGTTATCTAGCTAGAAACCATGAAAGTTAGAGTTTTAAATTTTATATAAAATTTATGAAAATTTTTCAACAGATTCTTTTAGAAAATTGTGGATATGCAGTTGGATTCAAGTTTGAAGTAATTACAAACAACCGCTGGATTTGAGCTATTATTATGTTGACGGTGTTACGCAATTTTATTTATTTCCATTTTCAATACAATTCGAAAATTTTTTTATATGGAGAAACTTACGTAAAAAAAATAAACATTCCCAAAAATCAACAATAAGTCTTGGCTACTTTAAAACTGCATACTCAAGAAATCAAAATAAAGGCTCGAAATTTTGATTAAACTTTGTCGCATTATTTGCAATTTTTGTATAAAGTTTGAAATTTGGAATTACCTTGCTTTTCTTAGCTAACGAGCAATAATTACATAAAAAATAATAAATATAAAAAAAAACCAGGTAAAACTTGTTAGAATGTCGCGTCTCAATTTATATGTACGCCACTGTTTATTGGTTCAAGTACGCAGATAAGTGTTGGTTATCTTTCAATTTGCAAGAAATACAAAGTATGCATTTGTAAATATACATATATATGTAAATATATAAGGAGCTGCATATAGAAATATAAGGCGGAATTCACACTTGAATTTGAATCAATTTATGATTGGTACCTGAGTTCGAACCGTCAAATCTAAGGTCTCAAACAAAAAAGATATTCGCTGTGGTTGTAGATTGATCCCTTAGAGCTGTTTGACATTCCACGAATTTTATAATTGACTTCAAAGCGACAATTTGTATCTCGCGTCTCAAATGGACTAAGATGATTTTGGATGTTTATTTATTAACGCGTCTAACCTGGCTTGGCCGTAAGAACGGATTGAAACGCTTCAGCTCTGAAAGTATTCAACGCGAGTCGTGAAACTGCTAACACTGGAAGAGGAAGGCCTCTTCTGCGATGGAAAGAACAGGTGGAGAAGGACTTGGCTTCACTTGGCACATAAAAGAAACGACTCATAGTTGTACTGTGGAATTCCTCCATAAAATAGTGAGACCCGACGTTGATTGGGAATAGGAACATTGAAATTAAATCTTTCCAAAAAGACAGTTAAATTAATTATTTAGAGTAATATTAGCTACAAAATTACAGGCAAGAAAGGCAAGCCTACTAGAAATTCTTGAATTTGTGCCACATACAAAAAAAAGAGAGGAGAAAGGAATGACTTTCAGTAAGGCCTTTTGGAAAGGCCTCAAAGTATCTACTGGGTAGTATGTATGACTCTTCAGGACGTCTGGCAGCCCTAGCCTATGGTACACTCATAGAGCGAGATAACCGCTTCGCTAATTTACATATCAGAGACATAAAGAGATGTCGACGTGATTCAGGGTTGCAAGTCATGCTCGATATACCCTTATAAATCTCGACTGTACTCCTGTTCATTCTAATGCTTTCCTTGAAAGAGGCTTATGGCAAAGATCTCCGCCTAAATGACATTGCAGTCGTCACCAGCAAACTTGTGGCGGCTTTAAGGGAAGCATCATATGCAACATACTTTGTCCTATAGAATATTCTATCTTTTCTATGTATTAGTTTGATCCTGGATATCATTAAAATTATTTACATCTTGACACACAAATTTCATGCTTTTGTATCAAGAGAGTGTGAATTCGTCCTAAATAAGTATGTGCATGCTCGTTAACAACTCACTCACCTGCTCAGAGTACACGAACGCATGGTCGAATCGAAATTGGCGGAGCGGCAAACGAAGGCGAACTCATTCAAACACTTGTCCTCACAATCCGAACGATTTGCTGCCGTAAACTGTATGAATACAAACTTGAATAAGTTAACCACAAATGTGTTACACGGGTGCCATAGGCAATAAACTTAGCAACAAGAACAGTAAGATTAAAAATAATAGACCATCAAACAACAGTTGTAGTTGCTGATAATCATCACACACCTCCTTAACATCCGATATTGGTAATTTCAATTTCTTGCGTGGATGCCGTTCGAATACATAACGCCGACTGGGACATTCTCTCTCCGGGCGACTGGCTATATGGTGAAGAAACAAAACAAAAAGCAAAAATATTAATTACACATTTACTCTATTAACGCGCTAGTTGGTGCTGCATGTCTCACTCCAACACTTACATGTCAAACAGATCTCATTGAAATGCACACTGTTGGGCACTAACATCAAACTGCCGATGCCCTCAGGACCCGCCTGCTCCGATGTTAGATAGCAGAGGGATTCTTCGTATTCGGAAGTGCCACCGAATGAGGTGATGCGACTGCCTGGCTGAAAGTCGAAACTGGTGCAAGTGCGCACTAGATTGTTGGTGCCGGTGCGATCGCGCAGGCACAAATCTTGACACTTTTCTAGGACGCGAAAGGGCGGCGCTGTGTCGCGCACCACATCATCATCGTAGCCCTGTAATTGTTGGTTGGGCAATCGTTCGTAGAGAACACGTCCCAGGCCATTCTTGCAGGTTGTTTGTGCTGAAATTGTTCGGCCGAGGTGAATGTGGTTGGACGTAGGTTAAGATATGCGTATGTATGTACGTGTGAAATGTATAAAGGTAGCATAACTTACCATAACTTGTTTGGATGCCTATACTAAATACTATAGCTAAGTATATAAAATTTATTTTAGGTTTTGTTTTCATCATTGTGCTTTTGGAGCTTAAATAGTTAAAGTTTTGTTGTTGCTGTTGTTGGAAACCAATACTTTTGCAGTCTTTGGTTGGAATTTCATATGATGATCGGCGGTTTAGACCGCATTCTTACGGCCCGGGAGCCGGTTGTAAGGTCTGTAATTAAAAGGAAACAGAGTTAGATTGCATTTATTAGTTAAGTAAATAATTTTACCACTTTAAAGTTTTATTATAAAGCAGTGATAGAAAATGTATGCGGCTTTTAACGACGGAAGTCAATGTTGTGAAATACGAACGGTTTAGGTTGCCAGATCATCGAAAGATATGTAGGACTTTCCACACAACTACGTCTGTGAATTTGGAGGATTGATCTTAGATAAAAAAGGTCATATGTCAAGTTTTGTAATAAAAATCTTTGTCTAAAAACCCGTATGGTAAAACTGCAAAAACATTTTGTTTGATGGCAACTCTGTAATTTCTAATTTCGCCCATAAAAAGAATACTTAAAATATGTGCTTAAAAACGCCATAAAAAAAATCAAAAATCAATGCGAATTTTAAGATAATTCAAACTTGCATTCAACATATTACACTAAGTGGAATGAGCTACAATGTAGCATACTCGGATTTTTTTAGTTCTGCTTAAAAATTTTGGTACTTTGATGCAATTTGGTTGAAATTTGTTTATTTTTTCTAATTTTCGTACAAAGTTTAAATTTGGATTTATATGGCTGCTGTTATACTTTTATGAATTAAAGAACATTAAACCAACTAAAGAAAAGTAGTCAAATGTCGCACTCCTATTAATTTTACCATAGTTGTACATATGAAGTTAAGGCCTAGTGTAAGCCCCAACCTACCGAAAAAGAGGAAAGTTCAAATTTATAGTGTCAGTTGAAAATTCTGAGTATGCTGGTTCCGTCTACTCGACTGGGCTCACGACTTGTCTAAACCTTAAAAAAGTATATGAAAATTTTTCCAATTTCATCTTGATCGCGTTGATTTTAAACCATTTTTTTGTTCAAGGTTTTACGCATTTTCTACCATATAAAAAAAAAAACATTCCCACATACTTAGTATGGAAGAAACTGAGTGAAAAAATGCCAAAAATCAGCTTAAAACATTTAAATTTTTTATAGATTTTTTTCTTTAAGTTTGCACTTGAGATAAAACTTTGCAGAATTTTCATAATTTTTGCTTGGATTCATATGGGTAAAAAATAAACAAATGAAAAGTAGCCAAAACTTGCTAAAATGTTGCGCCCTATTTGGTTTTCCACCACAATACATGTGGATATTAGAATTTGATCTCAGTAACAAAGGCTTTTATTTTTATATTATAGATTTGTTACATTTTTGCCAAATTTGTATATTTTAGCATAAAAAAATGGAACCATTTGAACCGAACCGCGGTTCAGGCATACTTATGAACCGGTACGAGCTTTTTCTAAGTGGTTCGAGCCACTGAACCGAATCGCACCTACTTTTAGAATGGTTTCCAGCCCTGCTAATAAGTTTTTAGGCTACAGTTATGACTCTAATAGCTCAGTTATGCATACTTGCACTGCTATACCATTCTTACATAAAAATCAAAACCCAACAGAATTCTACATGTTAAGTCCTAGGCGTTGGGTAACCGCTTACACACAAATCCCGTTTAACAGATTCTTATGTGACAACTCTCATGCAGAGCTAAGTATGCATAACTGGGCTATAAGTACTTCTTGATGAACATTTGGGAAGCATCGGAGTTACAAATATCCATTTGAATATTTATACCAGCGATGCGTCTTCTACAAAGTTAAACTTCACTTGTCCATATTTCTGGCACCGAATCATGTAAACTGGATATCATAGCGCACGGCAGTGCGCGCGAGTCACGAAAGCAGCTACAGTAGCATGCTGAAATGACTCGCTTATATATGTACATATACACGAGATTTGGAAGTTTATATCCAGACGTCCAATCGACATGTTGAGTATCGTTGGAAAGGTCTTGTAGAGTGTGTCCAGAAAATGTATTCAAGTTTCATAAGCGATTATACGAATTCTTAAAATTAGGCCAACGTGTTGCGAATCAAAAAACGTTTTTTTGCTTATGCCGGTATAAGGGGGTAAGTGGGTATACCCGACATATTTAGTGTTATTCTATAGGTCAATACCTTTCAAACGATACCTAATATATTGAGTTCCGGCTACTAGTTGGAAAGATATAGGGCTAAATTGGTTTTGGTTCGTGTCTCCACTACGAGATGCTTTACGATGTGTGTAGCGTCTGTACGTACCTTAATTTAATTTTTTTCAAACTCGCAGAAATTAAAGTACCAATAAAACTACGAAGGTTTTGTTCCAGGACGTTTCTATTGGTATGCCTTTGTGGACGTGGCTGGTGCCTGAAATTCGAAAAAAGTCAATTTTTTAAAGTACCACTGAGGCCCATGTCATTGATGTGTAGAAGGGTCTTCAAACAAATCTTTTGGGTTTATAAATTATAAATATGTCATAACGTTATCGCCTGAAAACTAAAAATCCGGCTGCTGAAAATATACGTTTCGGGCATTTTCTCAAAAACTGGTTAGTCGATTTTATTCCAAGTTTCCTCAAGTCTAGCTCAAAACCTTAGCTTTCGAACAAAATATTTTATTTATTTTTTTTCAATTTTATTTCAACATTATTTCAACATACATATGTACACCCAGCGACAAAAGATAGCACATCAATATTTCTACCAGTTTTAACTACTTTTACTACTTTAAAATAAAGTAGCATAAAGCTGTATAAATTATACTTAACTAAACAAAACTAAATTTTTATAAAACGGACAATTTAAATCACATTTTGTTTTAATGAAATGTACTTTCAAATTTCGTATTTGGTGATTTCTTTAGCCTCTGATTCGATGCCCCGAATTTAATACCTCCTGGAGCATTTTTTTTAAAGAAATGTGTAGTTCTTAAAATACCAAAAAGTGCCGGAATTTC
>NW_023458561.1:40610694-40614278 GCF_013731165.1 Rhagoletis pomonella | reverse complement strand
ATTTCACATTTTATTCGTTTTCTTAGACGCTATTGGAGCACTATGTCAAAAAATCGTATTGCCGATCGCCACTCGCCAATACATTCAATGGGTCATTCTTCGATACGCACGCATGAGCGTTTCAGTGAGATCGGTCAAATGCCGGGTGGCAGCGGAAATGCAATGCCAAATCGTACGGCGGGTGCTTTCCGTGCGAATATGTCGATATTTGGCGGTAGTTTGCATAAAACTTTTGCTACTGGGTAAATATGCCAAAATAAAATAATTATTTTTATATTTTATGTACATAAAAGGGAGTGAACTCTCTATGTTAATAGATCGTACGAGGTTTCCAGAAGATATTTACCGCCAAACAGTGGAAATCATTTATCTAAAACAAATCCCAATTTATCGCTACATATTTTAGCCGCAGATCCATTAAATTTAAATTTTAAAGCATTAATTATAAAGGCTTGCAAAGCCTTCGGTCGAAATTGGATCTGGAACTGCCTCAAACGGGTTTTTGATTGTTGAGCAGCTTTAATATATGTATTTTACTTTCTTATTAAATGTGATGTACATTGTCTGTGTTCCCTTATAAACTGCAAGAAAATGGTCAGAATGTGAACATTTTCATACAGAGATGTAGCTTCATTCTTCTATTGAGACCGCTTCTTAGCAATACTTCATACTCGTATTATGGACTACTCTACTACAGACTTTTAGGCCAAAGAGTGTTTTAACTATTCTTCCCTTGGGCCGTAACGACGAGGCAACAGATTTCATGAAAGTTTTTAGTGGCGCATGGAAACGATTTAGGGCCGATTGCTCAAAGCTTGGTTGACACTAATCTCCGGTAAAACATCTTTATCGACGTTACCGACACCATGTTATATTCACGGCCTAAAACTATGTTCACATATCAATATTATCTTAATCAAAGCTCGTTTTTAATCACCCCGTTTACACAGGCAAATCTCAGATTATTAGCCGTCAAATTTGTTGTGCTTGTTATTCTCACATCTCAAGGAAAATTTATGTTTCTTCTCTGTGCCACCGTGACCACGTTTTCCTGCTATAATAAGCAATATAAATATATTTTAACTTAACATTTTATTAAAAATACCTTTACAAACCTCTTTTACTTGCTAGCGTACATTTTTGTTTACTTTTACATTTGGCATTTCTCCTCTCTTTCACAAAAACAATCGATAAAACTAGGATGGACACCGAAAAGTAATCGGTTAAATCTGAGATTATTTTATAATTACAGATTAACAAGGGACGAATTTTATATGGCTAATCTCCTGTTATAATTACAGATTGGGGTGTTAAGCTCTACTTATATGTGAACATAGTATTAATGCGCAGTAAAAGTTTCCTTCTTTGGAAATCTAGCAATATGATTTTCAGTTTTTCTTTTTGTATTTACAGTTTTTCGATCGTTATGATTGTATAGTAAAAGTATTACAAATTATTATTTACTTATTTAATTCTTCCTCTATACCTCCCATGTCTCCACAGCAATTTAGCGCGCATGTGCCAGCTACCAGTCATCAATCCGATGCGCAATAATGGCAATACAAGTCATCAATTTGAAGATCCTAGCGAGCCAATTTATACCGATCCATCACTGTTCGAACGTTCTAGGTTCGTAGATTTGAATTTTTATGGAGCGGCAAATAGCAAGATATCAAATAAGTAATAGAATACCCGTATTACGGTGGGCTCATCTATTAAATCATCTAATAAATACATTCGATAAAAAATGCATGCAACAACAATGCTCATACACTCACGTCAAATCTCAGTTTTATGTACAAAATTTACAGGTGCGCTGTTACATTAAATTTGCTAAATTATTATTTTTTTATTAGAGGTATTTCTTAGACTGAAATAGGTTGTGGAAATCTCTAAAATCCTGATGCTTAACCAAAATTGTCAATGTGTTTACCAAATAATTTTCGATCTTTTCCATTTTTCCAGTTTAGGGAAATTGCCAAATTATTTTCAAATGCACATTGTAACGGTTCCTCACTGCACTTACTTAAAAAATCACAAAATATCAAAACACGCATTAATACACGTAATTACATTCATATGTTAATATGCATTTAGAATTGTTTATCTATATAATATCCCCACTTGCTTGAAATATTTGCTCTTCGTAAGTATTTTGCCAAATAAAGCATTTCACCTGTTATTAAGATCCCGAACCCTTTGTAATCTTTCAAACTACGAGTATCTGGTTGAAGTGTCCTAGTAGAGGTGCAAAACTATCGATTGAACTTTCGATAGTATTGATATATTTTATTTTTTGCTACTATCGAATGTAATTTGTCACTATCGATAGTACAACAGATGGTGCTTATTCAAGTTGTATATCTTGTTTTCTGCTTTTTTGAAAATTTTTGGAGTTTCCAGAACACACCTACAAAATACTAAATTCTAGAAAACCTAGTTCTTTCAATTTCAAGTCAATGCAAATTTTCGATAACTGTTCAGTAGTTTACAAAGGTATCAAGCGTCCTTTTCGGAAGTATTTTTAAATAGATCTTCATATCAAGACTGCGCGAAAACCTTATTCGATACTATCGACGATATATTGATAAGTGTGAAAAGAATATTGAACACTATCCTTGTTCTCACTATCGATAGTTTTGCAGCTCTATGTCCTAGGCATGGTTCGAATCAATTTTTTACGCGAGTTCAAATTAATGGAGAGTCGTCAAAAATTTGCATTTATCGAATATTTTCTTCAGGAAAAAGGGACAATTGTTCAGAACAAGAATATTTTAACTTCCAAAAAATCAGTAGAAGAGTACTGTCAAATTTTGAAAAAGTAAATTTTCAATCCTATACTTGGGCCATCCGCAGTATCCTCGTGTTTTAACTCCATCCAAGCGTTTTGTGTTTCAAAATTCAGGAAATAGCAATAAGAGATTCAGGTTAAATGAAGAACTCATTGCTGAAACAAATGTATATTAAGGACTTTGAGAAACCCTATCATTTGGGAGGAATAAAATAATTGATTCATACCAAGTCCTGCAGCTAATCCTAAAAATTATTGATTTATGTATTTTATTTTCTTTCGTAATATTTATTTCAATATTAGTATGTTGATATCCGTTCATTTGTTATTCGGATATTCGGACTATCGGATTTTTAATCAGATATTCAAATATCCGCATATTCAAAAAATACGGATAGAACTCCAAGGCCTAATACGAAGCTTTGTTAAGTATTTCAATTACAAGTCTTTGAAATTCAAAAGCATTTTCAAATGTTTTTAAATTTTCAAAATACGTATTTTGGATTTCGTATTTAAATATTTTTTGTAAAAGTAGTTTGGATTTGTATTTCAAATACCTTTTTGTAACGTATTTTTATTTTGTATTTAAAGATTGTTTTAAAAGTATTTTTAACACCTCTGGAATTAGTAAAATTTATATTTAATATATAAAATTTTATTTAAAATTACAAGCATGTTGAAATTCAGTTTACAATTGCCGGCAATTGCATATTTTTGCTTTGTTGCAATAGCCGTCACGTCCACCAGCAATTTGACATTTTACGCTGCACCAGTCCCCGCGTTCTTCGCAAAC
>NW_023458561.1:40610528-40610684 GCF_013731165.1 Rhagoletis pomonella | reverse complement strand
ACGTACAGACTACTGGTTCTGGTTCTGGGATCGCAGGTTCGAGGCCGCTTGGAGGTGGTTAAGATTTTTAAAGTTAGAGTAGAAATAATTATTTCAATTTAAATATAAATAACAAACTTAAAAATCTAGTTGCATTACAAAAAAAGAGAAACAAAT
>NW_023458561.1:40608360-40610428 GCF_013731165.1 Rhagoletis pomonella | reverse complement strand
AAAAAAACATTTTTTTTGTTAATCTTTTATTTTAATTTTTTAGGAACTTTTACAGCATAAAGCTTTTGCCTGAGAAGACCCCTAGTATAATTTTCCGAAAAATAAGAACGAAAATATTTTACTACATTTGTCTTAACCTTTAACTTCATTCAGAAATTTATTTTAACCATTTCTTCCACTTTTTTGAAAACTACTTAGGCCGAGACATGAAAACTTTAGTAGGCCATAAAATAACAAGTAAGAAAGCCTTAGTTCGGGCGGATCCGAACAATAAATACCCGGCGCAAGGATTAGATATATGATTTTAACCTTTCCGAAAGCTACCGCTAATAGTATCAATTTTGAGTAAATTAGCGTCCTTACATTTCGAAACATTGATGTTTCAAGCATTTCTGAAATTTTAGTCCGATTTCAATAATTTTCAACGTTTTGCTTTTAAGTGGTAAGCACAATAAAAATACCGAGTTTGGTACAAATTGGTAGAACGGTTCCCGAGATACATATATGTGATCATAAGTGGGCGGTGCCATGTCCATTTTCCAAAATTTTATCATAAACCTATTTCTTGGTAAAGAATTGTTGCAATCATCAATTTTGAATAAATTAACTTTAATATTTACTGATTTATCGAAGATTTCGTATTTCTCTAAATTACCATTATATGGGATGTGGGCGTGGTTATTGTCCGATTTGAAAAATTCAATTGCTGTAATTAAGCCAATAACTGTGCCAAGTTTGGAAGAAATTCGTGCAGCGGTTACCAAGATATATACATGTAACCATAAGTTGGCGGTGCTACGCCCATTTTCCAAAAATTTATAACATTCTTATTTTTCGTCTAAAAATTATTGTAAATATCAATTTCGAGTGAATAATCTTCAGTAGTTACTAAACTATCGCAGTTTTCGTATTTCTAAAAATTACCGTTATATGGGAGGTAGGCGTGGTTATTGTCCAATTTTGCCCATTTTCAATACCATCTATCCTACGCCCGAAAGAAGTGAACGTACAAAGTTTCGTTAAGATATCTCAACTTTTACTCGAGTTATCGTGTACACGGACGGACGGACGGACAGATAGTCACCGCTTAATCGATTTCTCTATTCATTCTGAGCATATATGTATACATTTGTCTATATCTATCTCGATTCGTTTTGCCTGTTACAAACAACCGTTATGTGAACAAAGTTATAATACCCTTGTGCACAAGTGCGCTCGGGCATAAATATACGAGCAAGCTTTTGCAAATCCATCGAATGTTTTATTACTGGATATGTATGCTTTCATAAAATATTAGCAAAGTCCTGGCTGGTTTTAATTGTCATAAAATTATCGCAGCGTACATTTACCAGCATTTTCTTGTTTCAGCATGTGCTTTGATAAGCGAAAAATATGGATAGATTCGTGAAAATAACTGAAGAAGATAAATATCTGATACTGAATGAAGTAAAATAACTGACATTGAATGAAATAAATATGTAGCTCTAAAAAAAATCGAAGTCTTTCCTTCTGATTCATATGAAGTTTTTCTTATCTTTAAAAACGTAAAATATTTTATTATTTATTTACATCAGCGATGGGCAAAGAGAGCTTTTACTCTGCACTCGCCAATGAAAATGTATAGAAATCTTAAAAGAGCTTTTCCCGCGTGCAAGTTGGTGCTCATATTTACATATGTACATATCGAACCCTAATTGAAAAAAAGTAAACGAGATTTTTTTTCATAATTTTTGTTGTTATGCAGATATGATAGAAAATTAAATTTGAAAAAAAAATCGTTTTTGTTTTTTTCGGTTATGGCTCATGAGGATGTATATGTACATGTATTTAATGTCGTCGACCGTGAAACAAAAGTGCTGAAAATTCCAATTTCATCCGTCGACTATAATTAACACACGAAATAGTGCTATAAAAATTCTATAAAACGAGCTACACCATTCAATGTTTAGTACGTTTCTTCTTAAAGCTAATTGATAAGTGAGGATTCATGTTATTTAAAAACGTGATTGACTGAACTGAACCGAACTTTCAAAAGGGTGATTTTTTCAAAAACTTTGTTTTATCACTT
>NW_023458561.1:40598226-40608260 GCF_013731165.1 Rhagoletis pomonella | reverse complement strand
ACTTCGCGGGAAAGTTTAAAAAGTGATAAAACAAAGTTTTTGAAAAATTCGCCCGTTTGAAAGTTCGCTTCAGTTCAGTCAATCACGTTTTTAAATAACATGAATCCTCACTTATGAATTAGCTTTCAGAAGAAACGTAATAAACATTGAATGGTGCAGTAAATTTTGGCGGTCGCTTTTAAAATAAGTAATGGTGTAGCTCATTTTTATAGCATTTTTATAGCACAATTTCGTGTGTTGTTTATAGTCGACGGATGAAATTGGAATTTTCACCACTTTTGTTTGACGGTCGGCGTCATTAAATACATGTACATATACATACATTCATATTGAGCCATAACCGCCAAAAAAAACGAAACGATTTTTTTTTCAAATTTCATTTTCTATCATACCTGCATCACGACAAAAATTATGAAAAAAAATTCGTTTAGTTTTTTTTCAATTTAGGGTTCGATATGTACATATGTAAATTGGTGATGGGCACCAACTTGCACGTGGGAAAAGCTATTTTAAAATTTCTATACATTTTTATAGGCGAGTGCAGAGTAAAAGCTCTCTTTGCCCATCGCGCCGATTACAACTTGTTAATTTTTTTGGTTCAAATTTAAAAAATAATAATAATTATTATGGTTGTCGACGTCGATGAAATTTTTTCGTCAAAATATAGCCCTCGCAAGTCCAACGACAGCTACGCTGGCCGCAGTATTTTTGCGGAAAGGTGTTCCCCGCAACACTACTTGTGGTCAGCGTGAAAAGATGTTTGCTACAATTGGTCGCGGCCATGAATGTCCATGTTCAAATCTTATTAGGCGGAATAATCAATTTAAAATTTTTTATTTCAGTTTTTCTTAATTATGATAAAGCGTCTGTGAAGTGCACAACGAAAGTGTAATAAAAAGATTGACTTTAAAGTGCTCTAAGAAAAATGCATTTTAAAGTAGTTGAAATCATATGCAGAGTCGGATAATTGGCTGATACCTAGGACATCGCCATGTTAAATTCCACAGTTCGTTTCGAGGAAGAAAGCCAGTCTTCAACTAGCTGTAGGGGGTGAGAAACTGGTTGAACATCGATATTTAAACTAGTTACTGGTAGGGTAGGAACTCCGAGGAAGTGCTATCACCCAGCTTGTGTCACGCTTTCCCTGCATTGGTCCACATTCCATTCTTTTCTTAAACAAAAATTTATCTATAAAAATGTTTATATGCCGCCAGGAACCCACTAAACTCGACAAATTGTATGTGAGAATGTTAATAACAGCATAGCCATGCGTAAGCTCTTCACGGAAACAAATGTCAAAAACACATTCTTTGAAATAAAATGTTGGTTTGACGTTTTTTATTTTCAAAGGGATAGTAGAGAGCTACATTATTAAAAATTAAACACAGAGTGTCCCTGCGGTTCCAGATAAACAAGTTTCTTTAGTTTCAAAAAATGTTAAATTTTAATGCAATGAATAAAAAATATATGTAAAAAATCGTTTTATTTTTATTATTTTACGTACAGCACGGGTTTTTGACTTTCGAAAAAAGAAATAAAAACCTGCTAATTTTTTGCACTTTTTGAAGTAATGCATTAAATAATTTTTTCATTTTTGGTCAGTGTCATCAGATCTGCACGATTCATTATATTTTCAAAAATGAAGTGTCAGATTAAAAAGCTTGACCTGTAGCCAATAGATGTTTATTTTTTTTAAAGAGTTCTCACCTGTTAGTTAAATGAATTATTAAGAGATGGGTATCAATCGAAATGTGTATGAAAAGGGTTTATTTCTTAACCATATGTTGAAGGTTGCCACCTGTTAAAAAATCAAATTCCATTGGAATTAAAGGAATTAGGTTATATAAATAGATATATATCACCATACGGGAGTCAAACGAAATAGGTTTAAGAAGGTTTTAGCTTGCAAATATAAAGAAGAGGGTTTCCACCTGTTTGTAAAGTCGAATTTAGTTAAAATAAAATAATAATTTTGTCAAACCAAAGGTTTACGACATCGTAATATAGTATTAATCAGGTGATTTGTTCTTCGTTTTAAAATTCTGGTCTCTTAAATTAACTCAGGAATGCTTTTACTCTTCACTTATTTCTTGCTTAATATGTCCAATTTTTTCATTTGTGGGATACCCATATTTATATACATACTTCAGTTACCTTATTGCCTTAGTTAAAGTGATTTGGATTTTTTAAACACAAGACGACCCTTCTACGTGTCGTTTAAAAGTAACGAATTTTCAAAACCATTTCAATTGATATCCATCTAATTTATTTAACTTATTAAATAACTTTAATAAAATTTTTAACAGGTGGTAACCCGTTTCAAAAAATAAAACTTTAATGCACATCTACAGGCCAAGCCTTGTCATTTGACACCTCAGTTTTGAAAATAGAACGAACTATATTTGCATACCTATGTAAATGCCACAAGAACCCACATTTGCAACTTCAAGCTGCATTTACAGTGAAAGTTATCCAAAAATAAATTGCATTTTTGAATTTAGCGTCCTTAACTTTTCTAAGAAGCGAATTTTTATTTAAATCCGTCCATAATTCAATTTTTGCCCACGTTTCATATGAAAGGGAAGCACTGTGCGATTGTACATTTGTACAGATTTGATCATTTCCACAGTTACAGAAAGGTGTTATTTAAAAAGTTGTTATTGAGCTGAACTCATTCTCGGCAAAATTTTCTAGACAACACCACTCTGTGGCTGCCAAATGTGCAAATTTACCAATCGTGTGATCCCTGCTTAAGAACGATGCGAGAATGTGATTATCTTTTGACAACATCGATTCACAAGGCATTGTATCATGCCATCTTTTCTGAGTAGAGATCCGAGGGAAAAGACTTGCAGCCAATTTCACGAAAGCAATTTAAGTAAAAAATGATGAATAAGAAAGTATTTTTTTTTTTATTACCCAGCAAACAATTTTTGTTGCCGGAAATTAGAAACGTGTCGCCCTCGGAAATACATTTACTGCCGGTAATATCGCCATCGTATCGATTTCTTATTACCAGTCGTTCTAAAACATGAAAGAAATGATGTTGCCGATTTTCACTACGGCAATAAATCGGTGAGCCGCCAATTTGTTGCCACTGACATTTGTTACCTATTTCTCGTGTTTTGCATGGTGGGTACAACCTAATTACATGTACACACCACAGCTAAAGTGCACCAAAGTAAACTTATCGCAGCGTTAAGATTAAAAAATCCGCTCAAGCGTAGCTATCGATAAGCGTAATTAAGAGGCATCCCCGGCGCTAATCCGGAATTTGCTACCAAACCAAGTCTATATTATTTATTTTTTTTTGAATATTTTACCCGTGATAGGATGGCCTCGTAGATAACTTCAGAGCTAATTCTGTTTATTTTTAAAAATCCTTACGCTCTCGCCCTTGCTTTTACAAAATCGCTATTACTAAAAAGGCCTTCAGGCGGCCGCCAAAGTCAAGTTCTAGAGATACGGTTTCTGATCCGGTTTTGACAATCTTTCAGATCTACATTTTTCCAGGCGGTGTACTGCCGGCTCTGCTTTTGCTTTGCGGATGTTGTATGTAGTGTTTATTGCATCTGAGTCACATTAATGTAAAGTTTAGAATGCTTCCAACAGCACTTTGGGAGTTGAGCTCTTGTGCTGAAAGTTGCGGGCTGAACGCAAATATCTCAAAGATCGAACTACACTTATTCACAGAAAATAAACAGGGAAATGTGCACAAAACATCGAGTTCATTCCACGGTGACGGGTGTGACATTTCAACTCACATTTTAGGGCTTAATTCTTAAACTGTAATATAAAATTCTTTAAAACGAGTATTTTCTAAGAGGATTCCGAAATTTACACAATGCCTAGAAAAAAAAATTCAAAAACAATTTAATCCGAACGAGTTATCTGAATTTTAGTCACTGTGACGGGCGTGACGAGTACTCAAACCAAATTATTATTTTTAAATAATATGAGGCAGTTAACTATCAAACCGAGTCCGTTACCTGTAAAAACTGTTTTAGATACTGTTTTTGCCCTGACAAGCGAAGTAATGGTTTCTTTTTATCCGTGTCAGCATAGCTTAAATTTTCCCATCGCTCGAGCAACATATCTTTATGATTAGCTTTATCATCGCTGGTCACAAACAGATATATGACACATCTCAGATTAGCAGATAAGTAGCGGTAGCAGGCCCTGGCCGAGTCTATTGAAATTTATCAAACTTTAAATTGTGACGGGTGTGACATGTGACGGGCGTGACCAATATAATCGGTTCTTTTTTCGAAAATAAAAGCATGTAAATACTTAAAAGCAATTCGCACATAGTGTTACTTTCGTCAGCTTTTTTACACTGTCCAAGATGTGTTTTCCTTCAAAAATAACTAGTTTGTGTATTTTGTGACGGGCGTGACATTAAAATATGCTTTGCTTCAATATATAATAAAATATTTTGTACTTGCCCGAAGAACTTTGAAATTACGCCGTTACAATGCTAACGATTTGTTCTCTCCACTGATGGCTTAAACAATGCAAAAAAGATAATAGACTACGAAAATCAGTCTTGTAAATTTTGAAAAAAATTAACCTCTCATATGGGATTGTAAATGGTACAACCTAAAGTAAAAAAATACCTAATTTTGTGATAAATTTCGGAATTTTGGCTTTCAGTCTTGAAAGTTAGATTTATTTACTCTTACTTACTACACCTTTTTCAGTTTTAGTTCAGAAAGTTGCAATTCATATTCAGAAATTCCAGTTCAAATTCAGAAAGTTACATTTCATATTCAGAATTTCCATTTTTAATTCAGAAGTTTACAATTTAAGTTCAGAAAGTTACAATTCCATTTCAAATTCAGAAACTTTCATTTCAAATTCAGAAAGTTATAATTGAAGTTCAGAAATTTCTAATTTAAGTTAAGAAAATGTATATTTACTGTGCGAAGTAAAGAATTTTTAGAAGCGACTGTGTCACAAAGTTTTCAATTCAATTTTATTTGGTATACTATGTAGCACGTTTCAGCCGCTACTTGAGATTTGCCGAATTTGAAAATTCTCAAGTAAAAGTAAACAACGCCTTAGAAACTTTAGATGCACTGAAGTTTGCTAATACTATCACAAAAATCGCCGTTTTTTTTAACATTTTCGCCATTAATTCTTTTTATAAATCATATATTTTACAATTTAGTACAATAAAACCACGGTGGTCGGACCATATATACTCGTCTACCAAAGGTATCGGCAAAATTTTTCTTGGAGTTATTTCTTTTCCAAGTAGTATGCGTTCTAAATATGAAAAAATCGGTCTATAAATACGGATTTTTCAAATATCTCGACTCCTGCGCCACCTATCGGATTAACTCATATTTTGTATTGCATTGTCATCGGGTTCTGAGCCAACCGTTAAGTTTCAAGTCTCTAGGTCATCGGGAAGTTGGTAAAAAATTGATTGCAAAATTTGCCCCTAGCAATCATACGCAAGTTAAATTAAAACTTGTAAAAATACAAGTCCAATTATGAAAATTTAATTATGATTTTTATCACAAAGATCATAGCCGTTACGGTCCTTGGTTAAACTGACTCTCGTTGTTTGGGAAGACTTTTTCTTCCAATGCAAATTTAAAATAAAAAGTTGTCTGAATTTAATTTGATATTTTCTGAACTTAAATTGTAAATTTCTAAATTTGAATTGGAAATTTCTGAACTTCAATTGTAACTTTCTGAATTAGAAATGAAAGTTTCTGAATTAGAAATGGAAATTCTGAATATGAATTGTAACTTTCTGAATTTGAACTGGAAATTCTGAATTTGAATTGTAATTTTCTGAATTTGAAATAGAAATTCTGAATATGAATTGTAATTTTCTGAATTTGAAATGGAAATTCTGAATTTGAAATGGAAATTTTGAACTTTAATTGTAACTTTCTGAATTTAAATTGCAACTTTCTGAACTAAAACTGAAAAAGGTGTAGTCCTCTTTTTGACAGTGTGGCTTAGAAGATGATCTATGGTTTCCCTGGTACCGCTGACGACATTTCCTGCAACTATCCACGTTTATATATGAGAAGACACCAGGATATGCCCCGTAAGCTACCCGGTAACAACTCTGCAATGCCTTCTGTATAGCTGTAACAATATGCAGATGGTTAACTCATTCCATCTAGCCCTCAACTGCCTCTTAATACTGTCCTCAATTTCGTTGTACAAGTGTTGGAGTAGTCTACGAATGTCTTTTGTCTCTTCGAGAGCCTTGTATAGGCTTCCCGGCTGCAAAGGACGTTTTTGGATGAAATAATACATCAAACTGCCTAATTGATTGTCGTTTCTGTATAGGCTAGCTCTGCTGCCATCCTTCTAGCGAAATATGCTGAACTGGACAGGTAACCTTACTGCCCACCTGACATTAAGTCCCCAGCAGTATACTCTGGCACCCACTCTCGTTACCATCTCGTTAGAGATCTACAGCTAAATTTCATTGCCTTGCTCCAACCCTCCTTCTTAATCGTTGTGTGAAACCTTTGCTCCCAATTAAAGAAACGTAAGTATCATAGACTTTTCCTTGTATTTACGAAAAAACTGCCCCCATCTGTCTTACGCTTGTCTTCGTTAAACATTTCGACATAATGCTACCATAAATAAAAGAATGGGAAGATACGGGGTTTACCAAATGCTTCGAATCATCTCTAATTTAGCATAGACTATCAGATTGGGCCAGTTGTTTTTTAGTGCTGACGTCTTTTCTATCAAAAGGTAGAGGTAAACTAGTTTTAGCCGCTAAAAAACCCCGGACAACCTTTGATATTTTCTCAGCTAGCCATATTTTTGAAATGGTTTGGCATCTTTCGCGTATTTCGGGGCTTCTCAATTCCAAAAGTTACTAATATTTTTTCCTTTCTATTATACTCTCAAAAAGCATACCTACTCGGTACGGTAAGTGCATTCGTCTCGCATTTAATATTAATTGTTTTATGAAGATTACTGTAAATTTAATTAAGTAAATATCAATGACCGTTGTTTTTACATATTTCGGTTACTTTCGAAGATATGCAATAAAAAAATGTGTGCAAAATAAATTCAGTTTGTTTACACTTGAGTGCCTGTTATTAATACAAATTTATACAACTGTTTCAAGGGAGCAAATATTTAAGAGGTTAGTCTGGTTCACGTCCAGCTTATATGTATACTGCCTCATGGAACGTTGTAGAAACTTCAGTTTCTGACTCAGATAAAAAGAAAATATGTATTTCTGACTTTTGCTTGTTTGATAAGCATTTCGCTTTAACATATGAATAAATATTTAAAATTCCAAGTGCTCCAGGCATACATATTGAATTAGCGAATTAAGCAATTAATTTAGATATTTTAAATTTTTTCTCAAAATTTGCCTATGTCCATAATAAAATTTATGTGAAAAAGTATATTAGTTTTCTATTTTAACTTTGAAAAATAAAAATAAAATAAAATAAAAATGGAGAAAATACCACCTATGATGCATTCTTCATCAACTCCCTGTCTCCAAAATTGGTTCGGGTCATAAAAATCGGTTATATTTTTGAAAGTTCGGTAAAAAAGTTTACCTTTAAATGAAGAGTGGCATTTTTGAAATACAATATGGGGGAAACGTTTTTAAAAATTTATTGAATTCGCTGGAAACTTGTACTTGGAAGTTTTTGGAGTCGCTGATTATGAACCTGGCCATAAATTCTTTAAATTCAAAATGGTGGATCCAAGATGACGGAAAAATGTTTAAAAACTTATTTAATTCGCAATATTAGAACCGCCATTTTTAAATTTAAAAATGTAGGATCGAATCAAATTCGTGATCAGTGACTCGCAAGAAGCTCAGAGTGTAACAATATTTAAAGTGAATCCAATAATATTTCAAAACTATGTCCGCCATATTGGATTTCAGAAACGCCACTCATCATTTAAAAGTAAATATTTTGTACCGAATTTTCAAGACTCTAACCGCGGGGCTTTATTTGATGAAGAGTGCCCCATATATCTATATTTTTTAGAATTGTGTTTATGCATTGACGCTCAAACCGAGATCTGACCCATATAAAAAGCTTCCGAAAACGTTAGCTTTTCCCTTGAGATACGAAATTGCACGATTTTGAGTTCGATCTATTGTTTAATAATTCACAACTACTACTGGTTTAATGGATCTTCCATCTTAAGAATATATAATAACAATAATGTTTTGCGGTTTACACTTCTCGAAAAAATAACTATTCTATCAGAACTGAGGAAGGCCTCCATCACAGAATATGTGACCAGAGCCACTTCCCCAGGGGAGTGTGGCCTTACCGTCAATCCTGCCATGACCGTAATAGTACTTTTCACGAGGATGTGTAAAATTCCTCAATTCAAATTTCCCATTTTAAACGCGGTAAAACTTACTCTCTCAACCGAAGTCAAATACCTTTGAAAAGAAACTTGACTGGGAGCGAAATATCGGAGGGCGCTCCAGGAAGGTCAATACCACCCTGCATGCCTGTAAGACAGCTATAGACGAAAAATGGGTCATACAACCTCATACACGTGTATGTACTATACATGTAAGTAAACAGCGGCGGTAAGAGCCATCCTCTTTCACGAGGTCACCATATGGTGGCCTGCGCTAAATAAGACGTTGCCCAGAGCCAAGGTGGAACGGGTACAGAGGACGGCTTTCCATCTCGCCGCGGGAGCACTACCCGCTACATCCACCAAATCTCTGGAAATACTCTTAAACCTTAAAACGGTGGATCTCTGCGCAAATTTCGGGCCGGCTGTGGTGCGACCAGTTTAAATACGGTCAAGTCTTGGAGAGACCTGAAATTCGGACACGCAAAGGTTTTTCAAACTCAATCGGATAATCTACGACAGCTATATTATTCCAGTTCTCTACACTGTGGGAAGGTGCCACAGTCTTAAGAAAAGATAGTTCCAAACTTAACGAAAGAGTGGGTAGCACGATTTACTCTGGTTAGCTCGCACTAACTTTCTGTTGAAAATATTTGGCAGGCATATTTAACTTTTCACGCGAATCGGATCGAATTTAGTTTTTTGACCGCCATATTGGGCTCGCCATTATGAATTTTTTAAAATCATGCGTTCGTAATCAGAGACCTTAAAAATACAATAACCTGATGTTAGTTTTTCCTTTTTAGTGTTATGTTCTCCAGTGGCACAAAAGTTGTAACGCAAAATCTAATTTGCGGTTAGTTTAGACGCCATATTTGGGGCGCCATGTTGAATTTTTGAAAAGGCCACACTGGTTTCAATGGGGGGCGCCTACTACTGGTACTGGTTGACGCTTTAGGGAAATTAATTTTACGTCGCTTCGCGTCGTACAAAAAAAAAATTTTACGTATAAAAGTTGTGAAGCATGAATTTCTCTACAAGTTTGGAATTTCAATATGCTATGTATTTCCAACAGAAATTGTCGAAAAATGGCGAAAACCGCGACAAAGTAAAATTTTTTCGCAGTTTTTGCTAATTATTCATACTCTATATAACAAACGTGGAAAATTATTTCTCTACAAATTTGTTTTTAACCATTTTTACGAAAATGCAAAATAAGCTTGCTAATCGCAATAAACAAAAAAAAAAACTAAAGTCCAAAATGCCGGAATGTTGCCAAATGAAATTTAGGGGCAAGATTGTGGATCCATGATCTACGTGCATCAAAACTGCATCAAAAAATCGCTGTTAAATTTTTTTTTTTTTTGAGGAAGTCTAATTTTACTGTGCTAATGTTAAACAACATAAAAGCAGTGCCACTTATCGGGAATTTTTTTCTTTATTTGACTTCTATTTGATAAATTGTGTTAAGCATTTCTAGCAAAATTTCGCTCGGTACCGCATCTGAAGTTTGTTGAATACGTGCTTTGATGCCGTTGTATGTTTCTTCCTCGTATTTGGCGTAGACCCTAGGTAGGTTTAGATCTTCATAAAGTTGCTTGACACGCGCCACCTTTTGTGGATCTGACAAAAAAAAAAACAAAATGTATTTATAAGAAAATAAAAAATATACTTGATTAAATGCATGCACTGCACCTACCACT
>NW_023458561.1:40588969-40598126 GCF_013731165.1 Rhagoletis pomonella | reverse complement strand
AGTGGTAGGTGCAGTGCATGCATTTAATCAAGTATATTTTTTATTTTTTTATAAATACATTTTGTTTTTTTTTTTGTCAGATCCAAAAAAGGTGGCGCGTGTCAAGCAACTTTATGAAGATCTAAACCTACCTAGGGTCTACGCCAAATACGAGGAAGAAACATACAACAGCATCAAAGCACGTATTCAACAAACTTCAGATGCGGTACCGAGCGAAATTTTGCTAGAAATGCTTAACACAATTTATCAAATAGAAGTCAAATAAAGAAAAAAAATTCCCGATAAGTGGCATTACTTTTATGTTGTTTAGCATTAGCACAGTAAAATTAGACTTCCTCAAAAAAAAAATAAAAATTAACAGCGATTTTTTGATGCAGTTTTGATGCACGTAGATCATGGATCCACAATCTTGCCCCTAAATTTCATTTGGCAACATTCCGGCATTTTGGACTTTAGTTTTTTTTTGGTTTATTGCGATTAGCAAGCTTATTTTGCATTTTCGTAAAAATGGTTAAAAACAAATTTGTAGAGAAATAATTTTCCACGTTTGTTATAAAGAAGTATGAAAAAAAAACTTTTTTGTTGTAAATAATTAGCAAAACCTGCGAAAGAATTTTACTTTGTCACGATTTTCGCCATTTTTCGACAATTTCTGTTGGAAATGCATAGCATATTGAAATTCCAAACTTGTAGAGAATTTCATGCTTCACAACTTTTATACGTAAAAATTTTTTTTTTTTGTACGACGCGAAGCGACGTAAAATTAATTTCCCTAAAGCGTCAACCAGTACCAGTAGTAGGCGCCCCGCCATTGAAAACAGTGTGGCCTTTTCAAAAATTCAACATGGCGCCCCAAATATGGCGTCTAAACTAACCGTAAATTAGATTTTTCTTTACAACTTTTGTGCCAGTGGAGAACCCAACACTAAAAAAGAAAAAGTAACATCAGGTTATTGTATTTTTAAGGTCTCTGATTACGAACCTAGAGCAATTCATAATGGCGAACCCAATATGGCGGTCAAAAAACTAAATTCGATCCGATTCGCGTGAAAAGTAAAATATGCCTGCCAAATATTTTCAACAGAAAGTTAGTGCGAGCTAACCAGAGTAAATCGTGCTACCCACTCTTTCGTTAAGTTTGGAACTATCTTTTCTTAAGACTGTGGCACCTTCCCACAGTGTAGAGAACTGGTATAATATAGCTGTCGTAGATTATCCGATAGAGTTTGAAGAACCTTTGCGTGTCCGAATTTCAGGTCTCTCCAAGACTGGACCGTATTTAAACTGGTCGCACCACAGCCGGCCCGAAATTTGCCGCAGAGATCCACCGTTTTAAGGTTTAAGAGTATTTCCAGAGATTTGGTGGATGTAGCGGGTAGTGCTCCCGCGGCGAGATGGAAAGCCGTCCTCTGTACCCGTTCCACCTTGGCTCTGGGCAACGTCTTATTTAGCGGAGGCCAGCATATAGTGACCTCGTGAAAAAGGATGGCTCTTACCGCCGCTGTTTACTTACATGTGTAGTACATACGTGTGTATGAGGTTGTATGACCCATTTTTCGTCTATAGCTGTCTTACAGGCATGCAGGGTGGTATTGACCTTCCTGGAGCGCCCTCCGATATTTCGCTCCCAGTCAAGTTTCTTTTCAAAGGAATTTGACTTCGGTTTAGAGAGTAAGTTCTACCGCGTTTAAAATGGGAAATTTGTATTGAGGAATTTTACACATCCTCGTTAAAAGTACTATTACGGTCATGGCAGGATTACGGTAAGTCCACACTGCCCTGGGGAAGTGGGTCTGGTCACATATTCTGTGATGGAGGCGTTCCTCAGCTCTGATAGAATAGTTATTTTTTCGAGAAGTGTAAACCGCAAAACATTATTATTATATATTCTTAAGATAAAAGAGGATCCATTAAACCAGTAGTATCGAATTATTAAACAATAGATCGAACTTAAAATCGTGCAATTTCGTATCTCAAGGGAAAAGCTAACGTTTTCGTAAGCTTTTTATATGGGTCAGATCTCGGTTTGAGCGTCAATGCATAAACACAATTCTAAACAATATAGATATATGAGGCACTCTTCGTCAAATGAAGCCCCGCGGTTAAAGTTTTGAAAATTCGGTAAAAATATTTATTTTTAAATGATGAGTAGCGTTTCTGAAACCCAATAAGGCGGACATAGTTTTGAAATATTATTGGATTCACTTCAAATATTGTAACACCCAGAGCTTCTTGCGAGTCACTGATAACGAATTTGATTTGATCATACATTTTAAATTTAAAAATGGCGGATCTAATATTGCGAATTCAATAAGTTTTTAAACATTTTTCCGTCATCTTGGATCCACCATTTTGAATTTAAAGAATTTATGGCCAGGTTCATAATCAGCGACTCCAAAAACTTCCAAATACAAGTTTCGAGCGAATTCAATAAATTTTTAAAAACTTTTCCCCCATATTGGATTTCAAAAACTTAAAAGTAAACTTTTTTACCGAACTTTCAAAAATATAACCGATTTTTATGACCGGAACCAATTTTGGAGACAGGGAGTTGATGAAGAATGCATCATGGGGGTATTTTCTCCATTTTTATTTTATTTTATTTTTATTTTTCAAAGTTAAAATCGAAAACTAATTAACTTTTTCACATAAATTTTATTATAGACATAGGCAAACTTTGAGAAAATTTTAAAATATCTAAATTAATTGCTTAATTCGCTAATTCAATATGTATGCCTGGAGCACTGGGAATTTTAAATATTTATTCATATGTTAAAGCGAAATGCTTATCAAATAAGCAAAAGTCAGAAATACATATTTTATTTTTATCTGAGTCAGAAATTGAAGTTTCTACAACGTTCCATGAGGCAGTATACATATAAGCTGGACGTGAACCAGACTAACCTCTTAAATATTTGCTCCCTTGAAACAGTTGTATAAATTTGTATTAATAACAGGCATACAAGTGTAAACAAACTGAATTTATTTTGCACAAATTTTTTTATTGCATATCTTATGTTTCGAAAATAACCGAAATATGTCAAAACAACGGTCATTGATATTTACTTAATTAAATTTACAGTAATCTTCATAAAACAATTAATATTAAATGCGAGACGAATGCACTTACCGTACCGAGTAGGTATGCATTTTGGGAGTATAATAGAAAGGAAAAAATATTAGTAACTTTTGGAATTGAGAAGCCCCGAAATACGCGAAAGATAGATGCCAAACCATCTCCAAAAAATATGAAGCAACTACACGGAAAAGTCCCGAAAAGATATTGAAAAGTCTGAATAAAACCCAAAAGGTTATAGAAATTCCCAAATAACAAACTCCGAAGGATTCCAAAAAGTCGTTAAAAATTTTAACAGTTTTATAAAGTTTCGAAAAATCTTCAAAAAAAAAAAGACTCCAAAAAAATCCTGAACGGTATCAAAAAATCCCGAAAAAATTCCATAATTTCCCGAAGCCTAATCCAGTCTAAAAATAAAAAGCAAAGATAACCGTATGGGTTGATTGGTTATTTCGTTGGTGACAAGTGACGAGTGTGACAACTCCAATTAACTCCAATATGTGTCATTTTAAAACCAACACGCAATTGAATAGAAGCAATAAAATAGAAGTTTTGCATTGTTACTACTCAGATCGTCCAATCTCCTGTGACAACAGCATTTAACTAAATAACTGTTTGGCACCTACACTTTAACTACATAAGTATTTGGCCGAGCTTTCCCTACAATTTGTAGCGTTTATCTTCTTTTTACATATATGAAGAGATCCACAGTTTTAACCGCCTCCGAATGCCGAATGATTTCTGTTCGAGAGAAATTGGAGATTTGCCATTGGCTGCCGCTAAGAAAAAACTTTTTTTTATTTTTTTAGATGCTGCTCGAACCAGGAGGGATCGAACATACATATGTACATATTTATGCCTTACAGAGTGACAGTACGCACCTGTAACCACCCGGCTGAAGTGGCCTTTAGTTGATATCCTTGATATAGCTCGGAGGTAACAGAACCGTGCCGTGTCACCCAGATCGTTGCAAGAATATCCCTACTAGCTCAAGCTGTAACATACTCTGTAAATGATTCTATAAGACTATAGGTGATACTTACAGAGTTAAATGTCCTTACCGCCGCCTACTCTGGCTAGCTGAGAAAATATCAAAGTTTGTCCGGTTTTTTTAGCGGCTTAAACTAGTTTACCTCTACCTTTTGATAGAAAAGACGTCAGCCCTAAAAAACAACTGGCCCAATCTGGTAGTCTATGCTAAATTAGAGATGATTCGAAGCGTTTGGTAAACCCTGTATCTTCCCATTCTTTCATTTATGGTAGCATTATGTCGAAATTTTTAACGAAGACAAGCGTAAGACAGAAGGGGGGAGATTTTTCGTGAATACAAGGAAAAGTCCAGCATACTTACGTTTCTTTAATTGGGAGCAAAGGTTTCACACAACGATTAAGAAGGAGGGTTGGAGCAAGGCAATGAAATTTAGCTGTAGATCTCTAACGAGATGGTAACGAGAGTGGGTGCCAGAGTATACTGCTGGGGACTTAATGTCAGGTGGGCAGTAAGGTTACCTGTCCAGTTCAGCATATTTCGCTAGAAGGATGGCAGCAGAGCTAGCCTATACAGAAACGACAATCAATGTATTATTTCATCCAAAAACGTCCTTTGCAGCCGGGAAGCCAATACAAGGCTCTCGAAGAGACAAAAGACATGCATATACACTTGTACAACGAAATTGAGGATAGTATGATTAGGCAGTTGAGGGCTAGATGGAATGAGTTAACCATCTGCATATTGTTACAGCTTTACAGACGGGATTGCAGAGTTGTTACCGGATAGCTTACGATGTATATCCTGGTGGCTGCTCATGTATAAACGTGGATAGTTGCAGGAAGTGTTGCCAGCGGTACCAGGGAAACCATAGAGCATCTCCTAAGCCGGGGTCCCACACTGTCAAAAAGACGAATAAAATTCTTGGGGGCTTATTAATTTGATAAGTTAGAAGGCATTTCAAAAATAGTGCTGAAATTACTAGTGAAACGCCATAATCTAACTCCAACCAGTAACGCTAAGGACCTTCCAGTCAAGATTAACCTTACCTAACCTTTGTCGATACGTACGTTCTTTCCGCATAAGACAGATGACATTCAAGGCTTCCGTTGGACATGGCCTGATCGCCCCAATAATAGTATTTCAGGCTGACTTTCGCACTCAGCCTAACATTGTATGTTTGGAACTAGTTCGCGTGCACACCATTCCACCGAAACAGCGTGCCGTATGGAATTCATGGGCAAGCACAGAACACCACATCTAGATCTCTGGAACTCGATGTTTTGTGCACATTTCCCTGTTTATTTTCTGTGAATAAGAGTAGTTCAGTAGTAGTATAATGACCGCAAAAAGCAAATTCAAAGGCCACAGTACACCGCCTGGAAAAATGTAGATCTGAAAGATTGTCAAAACCGGATCAGAAACCGTATCTCTAGAACTTGACTTTGGCGGCCGCCTGAAGGCCTTTTTAGTAATAGCGATTTTGTAAAAGCAAGGGCGAGAGCGTAAGGATTTTTAAAAGTAAACAGAATTAGCTCTGAAGTTATCTACGAGGCCATCCTATCACGGGTAAAATATTGCAAAAAAAATAATATAGACTTGCTTTGGTAGCAATTGCCGGTTTAGCGCCGGGGATGCCTCTTAATTACGCTTATCGATAGCTACGCTTGAGCGGGTTTTTTAATCTTAACGCTGCAATAAGTTTACTTTGGTGCACTTTAGATGTGCTGTGTACATGTAATTAGTTTGTACCCACCATGCAAAACATGAGAAATAGATAACAGTCGTCAATGGCAACAAATTGGCGGCTCACCGATTTATTGCCGTAGTGAAAATCGGCAACATCATTTCTTTCATGTTTTAGAACGACTGGTAATAAGAAATCGATAAGATGGCGATATTACCGGCAGTAAATGTATTTCCGAGGGCGACACGTTTTCTTATTTCCTGCAAACAAAATTGTTTGGTGGGTAATAAAAAAAAATACTTTCTTATTCATTATTTTTTACTTAAATTGCTTTCGTGAAATTGACTGTAAGTCTTTTCCCTCGGATCTGTACTCAGAAAAGGTGGCATGATACAATGCCTTGTGAATCGATGTTGTCAAAAGATAATCGCATTCTCGCATCGTTCTTAAGCAGGGATCACACGATTGGTAAATTTGCACATTTGGCAGCCACAGAGTGGTGTTGTCTAGAAAATTTTGCCGAGAATGGGTTCAGCTCAATAACAAATTTTTAAATAACACCTTTCTGTAACTGTGGAAATCATCAAATGTACAATCGCACAGTGCTTTCCTTTCATATGAAACGTGGGCAAAAATAGAATTATGGACGGATTTAAATGAAAATTCGCTTCTTAGCAAAGTTAAGGACGCTAAATTCAAAAATGCAATTTATTTTTGGATAACTTTCACTGTAAATGCAGCTTGAAGTTGAAAATGTGGGTTCTTGTGGCATTTACATAGGTATGCAAATATAGTTCGTTCTATTTTCAAAACTGAGGTGTCAAATGACAGGGATTGGTCTGTAGATGTGCAATGAAGTTTTATTTTTTGAAACGGGTTACCACCTGTTAAAAATTTTATTAATGTTATTTAATAATTTATTTAACGTAAGATGGGTATCAATTGAAATGGTTTTGAAAATTCGTTACTTTTAAACGACACGTAAAAGGGTTGTCACATGTTTAAAAAATCAAATTCAGTTTAACTAAAGGAATAAGGTAACTGAAGTATGTATATAAATATGGGTATGACGCAAAAGAAAAAATTGGACATATTAAGCAAGAAATAAGTGAAGAGTACAAGCATTCCTGAGTTAATTTAAGAGACCAGAATTTTAAAACGAAGAACAAATGACTGATCAACACTAATAACGATGTCATAAACCTTTGGTTTGACACAATTATTATTTTAGTTTAACTAAATTCGACTTTACAAACAGGTGGAAACCCTCTTCGTTATATATGCAAGCTAAAACCGTCTTAAACCTATTTCGTTTGACTCCCGTATGGTGATATATATTTATTTATATAACCTAATTCCTTTAATTCTAATGTAATTTGATTTTTTAACAGGTGGCATCCCTCAACATGTAGTTGGGAAATAAACCCTTTTCATATACATTTCCATTGATACCCATCTCTTAATAATTCATTTAACTTATTAAAAAATTTGAATTAAATTTTTTAACAGGTGAGAGCTCTTTAAAAAAAATTAACCTCTATTGTCTACAGGTCAAACTATTTAATCTGACACTTCATTTTTAAAAATAGAACGAATCGTGCAGATCTGATGACACTGACAAAAAAATTAAAAATGATTTTATGCCTTAGCAAAAAACGCATTACTTCAAAAAGTGTAAAAAATTAGCAGGTTTTTATTTATTTTTTCGAAACCCAAAAACCCGTACTATTTAATAAAATAATAAAAAGAAACTGGTTTATCTAGAATACCGCAGGGATACTCTGTGTTTAATTTTACTCCAAAATTTTTAATCCTGTAGCTCTCTACTATCTATTTGGAAATACAAAACGTCAAACCAACATTTTATTTCAGAAAATGTTTCTGACATTTGTTTCCGTATAGAGCTTACGCATGGCTATGCTGTTATTAATATTCTTACATAAAATTTGTCGAGTTTAGTGGGTTCCTGGCGGCATATAAAATATTTCATACAGAAATTTTCGTTAAATTCTTTTTAGTGGGTAAATTATCTTTAACAAAAAATACCAAACACGTTCACATTGCAGGCAGCGAATTTTTCGATCTTTGCCCACTTAGGTGGCACCGTGCATCGTTTGATCCCCGTGCATCGTTTGATCCCTGCTTTAGATTTATTTTGACCACGCTAACAGAGTTGGTTAAGGAAACCGACTATTGTCTTACAAACCACACTCCACAATGGCAAAATAAGTTCAGTACCTATCAACGGATACGAAAAGAATGGAACGTGGACCAATGCAGGAAAAGCGGGACACAAGATGGGCGATAGCGCTTGCTCGGAGTTCCTACCCTACCAGTAACTAGTTTAAATATCGATGTTCAACCAGTTTCTTACCCCCTACAGCTAGTTGAAGATCTGACTTTCTTCCTTGAAACGAACTGTGGAATTTAACATGGCGATGTCCTAGGTATCAGCCAATTATCCGACTCTGCATATGATTTCAACTACTTTAAAATGCATTTTTCTTAGAGCACTTTAAAGTCAGTCGTTTTATTACGCTTTCGTTGTGCACTTCACAGATGCTTTTTCATAATTAAGAAAAACTGAAATTAAAAATTTTAAATTAATTATTCCGCCTAATGAGATTTGAACATGAACATTCTTGGCCGCGACCAATTGTAGCAAACATCTTTTCACGCTGACCACAAGTAGTGTTGCGGGGAACACCTTTCCGCAAAAATACTGTGGCCAGCGTAGCTGTCGTTGGACTTGCGAGGGCTATATTTTGACGAAAAAATTTCATCGACGTCGACAAACATAATAATTATTATTATTTTTTAAATTTGAGCCAATAAATTAACAAGTTGTAATCGGCGCGATGGGCAAAGAGAGCTTTTATTCTGCACTCGCCTATAAAAATGTATAGAAATCTTAAAAGAGCTTTTCCCGCGTGCATGTTGGTGCCCATCACCAATTTACATATGTACATATCGAACCCTAAATTGAAAAAAAAGTAAACGAATTTTTTTTTCATAATTTTTGTCGTGATGCAGGTATGATAGAAAATTAAATTTGCAAAAAAAAAATCGTTTCGTTTTTTTTTGGCGGTTATGGCTCAATATGAATGTATGTATATGTCATGTATTTAATGTCGCCGGCCGTGAAGCAAAAGTGGTGAAAATTCCAATTTCATCCGTCGACTATAAACAACACAAATTGTTTGCTATAAAAATGCTATAAAAATGAGCTACACCATTACTTATTTTAAAAGCGACCGCCAAAATTTACTGCACCGTTCAATGTTTATTACGTTTCTTCTCAAAGCTAGTTCATAACTGTAGATTCATGTTATTTAAAAACGTGATTGACTGAACTGAAGCGAACTTTCAAAAGGGTGATTTTTTCAAAAACTTTGTTTTATCACTT
>NW_023458561.1:40580614-40588869 GCF_013731165.1 Rhagoletis pomonella | reverse complement strand
AAAATAAAAAATATACTTGATTAAATGCATGCACTGCACCTACCACTCTTTCCATAGCATTCCTCCATTACAGCCCTCTGCGCTGGACTAGCTCTCTCCATGCACATTACCGCCAACCAAGTACACTTGTGTTCCTGTATATCTGAGCCAATTTTGCCAGTGATGTTAGTATTCGAAAAGCAATCGGTAAAATCATTTTGTATTTGACAGTAAGTACCCATGTCAAATGTTATGGCTTCACACTCATCTAAAACCTGCTGATCCTTAATGCTGAAAGAGTACATTAATTCAAAGTTTAATTTCATCCGTGATTGTAATTTATACCCACCCAGCTAAGTGCAAACCCAGCGCAACGGGTAAAAAGAAGAAATGTTTGCAAGTCTTATGCAAGGCAATCGAATTGAATATATCCATATTGAATTCGGCCACATTCTTTTTAGAAGCTAGCAAATCTAATGACTGCCCAGTTATACATACGAAGGTGCTCCAGCGAAACAATTCGATTAGATCTAAATAGCAATTCAAATGACGAAAATGTTTCTTGAGTAGTTCATATAGACCATTTTCAATCATCAGCATGTCGTTGATGGCATTAAGCCCGACTTCCTTCAACTTATGCCAACATGGTTGACCACGACGTGCGAGGCCGCCGTCCACCAAATCGTCGCTCATGAGAATTATACAATGGTGCTGGAAAACAACGAAACAAAAAAAAAATGGAGAACGTTTAGTTGGTGAAAATCAAATAGAATGGGGATATGAAAGTTACTTGGTCTAGGCTAATAAATACTACGTATACTGGGGTAGAAAGCACGAGGTTAACATAATACTACTATGGACAAGTATTTACATACCAATTCAATGCACCAGCCAAGCAAATGAGCGAGCTTTAGTTTTTCCGCGGTGAGCTGATCGCTATTGACTACACTTTTGTAAGTCAAAACGGAGACTAGACTATTTTTCGTACTCGTCACCGATATATTGTACTGTAGAGCCTGCGGCGAGCACGTAACAAAGATTTAATAGAGATTTGAGCTCAGAAAAATTTATATTCTCTACCTTTCTGAACCATTCTGCAGCCTCTTTACTTTTGTACCTTTCAGCTATCAATGTCAGGTCTCGCACGACTTCTGTAAAAATGAATAATTATAAATTTAATTTGCTCCCGAAATAATTATTATAAATAACATAAATTATCATTATACATACATATGTATGTAGATCTACATATAGTCTGGGGATTGCATAGCAGGGCCGACGTATCCCTGTTTATGCTATAAAGATAGATGCAATACTTTGCGCGGGATTACGTCAGTTTTTACTATGAGGGTAAAATGTTAAGCCAGTGACTTCTTGAATTTTCCGTGTAGCAATTTAAAGTGCAACACAGCTTCTACCAACAATCATCCGTTAATATGCTGCTGTCAAATTTTGAGCTAGCTGCCTCATTTAGTTTGTGTTTGACAGTCATTAAAAGCAGACAACCTCGTGAATTTCAAGTTTTTTACTGCGAATTTCTATTTCAGATTGGGTATGCGGTGTTATAGCCCATTCAATTCTAGTAACCACAAAGTACAAGTTTCAAATAGCAACAAACAGCCATTGATTTTTTTTTTACTTTTATTTTCTGGCGATGTTATGCTATTTCTGGTCTGTGCGATGTTTTATTATTTGGAAGAAAATGAGAAGCGCTTTCAACCAAAAAAATTGCCAAAAATCAATTTTATTATACTAAGATCATATGGGCTATAAAACTACATACCCAAACACCTTTTAAAAAGTCTAATTAAAAAGCTCGAAATTTGTATGAAAGTTTGTTGAGTTTGCACAAAGTTTGAAACTTGGATTAATACGGGTTTTGCTAAATAATAACCTATATTTTTTTTTTAACAAATAGCTAACATTAAAAAAAAAGTAATAATAATCTTAAAATTTGCCAATATGCGGTGCGCTTATAATTATGACATGGGGTGTCTACTTTAACAGATTTTGCTTCTGTACCTGGAAAAACAGCCATATATTCAGTGATCTCTTTTTTGGACATCATCGGGCGTGTATTTCTTTTCCCACGGGGACTTTCCACAGTTGATAGGGGGCTAGAAAAAAAACGAAGAGTGAAATATTTACAGCCGGTTGTTTAATGTCTGATTAACACAAATCGGCGGTAGAAGCTCCGGTTAAAAAGAACAACTGCTTTATCGATCACATGTTATGTATATGCATGACGTCCAAATCGCCGATAATGATATACTGGTGATAACCAGACATTGATGAACAACCGGCCCTTAATCTAGGTTTTCTTTTAAACTGGAAAAAGCGTTGAAATCTTCAAAAATTTGTATGAAGGTCAACTTTTCTCACCTTTTAACCGACTTCAAAAAAATGAGGAGGTTATCAATTCGTCGGAATATTTTTTTTCACATTACAAGATATCCCCTAACTTTTAATTAATTTTTTAATCGCAGTTATAAAGAACCAAACTTTTAGTAATTAAGGGAATATTCATACATACTCCCATATTTCTTTACACTAGGAGTGCCACACAGATTTCCGAAACGGTAATCTTGAGGGACATTTGTGATTTTGGTGAAGTGTCAAATTTAAAATTTTGTTCTTTCGATTCTGTAACAGCTTAGTTGATACCAAGGTGTATTGCCAACTCAGTGCAGCTTTCTTCTAAGGTACATAATATCAAAAAATATAAACAAACGATTCAAAATTCATATAAATTTTTTTCAATTTGACATTATAAGATGGTTTTTATGAGAGCAATGCCAATGTCCCAGGTTGAAGATTACAAATATCGATTTCATTCAACTTTCTCGTAAACGTTAAGTATTATAATGAAAATAGATAAATGAGAGATGTAGATCATAAATTTTTCGGCAATAATTTTTAAATTACAGTATTGCTGAGTTATCGCGATTTCTAAGTTTGAATAACTCATATTCCACATAGACTATTCGAGTGGAATAGGTGCTTTACCTGAAATTTGAATTTCATCAAGTCTTTTTTCACAAACCATTACACACTTACCGGATTGATCTGCCCAGAGTTTTTTGGTGCATCTCTCGAGTAGTGTCTATCCCATCGCCAAATGACCGCTGAGAATGCGTTTTGCAGTTGATGTTATCGCCGCATGCGATAATTGTTGCGGCCACAGTTGAATTCTTTCGCGAAAATTTACGCAATACTGAAAGCATTTTCTATTCTGATCCTTTAAAATATCTGCCAAAAAGTATTTTCACAGAATCTTGTAACTTTTTCTAATTATGATGACCACTAAATTTAATTCACAAAAATTATGTTGAAAATTGCATTATATAAATGGTAACATGTACATACACTTGTGGTCAGCTGGTTAGGTTAAGTGAAATTTTTACCAGTTTTGGCTATTTATTTTTTTTATAAAAGTCTAGCACATTTCTAACTTTGTACAAACATTATAAAAATTCAAGAAACTTTACCAATTTTCCCCAAAAACTTCAAACTTTTTATTCAGAATTTTTAGATGTATGCTCAAAAATTTCACCGTTAGCTAAAAAAAAAATATTAAAAACAAAGCGATTTTCTGTCGTCTTGAAATTTGCACTTAAGTTTAATTGGCTATAAAAACTATAAATTTGTTGGAGAAATTGGTAACGTTTGTTGAGTTTTTATAATTTTTGTACATGGTTTGAAATGCATATCTACATAGTGTTTGTTATATAATGTGCTAGACTTTAATAAAAAAATACTAAACATTAAATAAGCAAAAGAAAAATATCCAAAACTGGGCAAAAAGTCAGCTGACCACAATGGTTTGTACATATAGGGTGGAGCGGAAACAAAAAAATTTGCGTTTCGAAATTTTAATAGCTGAATCGTTATCTTTGGGTGTCAATAGAATATCCCTAAATGAATTCGGTTAATACTTTCTGCATCCCCTTTTTGATTCAAAATTTGAATTTTTTGTGAATTCTAAACAAGTGACATATGTATTTTATTAAATTCCTCTTTAGATAAATTTAAGGTATGACATTTCGTACGCCACAAAATTTTAGAATAATAAAATGCAAGTTTGAAGCAGCTGGAAATTGTTTGAAATATTTTTTTTATGAAGGTGTTCCTCATATTCTTCATATAAAAACATTTTCGAAAATACGGGTACTTTGCTCCATACAAAAATACCATAAAGAAAAAATAAAATAAAAAATTGTCAAAAATCAGTGGTATTTTTAACCACTTTGAACTTGCTCTTTATTATACTAAATTCAATGGCCTACAAAACTGCATAGCTAGGACTTTTTCTAAAAATTATTTTAATAAATTACGTTACTTGTTTAGAATTTACAAAAATTTCAAAATTTCAATCAAAAAGAGGAGAAGAAAGTATTACTTGATTAAAAAATGAGAGTTACTCTATTGATTGCAACGATCCCTGCTAATGGAATTTCGAAAAGCAAATCTTTTTTTCGCGCCACCCTAATGCATATTATTGCGATTATTTAAATAAAATGTGCCCTCACTTTATTGCTATGAAAAAACTGCTATATTTTCTTTTTCATCTGTATTTATTCAGGTTTATTCCTGGCCAATATATATAAGGTGGTGTTGTTTCATCAGCTGTGAGTAGCGTTTGATTGTCAAGATTTCTTATTTCGCCAATGAGTGAGTGAAAACGTGAGAGTGTTTGTATTTTCTGTCGCCCTTTTTCATTTGGTAAAGAATAGCTAACATTTGACAATGGCCCGTTAAAGCTTAAACAGGCGGCAGCGTTGATCCGGATTAACTTGGACTTAATCCGGATCAACCGCAGTTAATTCCCGAGTTGATCCGGATCAACGCTGCCGTCTGTTTATGCTTTTAAAAGCAAAAACAAAATACAAGTAATTGTTGTATTTGTTGAACCGATAGCACCTTATGTAAATTCGCCTTGGGTTTACTTATTCATAATTTTTGTTTTTTGTTTTGCCTACCTGCTTTAAATTAATTTGTGTTTTCAGTTGTCACTCCACGTTCGACGTCCGGCGAAGACAAAATATAACTGCGTGGTGTACTCAAAATATAAACCCTTTAAATTAAAACATTTATTAGTTCACTCCACACTCGCATCGGGGTGGCAGATAACTGAATTTGCTTTTGTAAATATTTAATAAAAAAAAAATATAGCAATAACATTTTTGCCACACTTTCCTTGCAATTAGATGATCCCAGATAATTTCATGGCCCATATTTAATAAAAATGCGAAGGCTAATGCCACATTTGCTACGCATCAATCAGTTGTCAATTTTAATGATTGATGTTGAAACCGTTTCAGTTATTAAAAGAACATTATATAAGCGGTGTTATTGGTGACTGCGGAAAATAGCAAAAACGAAACGAGATGCCAAAGCTTTATTCACTTTGAGCGGAGACCCAGACATTGACATAGAAAATAATTAATTGAGTTTTCTTCTTCTCATTCCGACAATTTCCGTAGAGGGGAAGGTGTTCTTTCTTTCTATTAAAACTGGACTGTAAAAATCTTAGGAACACAAATTTAAATGGCTATGTATCATTTGTTATAGGCTAAGTTTATATTGGTACATTATCTTCTATAGATTTAAAAATTGGTTACTCTAGAGAGGTTTTCATTTATAAGCACTGTTTGGCCTTAGGATACTTCATTCCGTACAATATTGTTATAACACTCTCTATATAGTAGCCAGATAACAGTAAGAAGTTCACGGAAATCGCTGGTGTAATTTATCACGTTTAGAATACCTTTTACCTTTTATGAATTTATGTGTCGGGTATAAAATGTTCGGTTCAGCCCGAACTTAGGTTTATGGTTCGATTATATAAAACAAATGCTAATAGACGATGACTACACATTTAGAAAACTAAAATACCGCATTAACAAAAAAGAAAGAGGACCTAGATCTACGTGAGAACCTTCTAATCGAACTACAGAAAAATTCAACTATGGGAAGCTATTTTCTTAATAGCGGGTAATAATTTTCCAAGTTGACCGCACTAGAATCCGGCCCCACACAAAGCTCAATAAGCACGCAAGTGAAATAATATTAAATTTTTACCAGATTATTTCCTTTTTATTTGATATTTCTTTCAGAAATTGTATTCAATATTTCTAATAAAGCTTCACGCGGTAAAGCGTCCGATTCTTGGTGAATAAGTGTATTAATCCTATTATATGTTTCTTCCTCGTATTTGGCATAGATGTTTGGTAGGTTTAATTCCGCATAGACTTCCTTAACACTCGCAATTTTCTGGGGATCTGAAATTAGAAAAACTTTATTATGTACATATCGCACACCGTATTCAAAAGAGTTTTTGAGGTTATGCGCTAAAAATTACACCGAGCTTTTATTTACCTTTGGGCAAAAGCCGGAGCAAATTTTTGTTATGATTTAATAAAAAAACCTAAGGTAAAGTCGCCTTTGCCTATATGATTATCATGTACTAATAAATAGTTTTTCGCATTTTCTGACAAACGTATTATTTTGAGTTGTGACTCTTTTGAAGACAGTGTGCGATATGTACATTAGTATATGCATATGTACTACATACCTATGTACGAATATTGGACTGTACCCGAAAAAAAATTCGCCGTTACCCCCGAGCATAAAGTATTTTTTGAACACAATTTCGAAAATAAATTTTTTGCTTTTTTTCCGAATGTAGGGGTGGCCTTATTACATTTTTCCTCATATCTTTGGCATTGCAGTCGGATTTTTAAGTACGATATATTAATGTTCTTGTCTCAAGACGCATTTGTTTTTATTTTAAAGTTTATTGACCTCAAATACTAGATCTTAGTTCCTCCCACCCTAAAGTGTTACCCTAATATCAGTAAATTAAAGCTCGTCAAAAAATTATTAAACTTTTGCTAAGAAAGTATTTTGAATATATTAGCAGCAAAAACAAATTGCCAAATTTAGATACATAGATCAGCGTGTCCAGATTGTTTAAAAATAAAGCGCAATTTCTGAAAAAAAATCCGCAAAAATCGCCCATCCTTTTTTTTTAATAAAATTCATGAAATCGACTTAACAAATCTTTTATTTCAAAAATGAGATCTTGTTATAATATAGTTTTTAAAATCAAAAACGAATGTAATAACTTCAATAACAATTTTCTTTTTGAAAATACGCATACTTTTTAAAAATATTTGTATCAACACATTTTGCAATAGGACTGCGCAATTCTTAAATTTATTATAACTCATATGAATTGATTAATCGCACAATCCACTTTTAAGCGATCGGCGCTAAAAATAAAACAAATATAATAAGGCGAGATCATCTGTTTCCACAATTTCTTCAAAATCACCTATAGTGTCTGAATCATTTACATTTATGTTGTTGTTATATATTGAGCTATTCAACCTGCATAACATACTGTTTGATATTGGAAACGTTTTGCAGCAGAAACTATTGAATTAAGGCTTTCTAGCCTCATCCTATTTCGAATTGAATTTTGTATAATTCATTACGGAAAAAACGCGCTCAACAAAAGTATGTGAGTGCAGCAAGGATAATAATATGAAAGCTACTTAACTAATGTTTTGTATATTTTTATAATTGGAAAAAATTTATTTGAAGGGAAAAATCGCCAAAAATCGCCAATAGCGATTAGCTAAATTTTTACGCGCAAATATCAAAAAAAAAATCGCCCAATTGGCGCTAAATCGACAAATCTGGACACTCTATTAGACATAGATGTCACCGAAAAATCAAAAAGGCGACACCTAATAATAATAATAGATTGGCACGATATATTAGTGTACATTAGACTTGGAGTGTATGATCAACTTTTTTCGTTTGCTTGGAAGGTGTTACGGTACATAGGTATCTGCGGACGTTTGACAAAACAACTTCTCTCGCGTGTCTTCATTTTCTCTTCAAATCAGTAATTCATTGAGTTCTCGAATGATATTTTAATGTTTAGCCATTAATAAAAGTAGCTCAAGGTGCTTTTTTAATGAAAGTTAAATAAAAATTTAAAATTTTTAAATGTAAGTTCCCTACAATTTACTCTAAATTCCAACCTGCAGAAAGCAGAGAGGTAGTGTCTAAATTCCATAGATAGGAAAAGCGAAAAAAATCAATTAAATAGTTTTCCAAAACACTTATTGAATGTCTATACTTAAATATGCTTACCATATTGACCGTAGCACTGTTCCATGATAGCTCTCTGTTTAGGACTTGCTCGCTCCATACACCGCACCGCCAACCAGGAACACTTATTCGCTTGTATATCTGTGCCAATT
>NW_023458561.1:40579089-40580514 GCF_013731165.1 Rhagoletis pomonella | reverse complement strand
AATAAGCAATACTTGAAGCTAAAAAAAATAATTGTAAGAAAAGGTGAATAAAGATGATAGTAAAAGTGTTGAAATTTCCGTAAGATTTAAATTTTTATGTACTCTAGCAAATAGAAAATTAAAAAAAAAAATAAAATTGCGCGCACATTTTAGCTAAGTGTTTGAACGAACTTTTCTACAAATTTGTGCTGTGCGTCTATATGTCATAACACCAATACACTATAGGTAAATTGATCAGTTTTTGTGGCAAAAACCCATTTTTCGTACTTACAAAAATAAACTATTTGTCTATGGTATTTGATCAAGAAAAATTCAAGTCAAATAACGGTGTCTTTTATTTTTGTAAAAAACCAACGACAACTGCTTTGCAGGTGGTCAAAGTCGTTGCCTGTGAGTGAAGTATTGAAATCGACTTTTTGTTGTTTGTTGGTTTTTTTTAACTATTTTCGAACAACCATATTTGTGTTATTAATTATCTTAGAAATTAACAAAAATATAGAATAAAGGAAAAGTAAGTAGTTACCTAAAGGTGAAAAGTTGTCGCATCCAGCTTTTGAAATGGTGCAGCAGAGATGAAAAATCGCCGTAGTTTCGCATTATCTGTCATTCTGCATCAAAAACTAAATTTTGGAAAAAGGTGGACTTGGCACCTTTTCGCCTTTAGATATCGAAGTGCTTTTCGAATCTAGAATTGGTTTTTTTTTACCTTTAAATTTTGTTCTTAAAAATTAAATTTAAAAAAGCCTTTAAATGTTTCCCTTGTTTAGACTATCAAAGGCGTGTAAAATAAAGATTTTTTGAATTTAATTCGTCAATTTTATGTACTATCGCTAGTAAGCTATTTACCATGTGGACAGAACTCAATAAAGAGAGGAAACAAAAGGCTGTTTACAATTTTGATGCTCCAAAGGCTTCTCCTCTTAGGGCCAGTTTCTCAATGTCTGGTTTACGCTAACTGCAGGTTAAACATCTTTATCGACCTGATCAATTCTATAACATATGTATAACAGGGAGTCGATACCGTCAATAACGATATTTAACCTGTAGTTAGTGTTAACTACCTCCCAGTTAAACATCATTATCGATCATGCATATAACATGTGATCGATAAAGCAGTCGTTTTATTATCTCCGGTTTGCGGTAATCGGACATTAAGCATAAGGCTCCTAACTTTATCCGCAGACCAATTAAGAAATTCAGACCTTTTAGGTTTTCAATTTAAAAAAATATAGTATGCTGATATTTTTCAAAAATAGCCACTATAAATAATTTTTGTAACTAAGTGGATTTTTTTCTTTAATACATATACATATATACAAAAGACTTGAATTTTTAAAAGTGACCCCTTTAGACCCCTCGGTCGTCTCAACGGTTAAGATTTTTTTTTTCAAAATATGTATATGTAATTTCACATTAGTTTCACTT
>NW_023458561.1:40577921-40578989 GCF_013731165.1 Rhagoletis pomonella | reverse complement strand
CTGGGAGATAGTTAACACAAACTACAGGTTAAACATCGTTATTGACGGTATCGACTCGCTGTTATACATATGTTGTAGAATTGATCAGGTCGATAAATATGTTTAACCTGCAGTTAGTGTAAACCAGACATTAAGAAACTGGCCCTAAGAGGAGAAGCCTTTGGAGCATCAAAATTGTAAACAGCCTTTTGTTTCCTCTCTTTATTGAGTTCTGTCCACATGGCAAATAGCTTACTAGCGATAGTACATAAAATTGACGAATTAAATTCAAAAAATCTTTATTTTACACGCCTTTGATAATCTAAACAAGGGAAACAGTTTAAAGGCCCTTTTAAATTTAATTTTTAAGAACAAAATTTAAAGGTAAAAAATAAATAAAAAAATAAAAATTCGAAGTCCGAAAAGCACTTCGATATCTAAAGGCGAAAAGGTGCCAAGTCCACCTTTTTCCAAAATTTAGTTTTTGATGCAGAATGACAGATAATGCGAAACTATGGCGATTTTTCATCTCTGCTGCACAATTTAAAAAGCTGGACGCGACAACTTTTCACCTTTAGGTAAAGACTTACTTTTCCTTTATTCTATATTTTTGTTAATTTCTAAGATAATTAATAACACAAATATGGTTGTTCGAAAATAGTTAAAAAAAACCAACAACATAAAGTCGATTTCAATACTTCACTCACAGGCAACGACTTTGATCACCTGCAAAGCAGTTGTCGTTGGTTTTTTACAAAAATAAAAGACACCGTTATTTGATTTGAATTTTTCTCGATCAAATACCATGGACAAATAGTTTATTTTTGTAAGTACGAAAAATGGGTTTTTGCCACAAAAACTGATCAATTTACCTATAGTGTATTGGTGTTATAACATATAGACGCACAGCACAAATTTGTAGAAAAGTTCGTTCAAACACTTAGCTAAAATGTGAGCGCAATTTTATTTTTTTTTTAATTTTCTATTTATAAATACAGTTTGCTAGAGTACATACAAATTTAAATCTTACGATAATTACAACACTTTTAATAACATCTTTAATCACCTTTTCTTACAATTATTTTTTTT
>NW_023458561.1:40575968-40577821 GCF_013731165.1 Rhagoletis pomonella | reverse complement strand
TTTTTTTGTTAATTGGAATTAGAATCACGTAGCATGTGAAATGCGCGAAAGACAAAGTGTAACTGCGGTATGAATTTATAACACCGCCCGCTTTAATATAAAATCCACGCCCCAGCTTGCTCGCTGAGCACAACCGAATTGCAATGCAGCGATGCCAGCTTGCATTTCAGTAGAGAACGATTCATAATCATATTAAATCATTATCCTTCCATTTATAATAGGGCTGCCAGATGTCCTGGTTTTCCAGGACTTGTCCTGATTTAAACAAATTGTACTGGTGCCCTAGTTCACACCTAAATTGTCATAGCTTTTTAATGATGGTCAATGCAGACACCTATCAATTTTTTTTTCTTTGAAAAAAAAGCATTAGTAGTCTAAAATCGATAATGAAAATTTTTTTCTAACATGTACATATCTGGTGAGTTTATCTTCTTTCTGTTTAGTTTCTTTGGTTAAAATCTAATTTTGTATCATCAGGGGAATGCCGTAAAAGTGCAAGTTCCTGAACAGATACACGGCTGAGGGGTCACACATACTACGCAGTAGATAATTTCAGGGGTTAAAATCTCTACCAAAAGGACTTTCTGAAACGAATTCCTTTTTCCTTCCTTTTGGTACGGAGTGGCATAAATTGAAGGGCTTTCACTGCTCAAAGAAGAGCTTTCAAAGATACTTTTATAGGACGTACTTCAGAAGGCCTTTTGAAGAAGTTCGTTTAAAGCTGTTGTAAGTTCATAAAAATCATAATTCTTTAAGGAACTTAAATATTTACGGTTCAGATCAAATATGTTTTATTGAGACTTAAAATGCTTATTGAATTCTATTTGCAATGCTAAATAATATAAACAAAATGATCATGAAGCGCGTTGTAGGACATGTAGAAATTTTCTAATGGTAGTAAGAAAGTATTCAAGACCACGTTAAAAGCGCCAAACATTTTTGCAAGTTACGTCACCGTCAATAGAAGTTTTATTTTTTTTATGATTGAAAAAAATCTAAATTTGAGCGTTTCATCATAATCAATCATTCGGCTCTACGGATTGTGCCACAAAACTATACTGTTTATAATATCAGAAAACACTTCAAAATAACGCCAGTACCAACGAAACTGTATTTATAGGGAATAAGCGTCCTGGTCGATGGTTCAGAATTATGGCAGTCCTAATTTAGAATTAAATTTTAGGTGAACCTAGATAATTTTAGAGCCAAGTTTTATTAGTTCTGATAAACTTCAAATCATCACATATACACATATATGTCCGCACATATAAATACTGTACTAAGAATTTGTGCTAACAAAGTTAATACGAAAGCGGGAATAAGGGCCGGTTACTAAATGTTTGGTTAACGCTAACTCCACAGACGCTTGCCACACAAAGTTCAAAGACACCTAAAATTATTTTATTTTTATTTGATATTTTTTTCAAAAAGTGTATTCAGTATTTCTAATAAAGCTTCACGCGGTAAACCATCCGATTCTTTGTGAATAAGTGTTTTGATCCTATTATATGTTTCTTCCTCGTATTTGGCATAGGTGTTTGGTAGGTTTAACTCCGTATAGACTTGCCTGACTCTCGCAATTTTCTGGGGATCTGAAATGACAAAATGTGATTACATATTGTATGTTAACTTATGCATGTGTGAGTCAATATGTATGAAAACCAAATTTTTTTAATTGAATAGTGTTGTAAAAATCAATTCCGAATATAAAATGCATACATGTACTTAAATTCAAACACTTACCATATTGGCCGTAGCACTGCTCCATGATAGCTCTCTGTTCAGGACTTGCTCGCTCCATACACTGCACCGCCAACCAGGAACACTTATTCGCTTGTATATCTGTGCCAATT
>NW_023458561.1:40573688-40575868 GCF_013731165.1 Rhagoletis pomonella | reverse complement strand
GTTTTTTTTTTGCAATATTTTAGAAGCTCTAGCAAAGAAACAAAAGGCGATATTAGGCTTAAATTAAAGCTAGAAGTCTCCCTTATATATATGACTTATAGTCATTTATTGAAAAGCAAGACCTGATAGTGCCTTCCACTTAGGCTCAAATTAAGGCTTGAACTTACGACTACAATCTTGTAAAATACCGTCCCTGAACCTTAACCCAGGTCACTTATAATTATTTATTTAACAGCAAAAACTGATTTTGCCAAAATTTTATTTTTATTTTTAATAGCACAGTATTCCAGTATTTTTATATTGTTCAATAAATGACTATTAGTGACCAGCAGGTCAAGGTGCAAGGGGGCATAGTATTTTCAGGGATGGTAGCCGAGAGTTATAGCTTTAATTCAAGCCTAAGTGGAATGTTCTATCACCTTTTGTCCTTACCACTTCACTGACGGATCTCCCTTGCTTTAACAAAGACGTGGCCGCCTTATGTAAGTAGGAATTTAGAATGTATATACATTTGGTATCAGGCATACTTCTGAGCCGCTTTACAAAGTTCGGCGCTTGGAAATAACTTCGGCTGCACGTTATTTTGCACCTGACAACGTAATGCGTCGGCGGAGGTGTTCATTTTGTGCTTTACTAGTAAATGTCATTGGTCATGATGACAATTTTGATACTTAAAACTGAAATAAAGCAAGGCTTACCTCGTAAGGTGCTTAGCTATTTTCCCATTGGGACACTACAATATTTCTCCTACAAATTTTTAAAGTGATTACTAATTAATTGTTTTCTAATATTACTCGTACTATTTTGGTTAATTGAAATAGATGGCATATTTAAAACTTCGTTTATGTGAGCGCGAATTTCTTCTGAAATAGCTGGCGCATCAATTTCGTTATGTAGATTACAAATATTGTGGAGAACCACTGTTGCCACAATAATGCTTTCTACACTCTGGGTATTCAGCCTTATACCCACCGAAAGAACCGGATCGTTCGGCGCAGTTTCTCGTTCGAATCTCAGATTCGTTATATAGCGCCTCTGCCGGATTACGAACATTGGATATTGGTGTCATTATCCACTGATTACAGGGATAACCGCTGTCTGCAACAACCAATGAATTTCCGAATGCGCCCCCTTCGAAGCGACTATAAACGCGCGAGTTTCGAAGTATTGTGGCATCGTGTGTGGAACCAGGCCATCTAGCTACTACATCCAATATATTTAAGTCGCTGTCGCATAAAGTCTGTACGTTGTACGAAAATAACACTTTTCTGTTTTCGGTATCACTCCTATTTTCACAACGATCTCGGGTTTCTGTACCAAAAACGCGTTACGCAAATCAAAAAACTTTTACACACGCTTCTAGACAAAAGTCTGCAGTTTAAAAAAAAAAAATCACTATATCTGTGCACACATTTTTTAATAAGTTCGGTTTGAAATATGGGTTGGTTGAAAAACAGGTTGGCGCATCCCTTATAGACCGTGGACGTCGCATTATAATGATGCGATCTAGAACCTTGCATTCCATGTAACTTTCGTCACTCGAACTCATTTTAATAATATTTAAATGGAACCACTTTTACCTTTTATTTACTTATTTATATTTTATTTTGAGTAATCAGCTGCTGTTTAGTCGAGAAGCAGGGTTGCATTTTCTATATTTAAATAACCTGGGTAAAAGATTGTCGTAAGCGCCATTTTGACGATTTTTAGTTATAGATGCAGTTTTCAGATATCTCCTTTAGTTTCCGAGATATTTACTACAATTTTTTCGATAATTTAGTAAAAATTTAGTTAGTGATGCAGCCATATTAAACTAATCAATATCTTAAAAATGACGTTCTCCATTTTTGGATATCTCCTTTAGTTTGCGATATACTTGTTAAAAAGTGTAGTAAATTTAGTAGACATTTTGAACACATTTTGTCGTATTTCATACAAAGTGGCTGCTAAATTGTGGACAAATGACGCTTACGACATAATTTTACTAAAGAAAATCCTTCATAAACTCAAATCTAATTAACGTTTAACATTAAAAATTAAATAATTTAAGAATTTTGTGAACTAGTAACATTTTCAGAGACTTTGGAGAATATATATCTTCGCGTTTTTGAGAAATTGCATTCAAAACTTCAATCGCGACTTCCCACAACCTGCCGAAATCAACATACGACAATCTTTTA
>NW_023458561.1:40570580-40573588 GCF_013731165.1 Rhagoletis pomonella | reverse complement strand
TGCCAGTAACATCAGGATTACCAAAACAATCGAGAAAATCATTTTGTGTTTGAAAGAACTGGCCCAGTTCAATTGTGATAGTTTCGCATGCATCGAAGATTTTCTTATCTTTTACGCTATGTAGATATGTATAGATATATATATATAGAATAATAAAAGAAATTACTTTAAGATTTTCCAAATTTCGATCACTCTTCTTTTTTTGTTGCTCACCCCGCTAAATGTAAACCCAACATTATGGGCAAGTAGAAGAAGTGGTTTGAGGTTTTATTCATCACAACTGTGTTGTAAATGTCCATATTGAAAGTGTCGACACTCTTTTTACTAAGCAGCATATCCAATGATTGTCCAGATATGCATTTAAAAGTATTTTCATGAAATAATTCAATCAAATCGACATAACAATCCAAGTAACGGAAATGCTTTTTGAGTAATACGAAGATGCAGTTTTCGATCATTAGCGCGTCATTAATGGCATTTAGACCAACTTCGTCTAATTTATGCCAACACAACTTGCCACGACGTGCAATGCCATTGTCTACCATATCATCAGAGATTAGTAAAGCACAATGTTGCTGAGAGGCAATTGAAAATATAGAAAATAAAACTAATTTTTAGATATCAAACATGCCATTCTCACCAGTTCAACACACCAGCCAAGCAAATTCGCCAGTCTTAATTTTTCTGCGTTCAGTTTATGGCCTTTGGCTAAACTTTTGTATGTCAAAACAGAGATAAGGCCACATTTCCCATTCGTTGGCGACATATTATAATCTACAGCCTATAAAATGTTTTAGTCTAACTTCCCCTGTTTGGAAATTAAGTATTTGTATTACCTTTAATAGCCCATCTGCAGCGTATCTACTTTTGAATTTATCAGCTATCACGGTCAGGTCTTGCAAAACATCTAAAAAAGCAAGAGGTTATTGAATGTTTTTTGATTCAAATAAGTTCCTTAACCTTAAAAGCCCAATCTACTTGAAAGTTACGTAAAGCCCAAACGTATGTCTTAGAGGCGTAGGTGACTTTAAGGACAACCTGTGAGCTAAAATATACTTTGTTCTGCCCAATTTTTTTTTAAGAAATATTGAAGTTGTGATATAAGCTAATAACAAAACATAGTTTTATTAATAAAAACGACAATCACATTTATGTTAAACAAAAAAGTATAAAGGCACTTTTGTATTCAAATTAAAAAAATCCCGATTGACGTAGATTGGGCTTTTAGGGTTAAAGAAAAAACCAAGGCGAATTTATATAAGGTGACGGTACTAGATCAGCTGATTTTGTGTTTCGCCTCACGACTGCTAATTTCAAATTGTAAAATTTTGTTTGTTAACTAACAAAATACAAATGATAAATAAAAAGCTATCAACTTATACTAATTCGTCTTGGAAAAAACTTTATTTTTAAACTTGATTATGCGATCAGAAATTTATTTTCGAAATATTGATTACTGAGAATTAGAATCATCAAAATCTTTAGTAGGGGTACTGAAAATAAAAAATGTTCTTAAAAATATTTAGCATATACGGAGAAGATCCTGCTTTGGAGCCATTTCAGATTGATGATTATATTCAAAAGCTTCCGTTCGTTTGAAAAAAGAACATTCCATTTACATAAATATGTAAATATATATCAATTCATAGTTATGCCAGGTTTGAAATTGGTGTTAAAACCAACATAGAAATTAGGTTTGTTTCTTTTTAAATGGCAGATATTTTTTGTAATTTCAATGTCTGGTGGAAATTTGGCATTAAATTTATTAACATAAATGACCCTTGATTTTTGATATCAAATTGGTCCTTAGACTAAATTAAACATATTAATTAATTGTATGCCATACATACCTGGGTAAATGGCCATAAATTCACTTCTTTCATCTTTTGACATCTTTAAAGGCGTAGAAGGATTTTCCAATATTGATAAAGTACTAAAAAATAATATTTAAAATATGTTTCTCATTTGCATACGTTATATTGGATACATTAATTTAAGAAATATTTTCTTTTTTACTTATACATAAATTGAAGCCACTCTCCAAAAATATCTCAAGCAAGTTTAGGGATAAATACAGAAAAGGCTACACGAATTACCTTGAGTTGACAAACAAACTGTTGGTTGAAGAAAGGAAGCAAGGGCCCGGTACCCCGCTTTACGTATGTACGCAATGAAATTCTAGTCCTTATTTGAGATTTGTGTCCTGCTCTGATGCTGTGGTGTGGTGAACGGCATTCAGAAAATCTACTTACATTGAGCCTTAGGAAAGGATACAACGTCTGGCTGCCAACAGAGCGCTGAATAAAACCCCAACGGCTGATTTTGGAAAAGATACTGAATCTGCCTGCCCGATAAATGCCAGTAGACCCCGATTTGGAAAATATTGCAATAATAGTGAGCTGCACGGACTATAGAATTTAGCAAAAGAATCTGTGGATATACTATCTTAGTGAGCAATAGCGATGGGTGTAGTACACACTACATGGCTACATATCTCAATTGGACATAATCTAATATAAATAATTTTAATGCAATATTTCCTGCAAGAAACAATCTGTGGTGCTTATGTATATTTTTAAGGCAAAAGACGGAACAATTTTAAACAATTTTGAACCGAAACTTAGTGGTAATCATTTTCGAATAAAACACAAAAAGTAACGAAACTTCAAAAACGGTTCCGAAAAAAGCCTGGAAAAATTCAAAAGTTTAAACTATGTACTTGTAAAATGTTCGTAACCGGTAGATTCCTTGTTTCAGTTTTTGTTAATAGATTTTTTAAATTTTTCGGTGACAAAATGTTCGGCAAATGCTCGGTCTTATATGTATGTTTGAAAAAAAAAAATATCCCAAAAGCCTAACACCGCATGACTGATAAGAATTTCCAGAAATAGTAAAAAAAAAATTTAAATTAATATTTACTTACCGTTTTGATAGGCCCAGTTGAGTTTGACGTTCTTTCCGAGTACTCGTAATCAAATCCCCAGTATTATAATTGTTAGCTTCGAATA
>NW_023458561.1:40567696-40570480 GCF_013731165.1 Rhagoletis pomonella | reverse complement strand
TATTCGAAGCTAACAATTATAATACTGGGGATTTGATTACGAGTACTAGAAAAGAACGTCAAACTCAACTGGGCATATCAAAACGGTAAGTAAATATTAATTTAAAATTTTTTTTTTACTATTTCTGGAAATTCTTATCAGTCATGCGGTGTTAGGCTTTTGTGCTATTTTTTTTTTCAAACATATAAGACCGAACATTTGACGAACATTTTGTCACCGAAAAATTTAAAAAATCTATTACAAAAACTGAAACAAGGAGTCTACCCGTTACGAAAATTTTGCTACCAGCGCAGAATAGTTTAAACTGTTGAAATTTTTCAGGCTTTTTCGGATTCGTTTTTGAAGTTTCGTTACTTTTTGTGTTTTATTCGAAAATGATTACCACTAAGTATCGATTCATATCCACAGATTCTTTTGCTAAATTCAATAGTCCTTACAGCTCACTATGATTGCAACATTTTCCAAATCGGGGTCTACTGGCATTTATCGGGCAGGCAGATTAAGTATCCTTTCCAAAATCAGCCGTTAGGGTTTTATTCAGCGCTCTGTTAAACAGATGACAGCCAGACGTTGTATCCTTTCCTAAGGCTCAAGGTAAGTAGATTTTCTGAATGACGTTCACCACACCACAGCATCAGAGCAGGACACAAATCTCAAATAAGGACTAGAATTTCTTTGCGGGGTACTGGGCCCTTGCGCCCTTTCTTCAACCAACAGTTTGTTTGTCAACTCAAGGTAATTCGTGTAGCCTTTGATAGTCAGCTCGATGTCGATGAAGGGACCTTTTATTTCCCTTTAAGAGTACCATACCCATTTTTTCTGTATTTATCCCTAAACTTGCTTGAGTTATTTTTGGAGAGTGGCTTCAAAGTACTTCCCATATAACTTTTGTGATGATCCCTGGTGTCTTTTGAAATCTGTCAATATTCAAATAAAGCTAGTCCTTTTTCATTATTACTATTTTTTAAGTCAGGCCTTACTGATGCTGATTTATGTATAAGTAAAAAAGAAAATATTTCTAAAATTAATGTATCCAATATAACGTATGCAAATGAGAAACATATTTTAAATATTATTTTTAGTACTTTATCAATATTGGAAAATCCTTCTACGCCTTTAAAGATGTCAAAAGATGAAAGAAGTGAATTTATGGCCATTTACCCAGGTATGTATGGCATACAATTAATTAGTATGTTTAATTTAGTCTAAGGACCAATTTGATATCAAAAATCAAGGGGCATTTATGTTAATAAATTTAATGCCAAATTTCCACCAGACATTGAAATTACAAAAAATGTCTGCCATTTAAAAAGAAACAAACCTAATTTCTATGTTTGTTTTAACGCCAAATGCAAACCCAGCATAACTATGAATTGATTTATATTTACATATTTATGTAAATGGAATGTTCTTTTTCCAAACGAACGGAAGCTTTTGAACATAATCATCAATCTGAAATGGCTCCAAAGCAGGATCTTCTCCGTATATGCTAAATATTTGTAAGAACATTTTTTATTTTCAGTACCCCTACTAAAGATTTTGATGATTCTACTTCTCAGTAATCAATATTTCGAAAATAAATTTCTGATCGCATAATCAAGTTTAAAAAAATAAAGTTTTTTCCAAGACGAATTAATATAAGTTGATAACATTTTTATTTATCATTTGTATTTTGTTAGTTGTCAAACAAAATTTTACAATTTGAAATTAGCAGTCGAAACACAAAATCAGCTGATCTAGTACCATCACCTTATATAAATTCGCCTTGGTTTTTTCTTTAACCCTAAAAGCCCAATCTACGTCAATCGGGATTTTTTTAATTTGAATACAAAAGTGCGTTCATAATTTGTTGTTTAAAATAAATGTGGTTGTCGTTTTTATTAATAAAACTACGTTTTGTTATTAGCTTATATCACAACTTCAATATTTCTTTAAAAAAAATTAGGCAGAACTAAGTATATTTTAGCTCACAGGTTGTCTTTTAAGTCACCTACGCCTCTAAGACATGCGTTTGAACTTTACGCAACTTTCAAGTAGATTGGGCTTTTAAGGTTAAGGAACTTATTTGAATCAAAAAACATTCAATAACCTGTTGCTTTTTTAGATGTTTTGCAAGACCTGACCGTGATAGCTGATAAATTCAAAAGTAGATACGCTGCAGATGGGCTAATAACGGTAATACAAATACTAAATTTCCAAACAGGGGAAGTTAGACTAAAACATTTTATAGGCTGTAGATTATAATATGTCGCCAACGAATGGGAAATGTGGCCTTATCTCTGTTTTGACATACAAAAGTTTAGCGAAAGGCCATAAACTGAACGCAGAAAAATTAAGACTGGCGAATTTGCTTGGCTGGTGTGTTGAACTGGTGAGAATGGCATGTTTGATATCTAAAAATTAGTTTTATTTTCTACATTTTCAATTGCCTCTCAGCAACATTGTGCTTTACTAATCGCTGATGATATGGTAGACAATGGCATTGCACGTCGTGGCAAGTTGTGTTGGCATAAATTAGAAGAAGTTGGTCTAAATGCCATTAATGACGCGCTAATGATCGAAAACTGCATCTTCGTATTACTCAAAAAGCATTTCCGTTACTTGGATTGTTATGTCGATTTGATTGAATTATTTCATGAAAATACTTTTAAATGCATATCTGGACAATCATTGGATATGCTGCTTAGTAAAAAGAGTGTCGACACTTTCAATATGGACATTTACAACACACTTGTGTTGAATAAAACTTCAAACCACTTCTTCTACTTGCCCATAATGTTGGGT
>NW_023458561.1:40565551-40567596 GCF_013731165.1 Rhagoletis pomonella | reverse complement strand
CTGGGACAGAGATTTTAATACCTCCGCCTGATAGCTCCGACCTGGGAGCTTTGTTTCTCTGAATCGCTGTGTTTAAAAGTAGCGGTGATTCATCGTTCTGACCCTGCAACTGTCATCTACACAAACGTATTTGCAATAGCTAAATGCTGTTTGGTAGTTTACGCCATTGCCAAGGCGAACGGTTCGCCGTTTGCTCGGACAGCCGGGCGCTCACTTATGGCTCTGAATAAGGAGACAGACATTAGTACCATATGAATACTCGGAAATATACTTTCATCGCTCCTATTTCTAACATATTCGAGGATTGATATACATATGCACTTTGAATAAAAGCCTTTAAGTGTAGACTGAAAGTTGCTTTACCTTTGAACCTTACTCATAAAGCCAGACAATTCTGATTTAATTCCTTAAATGCACAAACAGACTTTATTTGGAGAAGTAGGGTCTCAGATAAATATCTTATCATGAACGAAAAATTGCTTAATTATGGAGGACATGCTCAAATGTTGTAGTTGTAATTTTTAGAGCTTCACAAAAACGCTTATTGCACGAAAACTACTGGAGCGATATCAAAGAAAATTGTGGCGTTCCAAAGATGAAATTCCAAACCTATCGATATTCCATACAAAATCACTTCTTCATCATTTTGCAAACACGTGCTTGCGCTGGAAGTGAGAGAAGGAGACAAAGAGTATGTGCGTGTAGGTATTTCAGCTTTTGAGTAACAGATGGGGCAGTACTTATAACCTAATCGCAGTGTATGTATGTAAGTACATACATAGGTACATATGTTGGTTGCGGTTATTGTGGATCGGTTTTTTTTTAGTAATTTATGTATGTACATATGAATGCATAATACGCGAAAATTTCTTCGTCATATCAGATCTGTACGATTCGTTCGATTTTACAAAATAAGGTATCATAAAGGGCTTGGCCTGTGGATGTGCAATAACTTCTTTTTTTTTCAAAACGAGTTGCTCCTTGTTTAAAAAATTTAATTCAAATTATTTTTAAGTTGAGTTAATTATTACACTATAAGTATCGATCTAAATGGTTTTGAAAAAACTTTATTTCTTAATTATATGTAGAAAAATGTAAAAGTATATCCTGACATGGCTATCCGACGAAAGAGATTGGCCCGTAGTCATAGTCAAAATAAAGTCGACTTTAAAGTTAGTTGCAGCTTTTTTGACAGATATCCCATTGAAAATTATGTCAAAAAGCTGCAACTAACTTTAAAGTCGACTTTATTTTGACTATGACTATGGGCCATTGTGGTTTGAAAATATTTTGCAGAGGGTTGCCACCATGTTAAAAAGTTCGATTCAATATAAGCAATAGGTTAAATAAATGACTTCAATATGAATATAAATCAAAATTGCTTTGAAGAGACTTATTTCTCAACTGCATGTAAGAGGTTTGCCAACTGATTTTATACTTAAATTCAAGGTTTAACAAGAATTTAGTTTTAAAATATTTTGAATAGGGTTGCCATATGTTTTAAAATTGGAATTTAATATAAAGTAAGCATAAGCTAAATAAAATATTAAAATATGACGTGAAACGAAGGTGATACGATATCCTTAGTTTAAACATTTTGAGTAGGATTGCCACCTGTTTAAAAAGGTAAACTCAAATTATTTAATAAGTTAAAGCAATTATTAAAAATATGGGTGTCAATTAACAGTATTTGGGAGCGTTGTCACGTACTTAAAAACGCAAATTTAACTTAATTCATTAGGCACATGAAGTTTGTAGGTATCACAATATCAGACGCACAAGATTTTTTTATTTCTTAACTATATTTAGGAGGGTTGCCAGCTATTTCAGAAGTCTTACGAACACGAAGAAGAATACTAATACGGGGACCTAGGCTAATATAAAAAGTAATACAAATGTCTGCAGTATGAAAGGAGATAAAAATGAATCCAAGTAGTTATACACGTCATGTCAAATGTAAGTGGCTGATGGTACAAATGATTGAAGTTAATGTGAATTCGCTAATTATTATTATTTTGCAATTCATATTGATTTATTAAAGTCAA
>NW_023458561.1:40563495-40565451 GCF_013731165.1 Rhagoletis pomonella | reverse complement strand
TTCTATTAAATATCCTCATACAAAAATTACTTTCAATACACTTTTTTTCTGAACTTCGCAGATTCTTTTTCATATTCAGGACAAATAAAAGGAAGACCGAAATTTTATACTATCATTTTGAAGTTATGTCTGACGGTGTTCGAATATGGGGCCACCCAGAGCAGAATATGTAAACAAATATGAAATGTAATAAAATAAAGTAAATAAATAAGTAAATAAAAAAGTAAAAAAACAAAAAAATATTTTGTTTTTCTTATTGATATTTTATGTCCAAAAGTAGTTAGTTACAAGTTAGTTGACATGTAATGCAGAGGTATCCAGGTCTGACTTTTTTGCGGCCATCGCCCCACAAAAGTAGTTAGCTTTTTTCGAACAAAATACACAGTTAATAGTTAGCACTAGTGTTCGCGTAAACAGACTAAAGTTAGGTATAAGCTAACGTCACTCCCTGCAGGGTAGGTACATATGTTGGTTGCGGTTATTGTGGATCGGTTTTTTTTAGTAATTTATGTATGTACATATGAATGCATAACGCGAAAATTTCTTCGTCATATCAGATCTGTACCGTTCGTTCGATTTTACAAAATAAGGTATCATAAAGGGCTCGGCCTGTGGATGTGCAATAACTTCTTTTTTTTCAAAAAGAGTTGCTCCTTGATTAAAAAATTAAATTCAAATTAATTTTAACACTATAAGTATCGATCGAAATGGTTTTGAAAAAACTTTATTTCTTAATTATATGTAGAAAAATGTAAATGTATATCCTGATATGGATATCCGACGAAAGAGATTGTGGTTTGAAAATATTTTGCAGAGGGTTGCCACCATGTTAAAAAGTTAGATTCAATATAAGCAATAGGTTAAATAAATTACTTCAATATGAATATAAATCAAAATTGCTTTGAAGAGACTTATTTCTCAACTGCATGTAGGAGGTTTGCCACCTGATTTTATAATTAAATTCAATTTGAATTAAGAGTATTAGATAGTTTAAATATGTATCACAATACAAGTGTCAGACAAAAACGGTTTAACGAGGTTTTGGTTTAAAAATAATTTGAACAGGATTGCCATCTGTTTGAAAATTCGAATTAAATTATATGAAATATTGAATATGGGGTGAAACAAAGGAGTAAAGGAATATATTTAGTTTGAACGTTTTTACATTAAAGAGGGTTTCCACCTGTGTAAAAGTTAAACTCAAATTGTTTAAATAAGTCAAATGAATTATTAAAGCATGTGTATTCATTAACATGGGCTAAAAATATTTTCTTCTGAACTTTATTTAAGAGGGTTGCCATGTGTTTTAGAAAATAAATTCAACTTGAATTAAGGGAGTTATATACACAATTTCAATTTGTATCGCAATATGTAAGTCGATAAAGGTTTAACAAGAATTTAGTTTTAAAATATTTTGAATAGGGTTGCCATATTTTTTAAAATTGGAATTTAATATAAAGTAAGCATAAGCTAATTAAAATATTAAAATATGACGTGAAACGAACATTTTGAGTAGAATTGCCACCTGTTTAAAAAGGTAAACTCAAATTATTTAATAAGTTAAAGCAATTATTAAAAATATGGGTGTCAATTAACAGTATTTGGGAGCGTTGTCGCGTACTTAAAAACGCAAATTTAACTTAATTCATTAGGCACATGAAGTTTGTAGGTATCACAATATCAGACGCACAAGATTTTTTTATTTCTTAACTATATTTAGGAGGGTTGCCAGCTATTTCAGAAGTCTTACGAACACGAAGAAGAATACTAATACGGGGACCTAGGCTAATATAAAAAGTAATACAAATTTCTGCAGTATGAAAGGAGATAAAAATGAATCCAAGTAGTTATACACGTCATGTCAAATGTATGTGGCTGATGGTACAAATGATTGAAGTTAATGTGAATCCGCTAATTATTATTATTTTGCAATTCATATTGATTTATTAAAGTCAA
>NW_023458561.1:40560515-40563395 GCF_013731165.1 Rhagoletis pomonella | reverse complement strand
CGCTAATTATTATTATTTTGCAATTCATATTGATTTATTAAAGTCAATTCAATACAATCAAAACGAATATTTCATATACCGTTTTTAGCTTGAATGTTAACGTTTAAGTTTAGTGGCTGTGGCTCCGACACAGCCTCCAGGTGAAGACAAAGGCACTGCACTGATCCTTTTTTCAGATCCTATTCTGTATTTTGTATTTTGCGGAGTAGCATTTTATGTAAGCATCTAGTAGAGAATAAATGTAAATTAATTTCATTTGCTATATCGTAGAAACACAACAAAAATGCTTTCAATAATACATAGACGGCCACAGCTACACTCTAATGTAGCTACCACTGTTAGCGCCTGTGGTATATACCTAAACAATAAAACTCTTCCCTATCGGCCAATATCACATCATCTGGGTACATTCGAAGCTAACAATTATAATATTGGGGATTTGATTACGAGTACTCGGACAGAACGTCAAACTCAACTGGGCATATCAAAACGGTAAGTAAATATTAATTTTAATATTTTTTTTACTATTTCTGAAAACCCTTGCCAGTCATATATTTAATCCTTCTATATCATGACCATCGTATAGTTCCATAAGTAATGTCCCTGCAAAAAATTGTGCGACTAATCTCTAAAGAGAGTATTCCGATATTACTCTCAATCGGGTACAATTGGGCATTAATTAGTCGCAACTAGTCTCATACGGGTACTAATGGAGATCAATTGGTCTCGGCTCATCCCTTATGGGTATAATTGGAGATCAATTAGTCCCCAACTCATCTCCAACGGGTACTATTAACGATTTAATGATATGTACGCACTTAGTCAATGAAATTTTATGTGCGTCGTTGGCTCGCAGCCCGGTAGTGCAGAGAGAGAGCCGATGGTGACTACCGCCTAGGACATTGCCTTATAAAAGTAATCGATGAAATACACTGCAAGTAGTCGGTCGGTAATTGACGGAGTTTAACAGGTAGCTACCGATTCATCAGTCCTGTAGTCGCTCCCCGTACTGCAGGGTAGTAATAGAAATGAATGAAATTGTAAATGATTAAGAACGAATGCCAAAAACAGGTGATCTCAGCTGTAGGCATTTTTTGGCAACCAGCTCATAGTGTTTTTACTTATACGGTGTTCGCATGAGGCGATTTTCCAGGAAATTTTAAAGGCGATTAGTTGAATCAAAAGTTGGCTGCACCCCAACTTCATTGGAACCGATTAGTTGAAAGGCCGTTCACATCAGGCGATTTTTGCTTTCAACTAAAAGTTGCCTGTAAAATCGCCTCATGCGAACATCGTATAAGGTAACTCTACGTTGTCATGATTCAATAATTAAAGGTTTACTCACTAGTGACACTAGGGAGTTTTGACACTCCCTTAACTCCCTTTCAAGAGCTTTGCACACAAACATGAACTCACACACAGTGCCTTGCTAAGGGAGCCGATTTTGTCAAGAGGGAGCCAGAAAACTGTTTTCTGAGCAAACCTTTTATTATTGAACCATGTAAGTACATATCGACTGCTGAGTGGAAGATCGACCTATCTCGGCAGCCAGTTCGAAAACGCCCTATCTCAAAAAACTTTTCAAGAACGGCCTATTTCAGAATTTGTTTCAAAAATGCCCTATCTCTGCTGCCGATTCAAAAACGCCCTATATCAGCACATTTTCAATACATTTTGAAGTAAGATAGGGCGTTTTTGAACCGAATTCCGAGATATGGTGTTTTTCAATAAAAATCTGAAATAGGGCGTTCTTGAAAAGTTTTTTGAGATAGAGCGTTTTCGAACTGGCTGCCGAGATAGGTCGATTTTCCACTCAGCAGTCGATATGTAGTTATACGATTTTTGTTTTCTTGGGAGCTGCATACTGATTTAAGTAATTTAGATAGACACAAATTTCTTTTCCGATTCTTATGCGCAATTTTATACGAATTTTATGTTTTTCTTGAGAGATGTATACAATACTTAAAGTTAGATTTTGTTTTGGGATACAAATTAAAAATATCTTTGGACAATGACCAGATCTAGAAAAACAGAATACAGATTCGTAAACAACGAGTCAAAATTAAGTTTACGTGTTTCAATGTTTTTTCACTTTGTCATTTCGAAACTTGAGATTCTCCCTACGGTGTAATTGCTATTTTTATAAGTCAGGCTGTCAGGTCTTAGTCATGTATTATCTATGTATAAACTTGTCGCTGGTTTATGTATAAGTAAAAAATAAAATAAAAATAAAAAATTAATATGTGCAATTTACTGTATGCAAATATGATATTTTAAATATTCTTTTTAGTACTTTATCAACGTTGAAAAATAAGTATACGCCTGTAAAGGTGTCAAAAGATGAAAGGAGTAAATTTATGGCCATTTACCCAGGTATGTACATACATACATACTCTTAATTAATACATTTAATTTAGTCTTTAAATAATTTAGTGCCAAATTTTCTCTAGGCATTAAAATGGAAAAAATGTCTGCCATTTAGAAATGAAAGAACCCTCATTATTATGTATACTTTAAACTAGAGATGAGTGTCAATCTTTGAGCAACATTTAAAAAATTAATAAACTTTCGTAAAAATTTCAATCTTTTTAATTCGGTATTTGAGAAATATTTTGAGTATGCAGGTTTGTAGCCCATTCAATTTAATTATAATGAAGTGCAAGTTGAAAGTAGCTCCGACTTATCGTTGATTTTTGGAAATTTTTTTGTTTTCTCCATATAAAAAAGAATCGTCGAGCATACAGCGTAAAAAAAATTGCCCAAAACCAACGATAAGTCGGAGCTACTTGCACTTTATTCCAATAAAATTTTATGAGCTGCATACACAACGTGTCACGTAGAAAATCCCGAGTTTTGCCCATCTCTACTTTTAACGCAAGT
>NW_023458561.1:40557755-40560415 GCF_013731165.1 Rhagoletis pomonella | reverse complement strand
TTTTTCAAAAACTTTGTTTTATCACTTTTTAAACTTTCCCGCGAAGTGCATTTTACACACAACAAACCCAGTTTCTCAGACAACAGAGTTTTTCAAAAGGACTCTGAAATTTCAAAGATATGGTAAGTTAAAAAATAAAAATCAGCGTAATATTGAATACCAATATGGGTACCAAATAAAAGAGAAAATTCTTCTAAATTGAAAACAATTAAATTTATTGGTGCACAAGGACGCAGAAGTATTGAAAATGTCCTTTTAAAACTTTGGCCTTGAATATTGAATGAAAATTTTCAATAGTTATTTTTGGAAAAAAATATATGTTAAGCATTAATACGTACACTACCGCATCCTCAAATTTGCCCCATCTAACTTTACCAGCTTAATATAAAAAAAAATTATTAAAAGGGCATGTTCAATACCTATTCGTCCTTTTGCACCAAAATATTTAATAGTATTCAGTTCTCTTTTATTTGATAGTCATATCGTTATTCTAAATTGCACTCATTTTTTAGAATAACTGTTTGAGCTGAACCTATTCTTGCAATTTCAAACTCCTTTTCAAACAAATCCTATTGTCAACGAGAAAAATTTAAAACGCAGTTTTACTATATTTGGTACTTAGTCTATCACTTTTTTGGTGGGTTTTGAAATTTTTTGGTTTTTGTAGCACGGAGTTACTTATAGGTACTAGCTGGGACATCGAATTAAAATTTTATTTTATTATATTTACAAAGCTGCATCAGAAAATACTTAAAAACATGTTTTATCTCGTTAAATAGGGTTATCTGATGCTCTGACTTGCATTTAGATGTAGAGTTTTGCTCTGGTGTCAGAATATGCGCTTCATTTGCAGTAGCCGTACCCAGCCAGCATTTAAAAAAATTATTGACTCAAACTCCAGGCTCAGCATGCAAGCAATTTAGGAAGGCTGCTTTTAAAAGTCGTATTTGACTCACCTGGTGAAAAAAGTAGCAGCACATTTCGCGTTAGAAAGGAGTTGTATACTATTTTTAAATGAAGTATACATTTATACTATAAATTTTTAAGGTTTAGTTTAGCGAAAAATATATCGCTGAACCCAAAAACTTCAAAGAGTAATATCACAGGTACAGAAAAAAATATAACAGAATATATTCAAATATATCATCGACTTTTCTGAGCAAAAAATTTTTTCTGTTTAGAAAATCTCGAGAATCTAAGGTGATGGAACAAAACTTATGTCATATTAAAATTAAGCGATCCCAAAACCTTTGGAAAATTATAGTTTGGTATCAAAGCCTGGAAAATGTGTTATTCTCAAACATTCTTCTATGCGAGTCGCCAATGCCTTCGCCAAACAATTCCCCAAATGCTTGCTGGGTATCACTTGTCACATTCGAATTCGATTTTTAATGCACGCACTTACATACATACACACATATCTACTAACAATTACGATTATAGGACTGAGTGTGTACGAGCATGCGTAGAAATTTATGAGGATCAAGGAAACTGGTTTGTTTTTATTATCTCGGATCATTATGGTAAAATATATTAATATTTATATATATAAAAAAAATTGCAAAAAAAGTATTGCTGTTGATTTGAAATACTAAGTGAAAGCTTCTGTTCGCCTTTGCATGTTATGCGAATGCATTAAATTAGCAAGCTTCAATTGGAATGTTTTTTAATACAGCTAAACGTCGAGTTCTCAGCACAGTTGTATTTTGCCTTTTGGGCATTTGACTTGTGCATTCATTCTTCAAACAAAGAAGTAATTGTTAATATTTCAAACATAAACACCAAAAACGAAACGATAACGAAATATAATAAGCCTTATGAATAAAAAATAAGCAAGTGCTTTTTCTTAAAATTTCGAGGCTTAAATTTACAAGGCGATTTAAATTCGCTGAATGGTGATTTAACTCAAAATTGCATTTGTTCACATCGACTTAATATTTTTGGGTCGCCGTTTACGACGCGACGAAGTTTTAGTCTCATATTTTTTAAATCGTGATAATTTGCGATTTAAGCGCGTTAAACCGGGACTTATCATGTTTTCGGTTTTTTGACTGCACTTTGCTGCCAGCATTTGGCCAAGGTTCTGTCATTCGGATGTTATCGAGAAAAAGCTTCGTTGTGCCATTGCTGGACACAGAGTCTGGAGGGACAAACTGACCTTCGTCATCATCGAAATTTAGTGCGAGACCTTCGATTGTTAGCTCAATCGCAGCACGTAACTCTTGCCTAGTGCCGCTTAGCTATTGGTCAATATTGGGTGGAGGCTTGCCCCCGCCGGTGAGGTGACGCGACAGTTTATTCGCGGCGCAGCCTTTGCGGAGACCAGCTTTGATATTTTAAAATTTGGCTTAGGAGATTCTTGGCTGAACGGAATGTTTACAGAAGCACAGAAAACTAGAAAACCGTTTCAGAATGGGGAATGGAAGCGTTTACCTTGGAAATCGGTGACGAATTAAACTCCTTTACAATAAATCACCATGCTTCCTTTTATGCTCGTCGTTTAGCAGATTTGTACTTTTGTCTAGCAGCACCTTTCAGTGCCTTCTTAGCACAGGCTCGGACAGCAAATCCTGCTCAAAAAAATTTACTAGACAAAATTTACTAGGAAAAGGCACAGTTGAAACTTTTCTGTTTACGAATAGAAAATTTTTAATTAAAAA
>NW_023458561.1:40555494-40557655 GCF_013731165.1 Rhagoletis pomonella | reverse complement strand
AAATCGAGTGTCTTGAATTTCAATAACTCGTAGTTAAAGGACGTAAGAGCAAGTTTATACGGGCTCTAATCATCAATAGTTTAAATCCTATTGAAATGTTGTCTAATTGATACACTTAATAGATCTTAAAGCCTGATTATGGCAACTTAACTTAACTTAACGGAACGTAGAACTTAGAGCATCAAAATGAAACAGATTTCGGCGTGGCATTAAGTTACGTTAAGTTTCGGCTGTTCAATTATAAGCAACACCCATTAAACATAATGTTTAAGAGAGAGCCGTAAGTTACGTTAAGTTGCCATAATCAGACCATAACTATTCCAAACACTCTCGTACCAAAGGCAATAGCGTAGCTCCTCGACGAATAACCCTGCCCTAGAGCCAAGCTCTAATCTGTGCCCAGTTACAGTTTATGAAATATCCTGATCTGATATACGAGATCCCTGTACTCTGTTGCGACATCAAATTTAAATATTCTTGATGTTAGCTTTAAAATGAGGACCTGTAATTACAAATGTTTTTGATTTGTATAGGGGCCAGCCCAGTCTACTGTATGTTTATACATAACTACATGCATATCGTCAGTTAAGGTAACGATTTGCACTCATTAGTTATTATATATTTTTCAGATTAAAAATGGCTTCACTGCTGCATAAGTTTTCCAAAATGCATACAAGTATAATTGCGTCTGCTAGTGCGTGCCGCATCAACAGCAGTAATATAAGTCCTTCGCATCGGGCAATCTCACAACGCCCGCAGACGTTTGAGACTGAAAAACCGACCATTAATGCGGAGCGTAAACATAACTTTGTGAGCACAATACGGTAAGTTGGTGTTAGCCAATTCGGAACTATCCTAAGTTACTACTAAAGCTATTCATAGTCGCCTTAGTTTCGACTTATCTTGCTAAGTACCAATTTAAATTTAGTTTGAGCTGCAGCTGCAATTAAGTCGTAACTAGGTATAAGTATTTTATTAAATTAAAGGAAAAAAGACGAAATATGTAAAGATGAAGTTGGTTGAGCGTGATTTTGATAATATTGAACATGAAATTAAATGCGTATTACAATTCTTATAAAGCTAGATCACAATTTTATAATTGGAATGATTTAACTAAATTCTCAAATAATACGTAAATTTCCAAATTAAAATTTTTCAAAGGGCAATCCATTTGAATCGGAACAAGAAATTAAATGCGTATTACAATTCTTATAAAGCTAGATCATTTTATAGTTGGAATGATTTAAATCATATATGTAATACTTCTATATTGGTAGTAAGCTAACATCTCAATGTGTAATGTATTGTGTACTTGAGTGCCGTTTTTGTAAATGTGTCGTGTACATGTTTATTTATAAACGTATGTGTTCCTTTTCTTTCGTACGTGTTTATTCCCACTGGGAAAATAGGTAAGCACCTTACGAGGTAAGCCATGTTTTCTTTCAGTTTTTAGTACCAAAATTGTCATCATGACCAGCGTAATCTACTAGTAAAGCACAAAATGATCACCTCCGTCGACACATTACGTTGTCAGTTGCAAAATAACGTGCAGCCGAAGTTATTTCCAAGCACCGAACTACTCCGAGCGACTGCTCTGCATTACACGTAACTTATTTTGTAAAGCGACTCAGAAGTATGTTTGATAGCAAATGTACATTCTAAATTCCTACTTACACAAGGCGGCCATGCCTTTGTAAAAGTAAGGGACGTTCGGCAGGGAAATGGTAATGACTGCCAGGTGAAGAGTAAGTTGCTAATAAGGTATTATTACGTGCTCCTAATTCCCACTGGGTTGATATATCTGTACTGTAGTGTTTTCGGACGGTACTAGCTCTTACTGCCAATATAGGAGTATTACATATATGATTTAAATAAATTCTCAAACAATAAGTAAATTTCAAACTTGTTCTTTTAAAGTAAATTAGTGCATAGCATTTAGATACGTGTTTGTATGTTTCACAGCATGCTTTCAATAAACATCGACTTCACATCACTGCGGTTGTTCTTATTCTTTTGCATAAACATGCAATGAAAGTAAAAATTACATAAAGTGATCATCCGTTATATTTTTTATTAAATTTAATTTTTTTCAAAATATCGTAAAGAAAAATCGGTACATTTTCAAACTCGTTTTGCTATATTGTAAAGCTAAGTTAAAACT
>NW_023458561.1:40543213-40555394 GCF_013731165.1 Rhagoletis pomonella | reverse complement strand
TAGAAGTCTGAAATGCGACTATGAATAGAAGTGAATTTTAAGTTGGTACTTAAATTTAAGTTGCAAATTTATTAGTTTCGACTTAGTAGCTGGACTATGAATACGTGCCAATAACACCCTAAATTTACTGCATACTCACCTACATACATATATAACCATATGTATGTACATTAGATCGTACCACCATACAAGATAATACAAAAAAAGTCCCCAAAAGTCTTATTTACATTGCAAGCCGACTTCGAAAAAATATTTTTTTTTGTTCGAACCTAGGGGTCACTTTTTACTTTTTTTAAATACCCATGTTCAAAGATATTCGAGCCACTGGAATAATCAAAAAACTTCCTTAACAAAAGTTGATTTGTTTTTGGAGAGCTGTAATTTACTGACATTATGGTGAGGTCAATAAACTTTAAAAAAAAGTATATTCGAGGCAAAAACATGGATACATCATTCTTTAAGAACTGCCTGTAAATGCGAAAAATGTATAAAGGCGATCCATACATCGACCAAAATTTTTTTTTGTGTCTAATGTACATACATACGTACAAGATAATGGATACGTTGTAATTATTTTGTTTATTTAACCAACTTTTATTTAGCAAACAATCAACATTAGAAATTCAGCCTGCTCAATCCCAACCGCGTTTGACAATGTCAAAGGACGAGATCAACCAACATTTGGCTGTTTATCCAGGTATGTAAAATATTATTTCGGAAGTCTTCACTCAGTAGGCCCAAAAATATGGAGGGTAAGTTCAGGGATTGGTATATATCTGGCGTACTTCCCAGTGGTAATTTAACCCCGATTTTGGCTAGCATATCAGCCCGCTCATTCCATGCAATTGCTTTGTGTACTGGCACCCAGTAAATAGCGACTCATCTGTTAATGCTGAATTCATCTAACGTTTAAAGTCTAAAAAAAATATTAAGTAATTTAGAGAGTTGCTAGGGGATTTCGATATTCTACAGAATTATTTGAAAAAAATTTGACTAAGGTTATTTTCAGACAAAATTTATAAAGGAAGAACTTAAAAATCTACAGAAAGTAAAACAACTGATAGTTCTTTAAAAGTATCCAGCATTTAATTCGGTTCTCTATACTAGGAATTTGGATTGCGAAAGAAGCGGACTCATGCCGTATTTTGGTGAATGCGTAATCAAAAATATCTGTGTTCGTATGGAACAGTAGCTTATGTCGAAAGGCTGGCTTTAGTATAATGCGGCATTTGCAGCACACGATTGCGAATGGCTCACTGGCGCCGAGCCTTTGAAAAACTTTTGGCAAATAAACGTGCATAAATACTTCCGATACTAGCAAGTCAATATTCTTATTAAGTCTCATCAAAAAAATTTTTGTCGTTTAAAGAATGAAGGGAATGCCGCATTATACTAAAGCCAGCTTGCCGACATAAGCTACTATTCCATACGAACACAGATATACTTGCCTGTTTCTTTAATTGGCCTCATGAATTTGCTATTAGGCCGACTTGCTTTGCTCTTGACCCTCAGACACTAAAAACCTTCCAATAGCTATGCTCTGATTTGAATCTCATCGCCGCTTAAACGGCGTAGTACAGGCCTAATCAGGACAAAGAGGACACTAGTATGGCTAAGCTCACGATGAACTCGAGCCCAGTTATCTGCTTCCCAAAAAGTGATGGAACAGCCATATACGACGTCGATGGTATCGGAAATTGTTTTACCAGTGTGAGCTACGAATAAGGCAAACCACTTAACATCCGGTATTAAAAAGGTTTGTGATGCTTCCATGATAAGCAATTCCTTCAGCAGCACGGAGGAGCGATCGCATAGCAAACCTGCGGCGGCATGCAACAGAGCGAGGCGAAGCTACCAAAGAGACAGAGCACGAGGGCCGTATGTAGACCAACACTCCTTCTATAAGCGTACGTGAAAGAAGCTGAAACAAGCTATAAAGAACAGCAAGCAAGAGTACTTCCAGAGCATATGCAATAGCGTAGATCAGGACCAGTTGAAATTAGCGTACAAAGTGGTTACAAAAAAGCTGGAAACTTCAGTGCGGTTTATATAACATGTCCCGAAGAGGCAGAGCAAACGTCGAAGCTAACTTTTACAAAAGGAAAGAGTATTCGTTGGTGCATTCAAGGAATGCTTTGCCAATGATGTGTTCCTTCTTATTTATATGGAAACAAAGCGTTTCCCCTACCCAAGGCTGCTGCTTCACCGGGAGATCCTTCAGCATATCCAGCATATCGCTCGATTGCTAGTTACGCCTTGAAAATTTCTAGTGCGTGTAATGAGCAATAGACTAGCTGCAGCAATCGAGGTAGGTGGAGGACTCTCGGATATGCACTTCGGTTTTAGAAAGAGTAGATCCACTGTATGAGCGGTCATGATAGTTAAACAACTGTCGGAAGGGCGATCAGCGCAAAGCGATAGAAATACAATAGACCGCTCCTCCCCCGCGAAGTAATACCTAGCAGTTGTTCCACGGTAAGGGGGAAATAGAGCAGGGGTGGGTTTCTGCGTTTTTGGGGTACGATGAGCAGCGTTGCCAGGTTGACGTTTTTAACGTCATTTGGACGTTTTTTTTGTATCCTGTTGACGTTTGTACGTTTTTTGTGTAAAAAATGACGTTTTTTAACTTCACAGTAATTTTTCTTTGTTACTAAATCTTGCAAGAAGAACTGATTTTGAATTATTTTCTTAATAAATCTTTACAATCTTTGCATTTTGCTGCAGCTGCTTCAAAAGATTTTTTTTTTGGATTCTTGGACTAAGGATCCTGTGTTCAAAGGCTGGGTTGTGTTAACACTTGAGGTTACGAGGCTTGCTGTAATGTTTGCAATTGCACATTAAAAGCTGAATCAGAAAGAGCCGATCTATTGCAACACGCACGGTCGCAAAAGCATCAAAATAGCTGTGCAGTATAAAACGTCAGAAAAAAGTAGGCGACTTTTTTAGGACTACATTGAAAATGTAATGAACGCAAAACAGACTGAAATATTGCTATCTTCTTCCTAGCAGAACGTAATTTAGCATTTTCGACAACCGAACCCCCTAACCAAATATGTCTACAAGAAACAAAACATTAAAAATCAACGCCCCTTTAAACTTGCACATTATTGCTCTGAAATTTAATGGGCTATCAAACTGCATACTCAAAAAAAAATCTGAATAAAAAGTTGAAAATCTAGCTGAAAATTTGCTGATTTTTTATAATTTTTGCAGTTTTTGTGGATTTATGGAAAAATAATATACATTAAATAAAAGAAAGAGAAACAGCCAAAATCGATCAAAATGTTGATGACTTAATCAGTGTATGTATAAAATTATTTTTATATGTATTAACGATCTCAAACCAGTTTACAATGAATTTTAAATGTGCTCTGTCGAATTGACATTTTAATATACCTTACGTACATATATACCTTTGTATACAATAAAAGTTTAATAAGAACAATATTTTGTACATTCATTTGAAAAAGACGTTTTTGGGTAGGAAATGACGCTTTTTCAGACCAAGAGGGACGTTTTCTCACGACGACGACCTAGCAACACTGACGATGAGGTCCATACTTATCGGCTTTTAATTATAATTAATAACTATTATACCTTAAGACCTTTGCCGACATCTTGTCTCGTTTACAGATGTTGTGGTTGAGCTTACTTCAATAGCGGATAGGTATAAATGCGAAGATGCTGTAGAATGGTTTCGAAAGGTAAATAGTATCTGCCTAATTTTTAAAACTATGGAATAAAACTTTACAGATATACATATATTGTTTTTGCTTGACAGGCTTTGGAGTACAATTTATCATTGAGCAATGCAAAAAATGGTTTAATTACAGTTCTAACTTACAAAAATTTTGCCAAAGGTGATGAATTGAGCCCGGAGAAAATTAGATTGGCGCACTTACTTGGTTGTTGTGTCGAATTGGTAGGCAGTTGTTAATAAATATTCTACAAGTAAATCATATATATTTTTTTACAATTTCCTTGTTTTTTTCAGCTGCATTGTGTACTCTTTATTACCGATGATATAGTGGATAATAGCACCACGAGACGTGGTAAGCCATGTTGGTATATGGTAGAAGAAGTAGGCCTGAACTCCATAAATGATTCGCTGATGATTGAAAACGGTATCTATGAATTTCTTAAGAATCATTTTCGGCACTTGGATTGTTATGTTGAACTGCTCGAACTATTTCATGAAAACACGTTTAAATGTATATGCGGCCAATCGTTGGATATGATCATAAGTAGAAATAATGTCCTTACCTTCAATAAGGAAACATTCAATACAATTGTGTATAATAAAAGTTCCAGCAACTTTTTCTATTTGCCCGTAGCGCTGGGTTTACGTTTGGCGGGGTGAGCAAGAGTTTGAGATACTCGTAGTATACATATGTACATATGTATGTAGATTTGTATGTATATGCTTTTTAATCTTTATCTCTATAGCGTTAAGGATAAAAAGGTCTACGAAGAATGTGAAGCCATTACTTTCGACTTGGCCACCCTCTGTCAAACACAAAATGACTACCTCGATTCATTTGGTAATCCGAACTTTACTGGCAAGATCGGCACAGACATACAGTCGAACAAATGCTCCTGGTTGGCGGTGGTTTGCTTGGAAATAGCTAACCCCGCACAGAGAGCTATCATGGAGGAATGCTATGGGAAAAGTGGTAGGTATAAAAATAGAAAAACTGTTTAAACGAACTCAAAAAAAAAAGTAATTTTTAAGCAAAAAACAAAACTGACTTCAATTCCAATTTAAAAATTTAAGAGTACCGTTAATTTCCAATAATAGGATTTAAACCAAATACTAATGGGATCACCTCGTAGGTACCACCTTAAAAAAAAAATAATCATAGAAATCAATAACCGTGGTCCAAAGTTATGCAGTAAAATAAATAAAACAAATATTCCGACGAATTGACCCGAACCTCCCTCTTTTTTTGAATTCGGTTAAACACAATTTAGATTTTGACAACAAGTAATAGCTGAATTAGTTTAAAATATGTAATTACATTTCTTCCTTTTCAGATCCGCAGAAGACTGCCCGTGTTCAAGAGCTCTACGAAGATTTGAATATGCCACGCATCTATGCCAAATACGAAGACGAAACCTTCAACAAGCTCGAGCTGCGTATTAACGAAGTATCGAATGTAGGACTGCGTGACACTTTGCTGGAGATACTGACACATGTCATTCAAAGGGGAGTCAAATAAACAGTAAAATTACGTGCATACATACATAGTAATAAAGTTAAATAAAATACGTTCTTTCATTCATTCGAATTCAGTGGGCACTTCACAGTTTCTAAAGTGTTAAGAGCGTGTCTGACGTGAAAATGCAATGAATATATTCCGAAAAGGCTGTCAAAATGAGAAATATCAGAAAGCAGTCGCTTGAGGAGTCACATCTTTCACTTAAAGTATCTTTCGTAAGAGGTTTTTTGTTTCCGAAAGGCGAATCGCGCGGGAAATTTGGGAAATCACTTTTTGGCTGTTCACACAGCGAATGAGTTTCTGGCAATATTTCTCTATACGATTGCTTTTGTTTGGTAAACGCTAAAATTAACGTTACAATGAATCCTTGCTCTCAGTTATTCAGGCAGGTTCTGAAATTCACTTCTGATTACAAACGACTCATGTTCACTTTCAATCCAAATTTTGTTATTCTGTATTTCTCATATTTCATGTCAAGAGCAAGTGAATTAATTTTTTCCTTTTCAAATTCACTTTCACTCGGACTGTAGAACTTGCCTGATTATGTAAATAAATCAGTAAAAATCTCATAATCTCGGGATTTCGGGACATGGAAAAGTGTCCGGTATCCCGGTATCCCGGGATCCAGAATGCTTACTCTATTGAATGCCATACTCTATATTAAAATGCAACCGTGCGCCGCTTGACCGTTATTTCTGTTCGTAAGAATACGCGTTATTTTCAATTCGAAGAATAATTTACTATTTATAACTAATTTATTATTTATGATTAAAAGCATTTCTGATATTTTATTTAAAACTGTCCGTTATTATTTTTCACAAACTCGATCAGTGTAACACGGCAAACACTCGATTAGCGTTACAGCACTTGCAGCAGAAATAACAATTTCTAGTGCACAACGAGCAAGTTGAAATATGTATGTTTTCGTAAACGAATTTCTCTCTTTGAATTGCAACTTTTATTTCTGAAACTGATTTCCGAAATGTGACAGAAAGGTCTTTCTTATGCGAATTCCCTAACACTGTATTCGCACGATGACAATCAGAACACAAAAATCTACAACAAACACATCATTTTGGCAATCAGCACAGTTGGCCTTGAAATAGGGATGTCAGTGCCAGTGTCTTAATGTATTTCTTTGATTCGATTTGCATAAGATTTTTCAGATATTTCACAACAAAATAGGTTATTAGTAAAATTGTACAAAATTTCCAATTAACCACTGTAACTGAGCTAATTAAGTTTTTTTTTGAGCCATTTCCTTTTTTTGAAGGAACCCACTTCTCATTTTTGCACAATTGAAAATCTAAAATGGCGGTGCAATGTACTAGAAGTGTCAAATTTCAAAAAAAAACATCGACGCATCGATACATCGAGTAGAAAAATTTCGATGTGTAGGAGAAGATCCCCGATTTTAAAAATATCACCCCTTTTTCTAGGAACTCTATAGTTTTAGTATAATTTGTTGCTAAATTTTATATAAAAAGAATTAATTAGATAGCAAAATATCCTCAAACTTGGAGCTGCCAGACTGCTTGGAATTGAATTTTTACTTAAGAACCTAACTAATAAAAAAGTACCCATTAAAAGGCTAAGTAAATCAGAAAATCTTATATATGTAATTTCGAAGTTAAAGCTTAGAAAATTGATAAAAGTTATTTTCTTAAGATAAGTGTACACAGTAGAGATAAAAATCTCGCTAGAGACGTGGAAACACTCAATAGAGCTCTAAGAGAGACTCATCTGCACAGTCTACGTGATCGACAACTCTACGCTCTATTTGGCTCTGCGGAGACATATGGTAAAGTCTTAACAATGAATTTCATTACAGTTTGTTAGATTTTGAAATGGCTAATGTCCTAATCGTATATTCGGTACAAGCACACCATTTTAGGTACATTTAGAACGTAGCCAAACGTAGGCATTAGCCAACGTAGGGAAATTTTCTCTTATTTTCGTAAGCATTTCAACGACTTTTACAATAGCTTCCCGCCTTGAGTGAATAGCTCCTACAGTTGCTCTACCGTGTAAACTTAATTGAGAGAGATTTTTATTTCAGTAAAACTCTAGCGAGAGTTAACGCGCATTACTAGAGTTAAATTCTGCTAACTTTTATTAGCTTTCATTTAAATTAATCACATCGGTTGAAAAATTAAGTGTCTGGACTACATTGAACAGTAAATTCCAGTTTTGGCCACTGTGCAGTGGAATTAACCAGCCTTAGGCCGTTATCATCCCGTCCGTCATTGGGGGCTAAGTTTTCCGTCAGTTATACCAAGCATGCCTGCCTTTGTCACACTGGTATTGAAGTTCCAACCAGTGTTGCCATTTTAGCCGTTTTCCGGCTAGATTTAGCCGGTTGAGATAGCAAACAGCCGGAGGAATTTCGGTTTAACCGGTAGCTGATTTGTTAGCCGTTTTGTAAAAAAAATTAGCCGTTTATAGCCGATTTTGCTATTTGCCTTGTTTTCTTAAGATTCAAATATATATGTTTCCATTTTTGACTAGGCAATCCAAAATCTGTTTTACTTAGTTACCAACGTATGTATATGTAGTTAGGTCCTCTATGTTTTCTCCACTTTTCTGTAAGCTCTTGTTCTTATACGCTCTTCTAGTTCTGTAAGGCCTTGCTTATTTACGCTTTACTATTTCTTACCTTGTTTTCACTGTTGGCTAAGCCTTAGAATTTAAGTTTAGTTTAAAATTAAAATTTGTAATTGAGTTGTAAAAATTTACAAACAACATTCAATATCTTACCGTACTTTTGCGGTAAATAAATATTCAAATAATTAAATGGCTGCTAGTCTTATCGCGGAAAAAAATTTTCATGTCAGGCAGGGTTATATAAAATTGGGCTGATTTCGCTTATTTTTATTTTAAGCGAATATATTTTTTCTAAAGAAGGCCGTAGCGGGGATTTTCTTCATAAAATATTTGTTATGAATGTCTTAAATTCAAGTGTGAAGTTTTATTCGCAAACTTTGAAAATAACAAATTGTTTCACTGTTTTTTTCTACACGCGTTTGTATTTGGAAATAGTGCCAACACATAGAATAAATATTACAGGTATTGTCTTCCCAGATAGCGCATATTCAATTCTGCCTTAATTACATAACATCATTGTTGCCCACGCTTAAAGGTTCAAGGTAAGGGAAAAATTTATATTTTCAAGCACTATGTACACAAGTATATACTTTTTTAAAACCTTTTTTTTTTGCTAAGAACTTATTAAATTCCAAAAACCGGAGGCCAACTTGAATTTAAAGAACCAACCAGGGTTGCCACTTTGGTAAATTGTTACCAAAATTGGTAGAGAAAAATTGGAGTGGTAAAAGGGTAAACTTTTTCTTATTTTGGTAGATTTTTGTTAAAGTATTTTGTTTGAAAAACAATTAAAACTTTTAGAGCCCGCTTTATTTTTCAAAGTTATCTTTATATTATAAATTTCTTTACAGAAAATAAGTCTACTTTATTGCGTTAATTTTCGAAGGCTTTAATGCACACTTCTAATATACAAATGCAGATGTAATGTTTATCGAGGATTTTATTAGGCTTTTTATTGCCTAAATATTTTTTAATGATTCTTTAAATAAAAGGAAAAAATTAACTGGTATGTAATTACACATATGTTTGTTGACAAAAAAAAAATTAAAAAATCAATCCCATTTTTTATCAATTGCAATTGACTGGCGGCAAAAAAAAAATTAACGGGAATTTTTTTCTGTACATTGGCGGTTATACTAAAATGCTATGGGCTATAAAACTCCATACCTTCAATTTTTCAAAAAATTCAGTTTTTTTAGGGTTTAGTTAAAGCGCAAATAATATTCTTATACAAAAAATAAAAATAAAAAAAAATAACAAAAAAAATGTACTTAAAAACATTTTGAATATTAATAAAATTACCAAGCGTAGTTTCATCGCTATCGCTTTTAGTTGAAGGAAATCGAGAAGGTGCCATTAATATGATCCCAAATACCATATCATTATTTAAATAAAAAGTTCTTTAAAAACAATTTAAATTTTTATCAAAATAACTAAAAAACTAGAACAAAACTACAGTTTTTATTAAAATAACTAAAAAAGTAATTGGTAGATATTTTCTAGATTTGGTAGATTTTTTTCAAGTGGATGGTAAGTATTTTTTGTTTCGTGAGTGGCAACCCTGGAACCAACACTGAAATGCATAAAAATGAGAATAAAAGAGCACAAATTTCTATGTAAAGCAAAACTTTCTGGGAAGACAATAGATTTGTTCGTCGTAAATCCAGCGAGAACTATCAATAAAAATATCACATAGTAAGGAAAAATGCTCCCAAATTCTCTCTCGAGTAGAGAAATTTGCAAATTTCTGCACGAACACAAGTTTGCAGGAATTTGCAAGTTTCCCTGCCAGCTAGTGTCCACGGTTGCATTTCAAACATATGAAATTTGTATATAATTTTTAAAATTCTTTCATAGGGCCAAAACAAATGATCTACATGTACATTTCTTGTTGGTCCGACTTTCTTCAACATACGTTTCAATTTCTTGTCGTGTTGGGTTTTTGATATCGGTTCTGGTTGAGATTGCATTCCGATTACGAATACAGTTCTTTTCAGCGGAGTACTTTTCAAATCATTGGAAATTAACTAAATTAAGTAAACAAGTATTTACTTACATTTTTCATTTTAAAATCGTTCAAGTTTGTAAATTTTTAAATCTAACGAATTGGTTTATTCAACATATCGTCGACAAAAAATTCAACCATGTGCAAGAACCATATGTTTTTCCTAATTGCAAATTCTTGCTGGCAAAATTTTTTCCAGCTTGAATTTGAAACTTCTCTCCAAGAACTAATCTCTCTACTTGTGATTTGTTTAAGTAAAACTTGTGAAATTTAGTTGAAACTAGCCGTTTTTTTTGCCATTTTAGCCGGTTGGTCCAAAAAGTTCTGGCAACACTGGTTCCAACCATGATTTTTACCTACATACATATACACGCCGCGGCAATTATAGAAGCGGCTATTTGATGTTGTCGTACAACAGTATTATGTAAACTTCAATCGATGCCTTTGCATTGTCGACGACCTCTTGCCGACCAGAACCATTCTCTATATGATATCTTATGTTTGTGTTTTAACAATGTAAATATTTAAATACATATATTATATTATATTGTACCTACTAAATACAGACAAGAAGCAACCGTATGCCAATGAACCGCTAAAAGAAAACCATAAAACAGTTATTTACAGGTCCGAATTCGATATATAAAGGCTACTTTCACCATAAAACAAAATCATTTAAAAATTTATAGGCGTGCGACTGACTGTTATTTATTATTAAATTCCCCAAGTGGACTTTGCATTATTTTTATTTTCGTTCGCTACTTTCTGATCCCCCGTATAGCATCGAAACCAACAATGGAAAAACAAGTTGTACCATTTGAAATAGTATTGCCGGAATTAAAGGAGGATATTGAAGAATATATGGCTGCATATCCAGGTAAGGAAAAATTAACTCAAAATTTGTCTATTTCATTTGATTTGCCAGTAATGAGCAACGGATTGTCAAAATTGTATTTCCCGAGCGCGTGATGTAGGCAGAGTCACCTAAATTTTCAGTTAGAACGTGAAAAGCTTTCGGACTTTCGTAGTGCAAGTGGTAGACTCGCTACTGAAGAGTGTAATATTAGAAAGGGAGCCTAGCATGTACTGTGATAGCTAGGTGGCTATCTGGATGCTCAACGCTATGGTGGTGGACTCGAAATTGGTAAAGGAATGTCAGACCTCTCTGTCGACCGCGTCAGAGTATTTCCGAAACAGGCTTACTCAAAGGGCTGCCAACTATACTTAGCTATGAAGTGCCGTTTTGAGGATAAAAAAGTGCCAAAATGTGCCAAATAGAAAAATAAAAGTGCCAAAAAAGGTGCCATTCTTTTTCATTCTTCCCATATAGCATTAAGATTAGAAACACGTTTATAAATCAAAAGTCCAATGCCAAAGTAAAATAAACCAGTTGTGTACACTATTAAAATTAAAAAATTTTAGTAAAGGATTTCACAAAAATGTATTACTATTTTCCTAAAGTCCCATTTTGGCACTTTGTACCAAATTGAAAAGTTAAGTGCCATTTCAAATAAAATAGGACCAAAAAAGCCTCAGCTCTCGCTATTAGTGGGGATTCTGACAGGTTGGGTTGGGAATCTTACCAGATCCCTTTTTCATTAGCTGTAAAGAGAATGATGAGATGTAATTATCTCCGAACATTCTATTAGACTGTCCTCGCGAGGCTAAGATGTAAACATTTTGACTCGCACTACCAGACTGACCCTGTGAAGCTCCCGTGCATTGAGATTAGCCGCACTCGCAATTTTGTTATCGGCTCGCGTCGTTTCGCCGACTAAATTAATTGGCCCCGTTCATTTATCGTGGTATCACAAAGTACAATAGCTTAGTTGTCCAAGTGTGTCCCTGGCCTGGGGCAAATACTACAACCTAACCCAACATGTATTCAACTACTTATATACGTTTTTACTCGTTGTTCGCTAAAATATTTTTATTATTTTGTACCCGCGGCACTTAATTTGCGTCTTCGCCCTTTGTTCTCATAAGACAGCTGTTTATATACATATATATGTATATATTTCTATACTAGATTTTACCAAACAAGAGTCGAGCAAATAAAGCTGTTTTTTCAAATTAAGGTGAAAGCACTGAGAAGAGGCTTTAATGCGACTGTGCGACAGACGAAACCAGCCCGGACTTTGTTAGCATTTTATGAAAGTATACCAGTAGTAAAACACTCGATGGATTTACAAAAGTTAGATAAAATATCATGGGAAGTATTTTCGTAGAACATTATTCTTCGGACAATTTTACTAGAGGTCTTCTCATGCAAAAATTGCATGCCTCTATAAAATTAAAACAAAGAAGGAATAACAGCCAAACTCAACTTTAAAAAACTTTTTGTGGAAAAAAA
>NW_023458561.1:40531636-40543113 GCF_013731165.1 Rhagoletis pomonella | reverse complement strand
AATAACAGCCAAACTCAACTTTAAAAAACTTTTTGTGGAAAAAAACAGTTTTTTGTTGATTTTTTATTTTAATTTTTTTGGAACTTTTACGTTGGTAGCATGAAGCTTTTGCCTGAGAAGACCCCTAGTAAAATTTTCCGAAAAATAAATACGAAAATATTTTACTATATTTGTCTTAACCCTTAATTTCATTCAGACATTTATTTTAACCATTTCTTCCACTTTTTTGAAAACTACTTAGGGCGAGTAATGAAAACTTTAGTAGGCTATAAAATAAAAATACGAACTAGCTTTTGCAAATTCATCGAATGTTTTATTACTGGATATGTATCAAGTTTTGCTTTTCTTTAAAAACGTAAAATATTTTATGAAAAGTTTTGCAAAATTCTTGAGAAAATGGCTATGAGAAATTTTTCCCTCTCCTGTAAAATTTTTAAAAATGGACTTAGCAACTATTCACTCTAAGCTAGGGATATTTTGATTTTTTAAAATATATTTTTTACAAATTTGCCAAGCGCAATACAAATCCAAATTGTAAGTTTAGAAGACTGTCGAAAACTATCGATACTTATCGATGGTTTCTAAAGACCTATCGCACACTGTCGATAGTGCCGACTATCAATAGTTTCAGACCACTATCCTTGAACCATCGCTGACCCAATACTATATACCAAAGAAGACAAATCGTGGGGAATTCCCCGATTTGTGAAGAATTTCAGTTTGTGTGGGGAATCCGGGAAAACCCCGTTTTTGTGGGGACTTTCAGTTTACATTGGGAAGCTCTCATATAACGAATAAACACAATTTATTTTATATGGAAGAAAATCGCAACACCTTGGGCGAAAAAAATAGTTACTTGAAACTTGCACTTTTTTGCACTAGAATGGAGTGGACAACAACTGCATACTCAAAATTTTTCTAGAAAATCTAATTGAAAAGCTCGAAATTTTTATGAAAGTTTGTTGAATTTTTTTAAATATTGCACAAAACTTGTATCTAGGATTTAAACGGTTGTTGTTAAGGAGTCTATAAATATAACTCATATTAAATAACAAAAAAATAATAATTGTGAAAACTTGTCAAAATATGGTGCGACTCATGATACAATAATTTTTAGAAGGTAGTTTCACTTCAAATTTTTTGACATAAACCGTGTCTGTGACAAACACGCAATGTGGCCACTGCTACGATATAAAACTTGGGAATTTTCGCTTGTTATTTTAGATATTTTTTAACAGAACATGTAAAGATTTATATGTTTCATAACTGATCACTTAATTTTAAATATAAATATCCTTATTTAATACATACATTTTTGCCACCGCTAATCACATGAATAAAAATCATAAAAAAGGTTGGCTTTCCTTTATGGCCGTTCGTTAAAGGGGCGGTGGGCGAATGGTAAGTGGGCGTGGCACCTCTAACCCACCTTTTTGGAGAGGGAATGAACCACCATTGACAAAAATGCAACCCCCGACCACCTAGTTTCCCTAGGGACCCCTTAGAAAAATTGCCAAAAAGCACAATTTTCATTTGCGTTTATTCGCTTGAAATATGTTAAATATTCATTTGCACAATACATTTTTATATACAAGACATTTTTATAAAACACCCAGTAACCAAAATAGACATCACTGGGGCGGCAGCCCCAGGTTTACCACACAGAAAGGGAATTCTAGTTACCTCATCCTTTCCCAAGTTTACATCACTGGGGCGGTTGCCCCAGTAAGGTCACACAGAAGGGATAATTCTACATAATAATGGTTATAATACCTAAGCGCGGCCGAAGACCGCCTACGCAGAAAGGAATTCTCCGCAATACTACTGTGGACGCAAGTAAAAATTGCGATTTTTGGCCATTTTTCTAAGGGGTCCGTAGGGAACCATAGGGGGCCTAGGTGGTCGGGGGTTGCATTTTTGTCAATGGCGGTTTATGCCCTCTCCAAAAAGGTCGGTTGGAGGTGCCACGCCCACTCCCCCTTCGCCCACCGCACCTTTAACGAACGGCCATAATGGAAAGTTTCCCCCATAAAAATGAAAATATAACGGCAATATTTCTTGTTTATAATGGATTAGATCCATCGCACACCACGGACTTTATCGGCCGCCGATTTAGATGGGCTCGCTAGTCTTTCCATTGCACCACAACTTATTGGTAGGAGCGATTAAGCTCGTGTAGTGTGCGCACCTCCATACATCTTCATGTACATATTTCAAGCGAGCCCTATTATTTAAATAGGTGGCCGATAAACTCTGTGGTATGCGGTGGCTCTTATAGCTGTATCATTACACCTATTCCGTGTGTTGCAATATCCACGAAAGCAGCAGTTAATTTTTTATGAAGAAAAATATTTAAAAATATTCGAAAATTATTATTTATTTTTCCAACGTCAAAAGGTGGATTTTTCTGTCAGATAGCTAACATGGCGGATAAGAAGAAGAAGTGAAACTACCTTCTAAAAATTATTGTATCATGGTGCGACTAAATTTTTTCCGACCGTTGTATGTATGTAAATATTATATGTATATTTTTATTCTTTATTTGTTAACAAACTTAATTTTACGAAATTTCGGGCAAAATCGAGGAATTTCATCGTCGAAATCGGGGAATTCTCAAAAATGAGCTGGCTACCGTGCTATATACCAAAGCATTGCTACCAATTGTGCATTAAATATTTACAGAAATTTTACGTGAACTCGTCGAGGCAGCGAAGTACGACAGTAGTGATGATGCCGCCGAATGGTTTAAAAAGGTAACGTAGAATACATGTGGCATTTCAAGCAATCTCATTTTCAAAACTTTCCTCCAAATCATCTTGCAGTGTCTAATATACAACAATCCTGGCAGCAAGAAGCATATGTTTGGCGTTGTTGCAGTTATAATGTATAAAAGTATCATCCCAAAGGATCAGCTTACGCCGGAAAAATTAAAATTGATACACTACCTCGGCTGGTGCGTGGAATTGGTAAGCATATCGCATTCCCACAATTATTTAGATTGATGGACTGCCACTCACTTTTAACTCATTTTCATATGTACATATGTATGTACGTTAGGGTTCATCAATCTCTATACAAAAAAAAAAAAAATAGGTACTATTGTTTCATCGGAAATATAACATTTATTATATTTTAAGATTTCCACCAAAATATTTCGGAAAAATATTAGGATTTACGTGAGAAGAAAAATCACTACAGACGGTAGAAGAGTTTAAGCTTAAAAGTTCTGCATAGAAATTAGAAAAAAGAAAATTTACATATTTTCAAATCGGTCTACTTCACGTAATTCTTAATATTTTTCCGAAACGTTTTGGCAGCAGTCTTAAAATAAAATGAATTTTATAATTCTGGCGGAAAAACCACATCGTGTTTTGGTGATCTACCCTAATGTACATATGTATGTGCAATAATATTTCGAAAACTTTAACAGTTTCATTCCGCCTTATATATAACCGATGACGTGGTGGACCAAAGTACCACACGACGCGGCCAATTGTGCTGGTATAAGTTGGATGGACCTAATTATACTGTCACGAATGATATTCTTATGATGGAAAATGCTGTTTACAAGCTGCTACGGAAGCATTTTAGTCACATGGACTTCTATTTGCCCGTGTTGGAGCTGTTCCATGACTTAAGTTTTCAAGCAGTTCGAGGTCAATTAATGGATTACCTAAGCTCGCAGAAAAGTGTTAGCACCTTCAACATGAAAATCTATCAGTCAACTATCATGGATAAAGCCGGCTGTCACATCCTCTGGTTACCCTCAGCATTAGCTCTACATTTGGCGGGGTGAGAACAAATATAATTACATAATACATATTGCGCGATATGAAAAATGTCCCCGGATTTTTGGGTAAATTTTTGAATAAAAATTTTCATTGAAAATTTATTTTAGACAAATACCTCTCGGGTAGCTTCATAATTTCATCGGTGTAGAACTTTTGTGGTTTATCGGTGATTTTCAGCGGCTCTTCGGTCATCCAAGTTTTTACAATCAAGACAGTTCTGCAGAGACCGAAACAAATGAAAGTCAGACGGTGTAGTCATATAATTTACAGAGAAAATTGACATTTTCAAAGAGTGACGGTGTGACAACGATGACATCCGCCTCTATGACTTGTTGGATTCGTTTACCAATTTGAGACAAACTATAAATATTTCGTTATTGGCGATGTTCTCGTATGAAGCTAATAGAATGTTAAAGTCCATGTTATGCTTTGATGGCTTTGATTATATTTGAAATTAAAAAAAAACACATAATTTAGCTTGTGACGGATCGGACAGTATTTTTTGGCGGGTGGGATGGGTCACAATTAAGGACATATACAAGCATAGTTCGTGAGTAAAATGAAAGCTAATCGTTTGGTTTGATTTGAATATGTATTTATTTATTTTGTATAAGCGGACTTTATTTGAACCATGGGAAGCTTGGGTATTTGTATGTTACGTTAAAACATATATACATATTTTGCTGTGACTTCTTACCATATATGTGTTTGTTAAAACTTACCACCGTTTTAAAGTCCAAGAATTGTATTTTCTTTTTGGATGATTATTTTTAGTGTTGTCACTTTTGATACACCAGCCTCTTCAACTTGAAGGAAAAATATTTTATTGGAGATAGTTGCACTATGGCCGGGTTTTTAACAATAAAAATAGAGAGAATTGTGAAAAGTTAATTCATAGAAATCTATTTCTAAAGAATTATTCTACATGCTTTTTCTCAGAATTAAAGTAACCTAGAAAATGTAGCCTGAAATGTCAACTTTTAAACGAGCGTCAGTTTGACGCAACTTAGTATTGCAAATGTATGGACATAATTCCCAAAGACTTTTCATATGATCAATATGTTTGTGACATTTTATTAAAACAACTTATCTCGAGAAACGCAATTTTCTCTGTACAAAATTTTTAAGGGACTTATTATTTTTTAATTGAAATTCAAACCTTCTAAAGTCATACATTTCAACTTTATATATACATATGTATTTTTAGCGTCAAGGACCCCAAGGTATTTAGTGAGTGCCAATTTATTCTGCAAGATCTGAGTTGTTTTTATCAAGAACAAAATGACTACCTCGATGTATTTGTTCATGCCGACATTACTGGGAAAATTGGTTCTGATATAGAATCTAATAAGTGTTCCTGGTTGGCAGTAACGTGCATGCAGCTGGCTAATCCAGAGCAGAAAGCAATTATGGTGGAGTGCTATGGACAAAAGGGTATGTTTGAATGTAGAACTTCTACAAATTTGCAATTGAAAATATTTCTCTAAAATCTATTTAAAAATACTTTTGGATCAAAATGTTTACATTTTGAGGTACTTAATATCCTTTAAATGTAGTTGAAAATAATTGTTTAAGTATTTTGGATCTATACCTTAAATATCACTTATTTCAGATCCAAAGAAGATTGCTCGTGTGAAGCAACTCTATGAAGAAATGAACTTGCCTAGTGTCTACCAGAAATTCGAACGTGAAAAATTCAAAACTTTCCAAAAGTACATTGAGCAAACAACGAATGGCGTACCAAAGGAAGCTCTCATTAAAATACTAAAATTCACGATGAAAGATGATAAAGTTAATAAATTATAATATCTAAAAATAAAAACAAAAGCAAAGATGAGTAAAGATAAATGCAATAATTAAGAACAAGGTAAATTTAAAAATTTTAGTAAATAAGGGCAAAGGTGAAAGGAAATATGGAGATGTAGAAAATGATAAACATAACGATGATAAAGATAAATATTAAGAAAAAGATAAGAATGAGTAAAGATGAAGATAAAGGTAGAAAGATTAAAATAAGGGTAATTATAAAGAAAATGATATAGAGCCACAAAGACTCAACCTGGGAACTATTTCGGGATTTTCGGTATTCTCGGGACTTATCGATATAATAATCCATTTTGTTATCGATTTTGTTATCGATATTTTTATCGAATTTGTTATCGATTTGGGTATCGATATTTTAATGGATTTTGTTATCGACTTTGTTATCGTTATTTTTGTCGAGTTTATTAGCGATTTGGGTATCGATATTTTAATCGGTTTTGTTATTGACTTTGTTATCGTTATTTTTATCGAGTTTGTTATCGATTTGTTATTGATATTTTTATCGATTTAGGTATCGACTATATTATCGATATTTTGCCACCGCATGACCGTAACGTTGACGTTGCTTATATTTCTCTCTCTATCAACAGCAAATTTGATATGTTTCTACGCACTTCTACGGTACACGTTCGTGGGTAACCGCGCACTATCACTTATTTTTCCTCTTCCAGCGATAAGTGTCCGTGTCCAACAGCAACGGAAAAAGATATGCAAATAACCCTTTCCCACTGGGAGGAGCACACAACTACAAAAAATAAACCACCTGTTCTGGTTTGTGGGTTATTTTTTCTCTTTATAAGTGACGGTTATTTTGGGACACTTTCAAAGTGGAGAATGATATTTTCGACTGGTATGTACATTAGGGTGTCAAATTTTTGCCTGAGCTACACTACCCCAAGAGGTATCAAAATTTGCAAAACATTTTACACATGTTAATAAAAAGGTTAAAAATCAGAATTGCGTGTCGTTTTGAGGGCCCTACCGCATCATGAAATTTTCCACGTATTTTATATGGGGAAGAAACACTTTTTCCTAGAAATGGTATAGAATCCTTGAAAATCAGTATTTTTCAATCGGCAAACTCTTTTTATCTGTAGGAGACTTCAAAGAATAATATCCAATTATCTATTTAACCATTTTTTGCTATTAATGATATTAATGATTTTTTGGGAATTTTGTGGGGCCCATAAAAAATAGTAAGTATTAAAAAAATGATTAAGCATTTTGTTGTTTTTATTCGCCCAATGCTTTTGCGTGTTTAGTTTCTTATTTAAATATTTAATTCTAAAAATCCTCCGGCACTTATAAAAAAATAATATAATGTTTTCTTCTACATACGTATGTATGTATATCAGTGTAAATCTAGGTCCTGACGTGCTTATGTGAGCATAATTTTGTAAGAAACTACATATTTCTTGAAGACTTACTCAGTTTGCGTCTGGACATCAACAGATGATATCGTCACTTCTGAACTTTCGTGTGCTTCACGCATTTCAGGTACAGGAACCTCCCAGGGCATGGGAACTGTATCTGGGTATAAACGTCTGCGCTTAAAAATATATGCCTGCAATGGGCTAGTCACAAAATCACTCGCGTTGAAATGATTTTCACAGACTCGGGAAGAATATTCCAAATGAACACCGCAGTTGTTCCCCCGACGAAGTCTTCTAACTTCGCAACTAGGCGCCTTAAAATATCGCACCACTTTAACGTCTTGGCTCTTGCCACACACAGCGCAACGCTGACTGAAAAATAAAAAGCTTTTTTAAAATCGATATAAATCAGTACGAATTGTTAGTAATTTTCAGAGAGAGTTTCAGTAACTCCTTTCACTATTTGGCTTTTAGTAATTTTAACGAAAGCTTAACTTATTTTATTTTATTCATTTTAGTGCAGTTTTAACAAAATTTTCTTGCTAAAAAATCTTCTGTTACACTATTTTATTTTATTCCTTTGATTGTACAAGTTAAACAAACGCTTGTTTTTAAAAAAATGTTGTTTTTTTTTACATTATTTTATTAGAAGGTGGTTTCACTTCAAAATTTTTGACATAAACCGTATCTGTGACAAACACGCAATGTGGCCACTGCTATGATATAAAACTTGGGGATTTTCGCTTGTTATTTTAGATATTTTTTAACAGAACATGTAAAGATTTATATGTTTCATAACTGATCACTTAATTTTAAATATAAATATCCTTATTTAATACATACATTTTTGCCACTGCTAATCACATGAATAAAAATCATAAAAACGAAAATGTGACGGCAATATTTCTTGTTTAAAATGTTTTAAATCCATCCCACACCACGGACTTTATCGTCCGCCGATGTAGTTGAGCTCGCCAATCTTTCCATTGCACCACAACTAATTGGTAGGAGCAATTAAGTTGGTGTAGTGTGCGCACCTCCTTACATCTTCATGTAGAGTGAAACCCGCTTAAGTACCCCCCGCTTAAGTAGCCAACATTTTTGGACAACGTGAATTTCTTAATATAATCAGAAGAAAATCCCTCTCTTAAGTACCTCTCCGCTTATTTACCCAACCCGCCTAAGTACCTCAATTTTTCGCGCCCCATTTACAATTTTACTTATAATTTTCCCCTTTTAAGTGCTCTTTTAAAATCCCTAAAAATATTTCCGTATTTTAAAATTCGGTAAAAAAAATCTAAAAAATCAACGGTAACTTTTAGCCACTTAAAACTTGCACATTGTTGCATCAAAATTGAATGGACTATAAAACTGTATATTCAAAAAACACTTCTGAGAAAAAAGTTTGAAATGACGATGATTTTTTCTAAAGTGTTCTACAAAGTCTTAAGCTTAGGTTTATATATATTAAATATAAAAAAAAATTAACTCGAATAACATCACGAATATTTAAAAAAGGTAATTTGTTTGAGTCACTGTATATTCAACAAAAGCAGTAGATACCATAATTTTGAGTCTCCGGCAAATGTACATATAAATTTGCAACATTAAAATTATTAACCTTCTTGAGATTCTTAAAGTCATGCGTACTGCTTACGTCTGAGACAAGAACTTCAAAAGACAAGCCACCAAACATTGTTTGGGCGACACTGCAACAACATCCACAACAACGAGACTGCTGTTTGCTATAGCCAGAATGCACACGAAACCCAGAATATAATTTATGTCGTAGAAAAGACCTCCAGGAAGACCTTCTATGGCTAGCGAAAGCAGAAGCCATTCAATTTGTGCCACTCCATACAAAAAATAAAGGAGTGTAGAGCAGAAGGCCTCTTGACTCTCATGAAGACTTTTCGGAAGGGGTTTTAGCTCTTGAAATTATCTAATGTGTACGTATACATTATAGATTACGAATAAAAATTTGCACTGATTTCTTTTAAAAGATAAAGTAAAGTTTTCTCATTTTTATTGCATGAATTAAAAATGTTAAAACATTGGGAGTGTCTACTTACACGTGCCACGGTAACTTTTACCGTGAATCCACAGTAAAAATTACGCCGAAAGAAGTTCTGTCCCACTTCTCCGGCAACACAGAAAGGAGAATTCTGAGTAGTAAGGATTATAATCCCTAAGCTCGGCCGAAGGTCGCTTACGCATAGAGAAGTTCTGCCCCACTTCTCCGGCAACACATAATCCACGGTAAAAATTGCTATAGATCTACGGTAAAAGCTACCGGGGCGCGTGTGTGTAGACACTGCATAAAACATTTAATACATTAATCCGTTAATGATTATAAAACAGTAAACTTAAAGCGTAAAGTCATACTCTTGAAACTTTTTACGAAAACTTTTCACCATTTCAATCTCTTCCTCTTTATCCAGTTTACAGTCCTTCCAGTCGACTTTCTCATCGCAGTTTAGCAAATTTTCAGAGCAAAACACATCACTGCAAATAAATTGAAAAGTGAAATAGCGAACAAGTATAAAATAGATTGCGTATAGCAGCCTACCGTGCAAAATGCAAAGGAAAATGTTTCATTTGCCGCGTAATTAATGTGCTCTCATCAGGCAGCTCCGCTACGAAATAGGGTCCTTGTTGTGGCAGCATTTGAGATGAAGTAAGTGCAGGCAGTGTTTCAAACTGCAAGCTAAATTCCTCTGCTTTGTCCTATAAGAAGTAAATTTATGTTGGAAATTAGCGGATTGACTAAAGCATTTATCTTTCCGCATTACTCACTTCGAAAGCATGCTTGATTTTCCAGGCATAACCTTCATCAATGCCTAATGCATTTATTTGTATATGCGATGACTTATAGTGACGTTCTGTAAAGCAAACAACCTGACCTTGCGATTTGAAGAAATCACGTAATGCCTTCTTAAATTTAGTTAATTCTTTCCAGTCATCATCGGTGAGTAACGATGCCGAGGAAATATGTGTGATGGACATGATGAGCACGTGAAAATCGTTGATTGGCCCTTTTGCTAGAGCTAAATAGAAATTCTCCCCAATTGAAATGACTAAATGCTTTTCCACATCAGGAGAAGATAAACAGAACCAACATTTTTCTGAAAGAGCAAGGATTTTAGCTTGGCTTTGTAGTATCGTGAAACTTTCCATGACTTTTCATAAACTTTTGGAAAGTATTAATTTTATTTAAATATACTACCTTGATCGATATTCATTATTCTCGGACGTTTGTCTTGTCGCTGGCCACCACTGCGTCGCTTGCGATTATCATCACCGCTAGAATGCATATCGTAGAAATATTGCTTGTTGTCCGATTGCTATTCGATGAAATACATTTACGAATTCATACATATATTTGAAGCATTTTAAAAAATGTTTTTAAGAGCATTACCTCGCCACGCACTGTGAAATCACGAAAATCCATGCCTATAAATGGGCATTTCGTTTCATTTGTGGTCTTTTGTATGAGTTCCAAAACGCGCATCTTTTCTACTGGCGTTAAACTTAAAGCATAAATATATTTCTCTTTTGCAGTATTACCTACATCTGCCAACGATATAAAACGGGTACAGAGTTCCAGTTGCGTAAGCTGGTCTGAAGGTATTCTAAAAGAAAATTAATGTTATTCGATTGTTGATCGTTTATGTGAGTTATTTTCTTACCTGAACGGTGGTGGTTCGTAGTATTTACTATTTAGGCCACAAAAATGATAGCGCGGTTTGATTTCTTTGCACAAAAAGGATATAAGTTTTGATGCATTTTTCTTTAAATATAAGCTTTACTTTAGAACCAGGATATTAAGAAATGTTATTATAACACCTACGGTATCTTCCACAATGCCATAAGGCCACTGTGAGGTCAGTAGCACATCCACGCCTTTATAGTCGGAAGCGGAAGTTTTACTGATAACACAGGAGTTGCGTATTGATAGAATGTCATCTTTGTCAAAGTATATTTTACCATCATCCCCAGTAGCTTTTAGTCCATCAGGTTTCTCTATACCACTCAAATATACAATTTTTACTCCAGAGCTCAGCGTATAAAGGCCGCGCTTACCTGCACGAGAGGCATATTAAACATGTTTAAATATTTTAAAGAATTTTTAAATCCTACCCAAGTACGTCAAATTGCTACAAATTTCGCCATCAACAATGTCATTGTAGAAAGGTACTGTTTGCCTTGAACAGGGCCCAAGTATATAGGTTGGCACAGGCACTAGAAGCAAAAGGATTTAACTTTAACAACGATGCATCAAATGTCCAACTTCTTTCCAGACTCTTACCAGGTATGTTCCCATTTTTAAAAGCAGTTAGTTCATCGTTTTGCTCCACTGTGCCAAAAAACTCACCAACACAAAGCAGTATTTCAAAAGGCCCCGCTTTTTTGTTGATGCTTTCAACGCGCTGGAAAAGCTGCCGAAATCGTCCACGTACATCACCTGCCACAAGACTGAACGAAATGA
>NW_023458561.1:40514275-40531536 GCF_013731165.1 Rhagoletis pomonella | reverse complement strand
ATATCTTCTGCACTAGCATTAGCATTTCTTCCTTGAGAAAATTTATATCATCAGCACCAGAGATAGCTGCGCCAGGAATAGTAAATAGCAACACAATGTTTGGAATGAGTCTGAAAATAAGTAACATAGTTATTTGAGAAAAGACTTATTAAATTTTAACCCTACCGCAAGTCATATAAAGTCTTTTCCATGTCTTCTTCGGTGAATTTGATGCCATTAGTAACAACTAAATTAAACTCTAGATTTTCATCGATTAAACAAGACTGAACAAATTCATAAACGTCTCTAATTTTTTCGTAAACATTAAAGGTGCCCTGCAAGAAAAATTCAATGTACATATAACTTAAATCCGTGCATTTGTAAAAGCTTGCCAACGCTCTCTTACCTGTATATAAATACCATTTGGGAATTTAACACGTATCAATGCGAAACGATATAAACGCAAATTGCGTTGCTCTTCGCGCTCGCGCATCGCCTTTGTTCGCAATATTTGCGCACTTTCAATAGCTTCGGTACGTAGCTGCTGTTCACGCTTGATTTCCTCTGGTGAGATGCGGTAGAAATCATCCGGCAATTCAGCACTTCGTGCCTGAGATGGCATAAGCACTCTAATATTTCTATCCAATTCTAATTCTATAGTTTCAGAATTTTTTAACGCATCTAGCAACGTTGGCAAGTCATAATTATTTTCAACATTTTCCTTAGACCAAAGTAAAAAGGGTTCCCCATCTATTTCAATTTCACGAAAACCAGCTGCCATCAAGAAATCTAAAGCTCCTTCCACATATCGCACTTTCTCGCTAAATATTCTGAAAATAATATTAAGTAAGTGGGATAATATATATGTATAATTTGAGGCGCATAAAAACACGTACTTATTAGACATTCTTATCTTATAGTACTTCTCTTCATCGGGATGGTTATGTATGTTTTCAAGATATTTCGAAAGCGTCTGAATGCAATCATCAGCCTATAAAATATAAATGTACGAGCATTATATTCGCCAATTAGGAAAAATGAAACGGCAAAATAAAGTCATTCCTACCTTTTCACGTGTATTGCAATTACAAATTATCAGACAAGCAGTCAATGCGCGTTCAAACTCCAATTGTTGATACAGAAACTCTTTAATTTTTGCTTTCCATTCCTTTCGTGGCAAGATTTCTTCTCCAATCAAAGGACACCGAAAGAATACCCCCTCACAAGCTAGATTTCTGGTTTTGGTTGTCGTTGTGCCAGACGCGCCTGACGACAAACTCTGATCTTCTGCTCTTAATTTTTGTTCTGCTTCTAATTCTCGCTTAGCCTGCGCCTTAATAGCTGCCAATGAGGTGTTAAAATCTTTCGATTCTTTCTTTTCAAATCGAGCCAAAGCGGCAGCAGCTGCTGCACGAGCTTCAGAGGTAAGTTCCTGTCGTTTTGGCGGCTCGTAAGTGCTACCGGATTTAGAGCTTGAAGTATTGGGAGGTGGTGCAGCTGCGTTCAAGGCGCGGCCTTGTCCCATACCGCCACCAATTTTGAGCTTTGAAATACAGATTTACATGTACATATTTTACATTTTTTTATACAATTGCTTGTGGCAAAACAGATCAGTAAAACATGCGGTATAAGGAATGAAAATGCGCATGCTGTATGTTCGGAAGCGCTACTGTTGTACCCACGTTTCTCTAGAAATATGTATTAATTAAAAAATGGCTCACCTTAAATGCGGCTTCCTCTTTTTTGCGTGAAAAGAATTTTTTGATTTTAGACATTTCTGTTACTTCTAAGTCAGCAGCTGCTCTAAATCCGAGGTGAATGTTCTTTAGGCAACTTTAGTTTAGCGACGGATAGCTTGAGCTCTTCGATTTCCTTAAGTGTGCCTGCAGAATATGTTTCCGAGATTAGAAGGAAACATCTTTCTCGCACGTAAAAGGTAGGAATAATAATGCGTACTTACTTGGTCGTACGAATTTTTCTGTAATCACTTTGCCATAAACACGCCAAGAGTACGCAATGAGTCCTGTAGTACCCAGCAATAGCGACAGCAGCACTTTCAGAAGCGTCAACTGTAGTGGCGAAAATTCAATGGGACTACTCCAATTTCTCGTTGTCTCTGCTAATTCCCGTTGTAGTAATGCCACTGTTTGCACTGCCACGCCCACAAAATGTTCTAAATTTAATGTGAGGGCTTGCAGGGATTGATTTAGCGACTGCTGGAAGGAATCGACATTCATTTGGTGCGATCGCTTGTAAATTTAAATTGTTAAATTATTGGTTACGCGGCTGCCACACTTATAGCTTTTATCGCAGGTGAAATGAATGCAATTCCAATGTTTTCACGATTTTAATAATTTATAAAACAATTAACTTCACTGACGAGTATAACAAAAGAAAGACAATGAATTGTCAGATTTTTTCGCAGCTGTTGGCTGATTCATGATAGTGTTTCCGCTGGCCATAATTTTCACAAATTTTGTTTTGTTCCCACTTTCTCGAGTTTTTGAAGACGCTGGCAGCTCTATCGTTGTTTTGAAGATGCCAACAAAGAGAACGCGTCAAATAAGCTCTGTCAAATTTTTTAAAACCCTCATTCGTACACCGTAAAAAATTTAAGAGAAAAAATAACGATGACTCAAGGAATAATTCCACCATAAATATGACTTTGTTTTGGTTAATTATTTGTGAATTTTTTTAATAGTTACCATTGTTTTCTTTTTTTTTTAATAGTTACCATTATGGAAAGGTTTTTTAATAACCATTATAGTGATGTTTTTGTTGCAACAGCATAAAAGTTCTCCAAAGAGTGTGGCGGCGTAAATTATGGTGGTTCCCGTGGTGGCAAACCTTTTCGACAGATTTTCATAAACGACTTTTCACTTTTGTTTTTGCTGCAGCAGCAGTTCATTTTTACGTCCATATTTATTCCATCCTGACAATGGGGTTGTGTTTGTAGTGGCTACAACAACTCCGCCCAGATTAGCTAGCCGCTCTGTCTATAGAAACAAAGGCGTCAGCTAAGTGGGGTTTTGTGGGCATGCGAAGAGATGTTTCGAGTGGAGGGGTGTCTCTCCGCATGCCGGACACTCATTGGGCATGTTAGCATCTAGTCTGGTCAGGTATGAGTTCGACCTGCTGCAGTAGCCAGAGCGAAGTTGGGCTATTCTGGTCCGAGTCTCCCGAGGAAGACGAAGCTCCGTCTCGTCCACGTCAGGTGGTTGAGTACCCAGAAGGGCATTCACAGGTCTGGAGACTACGTAACTTGAAACCGACTCCCTGTGAATGCCACTCAGGGTCTGTCGATATGTTGTCGGCCCCAGTTGTTGCTTACGAACCTTTGGACTTTGTCCGTCAGTTCGTATAGATACCTTCAGGCATGCCTTGGTAAGAGCTCCTCTGCATGCAAGTGTATGTTCGGCTGTCAACGCTGTGACTCTCTACTAAGAAATGCTTTCACAGCATAGTGTTGTGCTGCTTTATGGGGAGCATTCGCGCCTCGTCATGCAGGTGAAATTCTGGCGACGTCAGTAGAGATCCGGTCGGTGTCCGGAGTGCAGTATTTTGAGGTCCCCGCCAACGATACTGGTGCTGCGTAGTTTAGACCCGGCCAGCCAATTGCCTTGTATGATGCCAGCAACGCTTCTTTGTCTTTGCCACTTGAGGACCTTATTGCGACTCTGTACTTTGTTGACAATTGCGGTTGTATGCGCAGAGAAGGAGAGCAAACTGTAGAAAGTTACTCCGAGTATTTTCGAGTTATTCATCATCGGAATTGGTATGCCATCCATGTGAATTCCCAGCTGCAGTCTGACCTCCTTCGTCCAGGTGGTGAACAGGGTAGTAGAGGATTTTGTAGGGGAGAGGTTTAGCAGTGAATAAGTGAGAAAGCTCGGAGAGGTAACCGTTTACTTTCGAGCACAAGTCATCAATTCCATTCCCAGACGCCGTTATCAAGCAATCATCAGCGTAAGAGACAATCGATAGTCCCTCTGGTGGTTGAGGGAGCGTTGAGATATAATAGTTGAACAGTAAAGGATAAGGACACCATCCTGTGGAACCCCCTGTTTTATTTTTCTAAGTTTGCTCAATTTGTCTCTAAACAGTGTTGTGCTGTGCACTTTACGGAAACCACGCTGATGCTTCGCTGGAGTAAGGCCTCTAGTGTCTTCGCTACCGGGGAAAAGAGTGTTATCGGGCGATAAGACTCTCCTTTGGTTGCTGGTTTCCCCACTGGGACCACTCTTCCCATCTTCCAGATGTCTGAAATGACGAGAGTGGCCATTGACAAGTTGAGAACCTCTGCTAAATGGTCTACTCCCACGGTACCCAAATTTTTCAGCATCATCCATTTTCCGTCGGTTCCATGGTTTTGGAGGCTTTCGCCTTCCCGATGGCTACCTGAACTTCACTACAATTGAAAACAAGAGGCGCACTTTTTGTTGGCAATTTGTGCAGCCTTCTGGTCACTCCACGTTTGGCTTTGTCCGCCGGAGGATGCAGTATAAATTTCTGGCTAAAACAGCTCGCGCATCGCTCCGAATCGGACGAGGCGCGGTCGCCGAAAGATATTTCTACTCTGTCGTCGCGTTTTGTTGGATTGGTGACCTCACGGTTGACCAAAGCCTACTCACACCAGAGGTGAAGTTGCAAGTTTTCAGATACTCTTCCCAGTTCTTTCGCTTATATACGTTCACAAGCTGCCGAATTTCCACATTGAGATTCCTGATGAAGGGATTTCCGGGATCGGCCTGACGGAGGTTGTCACGCTCATCGGCTAGAACACCCGCTTCAGCTCAAATATCCTTGACAATGCGATACTTCATCATGGCTCATGCCTCCCTCGAAAGGGTGCAAAATGCTTCTGTCAAGACGATTCCCCTTGGACTGCCATAGAGCAAACTACCCAAACTGCACAATATCTCCAGACCTAGCCCTGCACACTAGAGGCAGGATTGAACAGCTTACACTGCGGAGGAGTTGCATCCGTAACAACCACCCAATGGGAGTCGAGTATATCTCCACCGCTTTAAACGTGTCATTGTACACCCTGATCACCACTCAGATGTTGAAAATGGATTCGATCATTCCCTTCTTAAGCCATGAAGAAGGCGGAGAGGGGAAACAGACCCATCTCCCTAATATCCCCAGTGGCAAAAGCCGTGGAAGTACTCTTCCCCCCGCTTGACAGCGCTCCTAAAATTAGCCGAACGACAACATACATTCCAAAAAATAGCGCAGAGGGTCAATACCAACGTCGACCTTGTGATAGGATGGTCCTAGTCGCAGTTAACCGGTCGAAGGCGTTCAATAAAACCCTTTGCTTCGAAACTGTGCGACCTCTCGACATGCGAGACGGCAACTGCACAACTCGAGAACTCACATCCAGTTGTACATAGACCATCCGTTCGTCGCAGCGCGAAATAAAGCGGCAGTCAGCGATCTTAATCAGAACAAACCATAGTACTCGTAAGGACAACATGTCCTAGAGGGTCCACCAGTACCCGTCAATATAGGAAAACCCCTACGACCCTGACACCGGAAGCATTATGGACTGCGCCTATTGACGTCGCCCGCCTCCTCCGCCTCAGGCTTGTAGAGTCAGAGGATGAAGATGATGATACCCCGGGGGTTGAGCATTGCTGCAACACCAACAAAAACATTGCGATAGGCGGTCACCCTCTACCTACATATACCCCTGATGAAATCGGATGCTCAAGCGACACGAGAACCACACGATTTGACTTGACCTCTTTCGTTAGGCTGTAGAAAGTTTAGTTGCAGAGCATTTTCGACAGTGAAGAATTTCCTAAATCCGGAGAGATCGGCAGTAGGTTCGCCTTGGAGCTTGTCAATATTTTATTTCTTCGCAACGAAAGTTTTTAGTCGTTGGTGGTAACTTCAGCTGACTGCTAGTCGAACCTTACTCAGGCTAACAGAGTAGAGGAGAGTATGCCGTCTTTAATCCTATGAAGTTTAAACTTTTGCGAAATTCGACCAACTTTTGAGGACTGCACCGAAAAGAATGGGACCCTTTTTCGGGAATTTTTAGGATAAGATTGTCGGACATGATCATAGTCGTATGCGGCCTACGACGCCTAGTTTAGTTTTTTTTGTTGGAATTAACACAAAAATCTGTAGTGCCGATTCTGAGTCAACTACGCACTGTGAATTTGGTCCTAAAGTGCTGTGCAATTTACGGAAGCCACGCAGATGCCTCGCTAAGTTATCGGCCGTCTCCTCCCCTTGGTTGTCGATTTAATATACAATATTTTACTCGGAGCTTTGTCATTAACAATGTGAAATAAAACGAAAACTTGTGAACACCTAATTTATGACTTCTTCTCAACGCAATCCAAATTGCCAAAAGGGTCATTATTTTCGAAATGTTTCTTAAATTTAACCAAATTTGCAGCAATTTCTTCTTCAAGCTTCCGTTTGGCTAAACAATTTTCGAGGGGTCATCTGGTGCCATTTCTTGTCTCACTTCCTTCGTTCTACACAAACAATAAGAAAACGAGAACAGCGAACTCGAATATCGTTTCCTTTTTTCAGGATTTAAACTGAAATTTGTATGTGTATACATATGTGTGGATATGTTGGAAATTGGCCAACAGTTGGTTACGTAATTTGTTTTGCGTGTAAAGGCTCGACGCATTGCTTCCTGGCTCGTTCCTTTGTTGTTGCATTTTTTCCCGCTCGTGTGATTTGCTTTCGGTGAGTGTGTGGTTGAATCTGGCATTTACCCAGGCATACATGCACACATACATACATATGTATATTCTAGGGATGTTTCGAATGTTATATTTTTTACATTCGCGAATGTTATATTTTTTACATTCACGAATAACATTAAAAAATCTATAATCAACTTAAGTCATTGTTTTTATTACTTAAAAATTTGGTAAATTATTAGAACATTGAACGAGTGTTTAACCTATACAGTGTTTTAATCTAGTAGTCAAAGCTCAAAAGGGGCATATTATATTTCAAAAAAAAGTAATATTTGCGGATCTGTCAATTTGTCGTATTTTAGTTTAGTTTTCCACCAATCGTTTTCTTTAAGATAGACCTTCAATTGAGCTTTGATTTCACATTTTTTAATGTCTCCAGATTCGCCTTCGCTTTCGCTGGAGAAATCTAAAATTATGTCTAGATTGCTTATAAGCAGGGAACGGATTTTTAGGACCTAAAAACCTATAAAAAAGGCAAAATGAAATAACGAATAGGCAAAATAAAATAGCGAAATAGGCAGGAAAAGCCACTAAAAAAATACATTTATTTTAGAAATGTTTATTTTACAAGTAAAAAGAGAAGAACTATAAACTAGTTTCATAATTTGAAAAATTTCTACTTTGAATGTTTGACTACTTTCTCCTTTCGAGTTTGCAACTCACAAAAGTTTTAAACTATGATTGTAGTAACATTGAACCTCAAAAGGAATTTTGAATTTTTCTGGCAGCATTTTTATTCGATTTTTGCGAAGAAAAGCCTTGAATGTACTAAACGTGCGCGGAAGTGAGTTGACACAAGTGGCCCCTAATTTAAATATGGAATGTATACAACTTTCATGTTATCAAAAATAAGGGATTTTTCCTTGCCCTTTACAATTGAGAGTTAGAAAAGGAAAAAAGGCAAATATCTTAAAAAAGGCAAAAAAAAATCAACATCAAATGTGTATATGTATACAGAATCAACTAAAGCTAAATCATGGACATTTTTAATGAATATACTCGATCTCTTAAGCAGGAAAAAGGCATTTTTCATAAAATCCGTTCCCTACTTATAAGACATTTAGCAGTACTTGTTGAAGGCCCATCAATGTCGCTTGATATACTACTTAACCGTTTAGCACCTGAAGCTAAAAGCCGGTTATTGTCTGCACCCTGGTTAGACAGAATTAGACCAATTTCAACAATATTAGAGTGCACTCTCTGCCCATGTACACATTCTCATTCGCAAAACATTCGTATCATTTAATGCGAATGCGAATGTCGTATGCGAATGTGTAAAATGATGCGAATCATTCGTGTAACGAATGCGAATTCAAGTACTCGCAACATCCTTGGTGTGTACATACATACAGTGACTATGAAAAGTATCGGCACATTTAATTCTTCGCAATGTAAATATATAGAAATAAAATCTGTAAACTTTGTGCAAAACTCAGGAAAATTTAATCAACTTGCAACTTTCTAACCAGATTTTTTTAGAAAAATTCTTAGTGTGCAGTTTTCTAGCGCAGTGCTTTTTGACAATTTTTTCCTGCAGTTTCTTGCATACAAATTGTTTTTTTTTTCTTTATGGAAAAAAATAACAATTTGCAAAAAATCAAAGCGATTTTTTAACAACGTAAAACTTGCACTTTGCTAACCTAACCCTTAAAATTGATTACAAAGTCTCAAATTAGTAAGAAAGTTCATTGAATTTTCCTGAGTTTTGCACAAATTTTAGAGATCCTTATTTTTTATTTTTTTTATTTTGTTTTTTTTTTTGCGGAACGAATTATATTTTTATACAAAAATAGCGAAAAGCAATTAGAATAAAAAGCTGTAAATACATTGCGAAAAAATATCCGTGCCATTACTTTTTTCGTCACAGTACATATGTATATATGTCCATCCATACGTAGATGAGTTTTGATGTACATATGTAATGCATACTTAAATGCGCATCCATCAGCTGTTGCCAGGATGTACATAATCTAGCTGCGGTCTTTTCCTTACTGTTGTTGTGCGCATGCCTGCTTTCAGGATATTTCCGTAAGTGTTGGTATTTCCTGCAATTATTTGTGCTTAAATTTAAATACAAAGCCGAAACGGGTGGGAGGAATCCGCGACTAACCTTATGGTTAGTTACGAATGTAAGCCCAGGCGTCAAATTTCTTTGCAAAAATCGAAACTTTTGAACTGATAAAAAAATCCAAGCTTTAAAATGTATAGAAAAAAAACAGGATGCTTTAATATTCATTTTCTAACCGGAGATATTTTTGAGAAATGCCCTGACAGTCACTTTTATACACAAAAAAAAAATCAATATATTCGCAAAACAAGGCACCAAAAATTTTAAAATGGTGTTTTTGGTTTTTCGATCAGACGTCAGGACTTTTTAAAACGACTTTAAAATTACAAAGATATGATTAAAATATTTTAGAAATTCAGTGCCATATATAAATCAAATAAAAGATAAAGTAATAAAACCAATCGCTGCAAGATTCAAAGTTGAACTGCCACTGCAATGTTCTGGTTTTATTATTGTGACTTTGACATTTTCTATTCACGATGAAAGGTAGTTCCTACTTCGGCTGAAAGCAAGGCACATTAAACAGGTAGTATCAGTAGAGCAAAAACAACATTTGTGTGTATTTTGTTGTTGCTTCTGGTATCGAAAGTGTCAACAACTGTTCTGAATTTTTTCTTCTAAATCAAAGCGTGCCATGTGAAATACAAAAAATTTAAAAAATAAAAAATTGAAATTGGAAAAAATAAAAATTGATGCAACTTTCTTTCCTAGTAAATTTGTTTGCTTCTCGAAGCATTGATCCATCCTTTGCAAGGCCCAGTAATCAGCGGTCGTGCTGCCGAGTTGGGCGAACGTTCCAAAAGCTGCAATTCAATCGCTTGTTTTGTATGGAAAAAGGTTTCACAAGCAAATGGATTTTAACAACTTATAATTTTCGTGAGAAAAAATTAAAAATATTTGACATTTTCGAGACCAAATAATTTGAAAATAAATCAAATCAGCTGCTCTACTGATACTACCTGTTCAATGTACCTTGGCTGAAAGTAAACAACAATTACAATTCAAACTATTACAAGACAAAATTTTGTGGAATTGTAAAAGTTTAAAATCTTTTGGTGCACAAGGACGAATCTGTATTTAAAATGTATTTTTAAAATTGTATACCTGAATATCCGTGTAAATCTTCAATATTTATCTTTGAAAAATTATTTTTCAAGGATTAATATACACACGACCACACCCTCGAATTTCGTCCTTCTAACTTTATTAGATTGAAAAAAAAATAATAAATTGAAATGGCATTTTCAATACCTATCCCAGACTTTGTTTCTGTCGCACAGTGTTATCTACACTGAGGGAAATAATGCATAGGAAATAATGCATAATAAAAATGAATGAATGAATATTTGATTATCGTTTAGAAATGTTCGTAGATATTTAAAAATCATATTTTCATACAAAATTTATTACGCACGTATTTGACTGTTCACATCTGAGTATATATATGAGTGTATATACGCACCCCAAGCATGCAGAGCGCCGCTCTGAGAGCGGTGACAACACACACATTCATACATTCGCGTGCTGTGGTGTTGCTGGATATTCAACATTTGAAAGCAAATTTATATGCCTGGGTGTAGCTGAGTGCGCATAGATGCATGCCACAATTTGTTGATATGGAGAGATGGTCAGGGTTCGAACTCCACTGCAGGCAACATGCAAGTTAAATATTTTTTTTTTTTAGTTTTTATTCTGTTCATTCACTTCACGGATGGTTTTTCAGTACGAACGCGGTCATTTTAATATGCGCGTAATTGAATTGAATATTTACCAATATACAGTTCTTTCGTTAACGTTTATAGTAGGATCAATTACGTTTCTATTTGATTTTAATATTTTTTTCCCTCAGTGTATGCAATTCGTAGCAAAAAATATTATTCTATGATTCTATCGGTACGCGCGATTTTTACCCAAGGTTTTCTCACTTTTATTGATCAGAAAGTGATCCACCTATATTTATATAAAAAAAAATCTCAAAGATGGCAAAAAAATAAATTTTTTTCCATGTGGAAAAATTGTCAACTTTGAACGATTCTACCTCATAACGAACGAATTTTTGATTTTTGTAACGTTTTTGCGGCAGAGGCCCGAAAGTGTGTCGCACAGTGTCGCCATCATCGGCGTAGCCAGATGAAGATTTCGGGGGGGGAGGGGGGGGGGGGGGGGTCGACCCTATTAAGCTGGCATTTGAGGGTACTATTTTATATATATGTATATAAGGAAAATTTGAAAATTATTTGGGGCGGGGGAGGCGAGCACACCCCTGCCCCTACCCGGCTACGCCCATGGTCGCCACTCTATCCTAACCTAACATAACATAACATTAGTGCGTTCCAGAACGTCGACGCTTTGCAGGTTTTGGAGGATTTAGTCCAAAGTCGTTCCCGTACGCCACTATTGTTCACTATTCACATAAGGTTTATTAAAGCCGAAAACAGCTGTTCCTGTAAAACCTGCAAATCCTGCAAATCGTGAAGTACGAGAACAGGCTACATTCATATGTATGTTTTTAGAAATTAGAGTAAAATATTTTCCGCCTAATACAACTGACGAGCAATACGCCAAATATTTATTACAAAGTCTTATTAATATATTAAAAAAAGATTATTGTGTACTCGGAGTTCATCAGCCGCTGACATCTAAGCAAGTTACAAACATACATATCTACAGTCCGTCCGACTACAGCCTCAGGCGCGTGTTTGGAATTAACATTGCAAAAGTGATTCGCGATCATTTTTCTGCAAGCTTTGTTACTTTATACATATGTATTTAGTATAAGAAATGAGCACGAGTGTTTGCAAATACGAATATGAGAAGAATATAGCCATATATACATACATACATACAAACATACAAATAAAAACATATGGCTCATTCCACGGTGACATCCACATTTCAAGGCTTAATTCTAAAACTGTAATATAAAATTCTTTAAAACGAGTATTTTCTGATAGGTTTCCGAGATACACACAATGTCAAGGGGGGAAAAAAATTCAAAAACAATTAAATTCAAACGAGTTATATGAATTTTAGGCAAACCGTATGAGATACATATATACTGATTTTACCCTGACAAGTGAAGTAATGTTTTTTTTTTTGTATCCGTCACAGCATAGCTTAGTATTCCCATCGCTCGAGCAACATATATCTATGATCAGCTTTATCATCGGTGATCACAAACAGATATATGATACATTTCAGATTAGCAGATAAGTAACGATAGCAGTCCCTGGCCGAATTCATTAAAATTTGTGAAACTTTAAATTGTGACGGGTGTGACATGTGGCGGGCGTGACCAACATAATCGGTTTTTTTTTTCTAAAAGAAAAGCATATAAATACTTAAAAACAATTCGCACATATTCGCCTGTGTCATAGCGTTACTTTCGTCAGCTTTTTTACTTTCTTAAAAAAAAATTACTATTTATTGCATTTTGTGACGGGCGTTATATTAGAATATGCTTTGCTTCAATATATAACAAAATAATCAGTACTTGCCCAAAAATCTTGCAAATTACACTGTTACAATGCTGAGGAATTGTTCCTTGCATTGACCGTTTAAACAATGCAAAAAAGACAATAGACTATGAAAATCGGTCTTGTAAATTTTGAAGAAAAGTAACCTCTCATATGAGTTTGTAAATGGTACCAGCCTAAGTCAAAAAATATCTGATTTTGAGGTAAATTTCGAAGTTTTGGCTTTCAGTCTTGAAAGTTAGATTTATTTACTCGTATTTATTAGAAATAATACACACAAATTCTTAAGTTTATTTTCGTTTCATTCGGTATCGCTTACCGTGGAATGAGCCATAAACATTCTTACTTACAGACTTTTGTATCTTAAAACGTGCAATTCGTGCACACGAACTCAATTGTTTGCTAGTATTTTTATTTTTTAATCTTGTTGTTCATGTTCTTTGTTGCACATAGTACATTCACATTATTCACTCATTGTGTATCTTTGCATTTGATCTCTATGGAGCGAATTTAATTTTTTACAATCATTATAATTTTTCGCTTTCACAGTAGGCTATTCAGACATGATGACTTTTAAATCTTTAAAACAGGGGCGCCTACGGATGTTGAAGTTAAGATAACCAGTAAGTTACCTGATGACAAGTGTATTTAAAAGATGTTTTTTGCTTACTAAGGAAAGGATAACTAAAGACCCTGGTTCGTCTAAGATACTTTTCGGTTTTTCTCTGATCATTTTGGGTTCTTCCGAAATGGTTTTCCGGGTCTTATGGAATCGAGTTTCAGTTTTTTCAGAACCTTTTTTTCGGGTCCTTTGATATTGAGACTGGGTTCTTCTGGAACCTTGGTTCTTCAGTTGCGGTTCCTCACACGCTTTAAAGGCCATTCCTCTTAGAAACAGGAAGGCATATTTTTAAAATGTAGTTATGCACTCAAAGTTCTCAAACCAGTTTTATAATTAACGCTAATCGAAGAATAATAAATATGTAAATATTTTAAAAGTTGGAAATGTCAAAAGCTGACTGGTCTTATCAAATTTACCAAATGGCCTAAACAATTTCGCATTCTTGTTGCCACATGGGCAGGACACGCGATTGGAATGCAGCCGCTTGAAATCAATGTTGGGCCATACGCACATAAAAACCCAATATAGGTGTAGACAAACACACACACACACACACACACACACACATACTACACTCAGGCACATACTGCAACTACTATTGGTGCAATTAAAATTCCATTGGCGTCTAGCGTGTCTGCCACAGTTGGACACCACAGCAAACGGCTGGCTGGCTGCAATTCGCAAAGTTGTTGCCTGGTGCAACAGTGGAGTAGAGTAGAATGGGGCAGTGGTATTGCAGAATGCCACGAAAAATTGCAGCAGAACTGCAAACTTAGATTTTTGCAAAATGCGGCATGCAACACAGCAACAAAAACAACAACGAGTGTAGAGAAAAAACAACTCGCAGCGAAAATGCAATGTACACAATAGACAGCGTCATGGAGCAATGCAACCGCAGCCGCAAAACGAATGAATAAGCAGCGGCGGGACGGCTGCGCAGCCGCAACTTTGGCGATGTTGGAGCTGGAGCCTAGAGTTAGAGTTGGAGCTGTGCGCTTAGCTGAACCTGAAAAACTTGTTCATTGGATTTGCCTTCTTAGTGGCTGGCTTTGCATTCTGTTTACAAAATCAGCTACTACTATTTTAGTATTGTTTTTTTTTTGTTTTTAGTTTGTCTTTTGCGCGTTGTTGTTGTTACTTATTTTCGTACGATATGCCAGCGAATGCCGCCGGCTAACAGCAAGTACCGAAGTGAAACTATTGCATTGCGCGCATAGTTGCGCATGCGCACCATCACCAAAAGTTACAAAAAACACTTTAGCCACGGGGTTTCTTTTTGTTGTTTTGCTGGTCTGTTTTGTTGCCAACATTCGAGTATTTGTTGCCAAGTTTGCCACCTCTGTTACAGCAGCCGCAAATGCTACTTGGTTGCTTGAAAAACTGAGTCATTTTATGCAGAAGCTGGTTTTGCTCCACAAGTTTACTTTTTCTTTTTATTTTATCGAAAAATTTTCGCTCTTGGAAAAGTAAATTGTGGTATGAGGAAAGCATTTCTGCGCTGCTTTCCTGCTATGGATCGTTAATCTGTGGCATCTGTATGTAGATACATATATTAGTAGATGCATACGAGTTACCTTTCGCGGCCAAGTTAGTCTGCTACTTGGACCATGTCGGCTGGTCACCTAACCACCAGCCCCCGCACTTGCTTGGCATGCGGGTTGATGCATATGGAGGCATGTATGTTTGCTTATAGGTTATGTTATGTATGTAGGTAGGTGTAAGTAACTCACCCGATTTGCTTGCAAAAAACTTGTTTCTGCTTTTTCCGCTCATTAAATGCGACTTTTGTGCGATTTCTTTGTAGGATTTTTTCGCTCTCTTTCCTTCTCGGCCTCTCTACCTCTTTCCCTCTTTCTTTTTCACCATAACGTTTTTTATTTTAAGTGTTTATGTTTTTCATTTGTATTTATTATTGCGGCTCTGCTGTTTGTAGTACATACATACAACGAAAGTCAAGGCTGCCCGCTCGAGGTATTAAAAAAGCTGTTGACTTTGAAGTCAATGCGAAAACACTTGCACATCCATGGACAAAAATATACACATAGATACGTACGTACGTACATGCATTTATATATGTACATACTAGGTACATATGTACATATATAAGTATGTATATTCCTACATGTACGCGGCAGATATGCGAAATTGCAAGCAAGAAATTGCATGAGCAAAGCGAAATGGTTGAAAACGTCGCACTCGAACTTATCATCCAAGCCCAAATCAAACATTTTCTTTTTGTTCGCAGTTTTGGTAAAAATTTTTGCCCGAAAGTGGAACAGCATTTTTATTTTTTTTTACTAAGGCATGCAGTTTTGGCAGTCCGAGCAGAGAAAACGCATAATTTGTACACTTGGAAAGTACAATTCGGACAGTATTGGAGTTCTGCAATTTTGCAAGAATTTCAAATCTCATTAAAAATGTACTCGTAGGCAATGGTACCATTTACTTTTGTGTTGTCGCGTCAGATTATAATAAGAAATCGCTAGAATTCCGCTAAACCATGCATTTGGGTTACTCCAAGAGAAATCAACTACCATTTTTGATTTGGATGCACTTTTTTTATCATACATATAACGATGTTTTGCCAAAAATAAAAATAAAAAATTTAAACATCGAAGTTTACTTTTTGAGTATCTCACAAAAATGATTCTGGTGTACGGTTGCCAGACGTACTGATTTTATCAGTACAGTATTTTATTTTTTAATTCTTATACTGATTTTATTCATTTCTTCAATCAGTACGCTAATGTCCTGATTTTTCAAAATTTGTACTGATTTTGCTGAATTTCAAATTCAAACAAAATACTTTAGCATTTTCTTAAGGGTTTTACATAACGTTGTAACTTCCCTTAACTGTACTGAAAAAGTAAAAAGAAAATAATTTAATTACAGTTGACATGTTTTAGATAATGTTTAATATGCCCATGAAATTAATACAAAAAAAAGATCAATCGTTTTATGGGCATATCGCCGGGTCGTTACGTACCAGTTGCGATAATTTGATATAGGCTTTTACCTATAATTTACATTCTTTTTTCACAATTTACTGACATTGTAAAAGAGTTTTGCATACAAGACATTGAGTTAGATACGCTTTTTAGCGAATTCTTAGTCTTTCAAAGTTTTTGCGTAGTTGAAAAAATGAATGAGGAATTATAGATGAAGTCCTTAAATAGTGGTACTTTTCCACAGTTTGATAAAAATATTTAATTTTTTAGTGCTATTAAAAATTGTCATAAATGTAAAATACTGTGTACAATGATATGTACACTCATGTTAAAATGAATAACTCTTTTATTTTTATGAACTATATTTTATTTATACACCAAATAATTATTAAAAACAACTACTCTAGCGTTTTAAAGTATTATCTGATACTTACATTCATAATTTTGCTTTGAAAAAAAATATGTACTGAAAAGTACTGATTCGTTTAGCATTAAAAAGTGTAACGTACTGATTTCGCGCATAAAAAATCTGGCAACCCTATTCTGGGGTGAGATTCTGTAACTAGTTTGCGGCAATTTTCGAATGGCTATTGCACTTTTTCACGCAAAAACATTCATGCCATGCGTCAAAAAGTGTCTTAATTTAAAAGTGATTAAAGAAAAAAATACTTATATAGCATCGAAAAAAATACAGAATTTTAGAAAGCAAACTCTTATAGACATTTTTGTCGCATTTTTTTACACAATACCTCCAACTGATCTCAGAAGATCTTAAAATTTTTAAGGTGTTTTTATAATCTTTACAATAAATCGACAACATCCAAATTAATAAAACATAAACAATTTTTTTTCTAATAGCGGTCGCCCATCAGCAGCAACGCTAAACCTCCGAGTGTACTTCTGCCATGAAAAAGCTTCTCATAAAATACAATCGACGTTCGGAGTCGGCGTAGAACTGTAGGTCCCTCCCATTTGTGTGATAGCGTCAAGGCGCGCGCCATAAATCGGAGGAGAAGATCGGCCAAACACTAACATATTGCCTAAGCGCCGATCTACTATTATCTATAATTATAAAATTTTTTAAACCTCTAAATAAAGCTTTTTATTTAATTAAAGTTTATTTTTAATTTACAGATTGCAAAATTCTTATTTTTTCAAAGTTTAAAGATTCATATTAAAAAAAAATAAAAATCTGAAAAATATTTCAAGATCATAAACGGTTAGGTTAGCTTTGGAAGGCGCGTACGAGTGACTCGTACTTCCACTTGGAGGCAGATTTGCCCATTGTGAATGCCCTCTGTGAGTACCAGAAGGAGGTACATCTTGAAGATGTGCGATATTTTCACTTCCACTATCTTCCCCAAGCTATTGAAAAAATAGCATAAAAAGATGTATAAAAAATAGTAATTTCCGAAAATTGTATAAAAGTTTTTGCTT
>NW_023458561.1:40506581-40514175 GCF_013731165.1 Rhagoletis pomonella | reverse complement strand
CTGTTATTCGTATCGATACTAAAGTGTGTTGCGTGTATATGTACGTACATTAGGGCGGGTTGATTTTTTTTTTTAAATCGTATAGCAAAAACGTAAACTACATAAAATTCTAAGAAAATTCTCCGAAGAAACCATGTATCTAAAACAAAATTCTAATCCGCGCCTCTCGACTTGAAAATTTATATGGCCGCCTTTGCCAAAAAAATAAATGTCAGAAAAAATAGGTTTATCCAAAAAGAAATCGAATTTTCTGAATAAAATTGTTTAGTAAGGTAGTTCTTTTGCACTTTATATTTTTTCTACACTCAAAATTTTTTTAAAAAAGTTTGTATATAATTTTTTTTTGCTTTTTTGATAATTGAATATTTTGATTAGTCTCAAAACAAAACCTGTATTGCATAAACTATAATATAATATAATAAAACATAATATATTTCAAAAAAAGAAAATAATTTTAGCGAAAGAAGAGGAAAAAAATTTTCAAGTCGAGAGGCGCGGATTAGGGTTTGATTTTAGACCCATGGTTTCTTCAGAAATTTTTCTTAGAATTTAATGTAGATTACGTTTTTGCTATACGATTTTTAATTTTTTCTTATCCATACAAATCAACCCGCCCTAACGTACATGCATGCATATGTACGAACGAACATTTCCTTACGCTGCAAGATTCGTTGTGATGATTCGTGTGAGTTTCAAGTGCTTGTATCAAAAGTAACGAGTAAAGTAACGATATGAAAGATACGGGTGTTGATTGGATTAGTAACGAATACATACGGGTATCCAAATTTTCGTTACTTTTACAGCTCTATTGGCAAGTTATGCAAATTTGTTACGTTCGATGATAAAATGTAGAAAGGTAAATAAAGAAATTGCATGTATTTTTTACATCGTTAGAGTGGTAGCATGCTATTTGTCATAACAGCTCTCTCTTATAAGAACCAAAGATATCGTACTCTAACTCAAGGAGGCCAACTCGCGGGGAATTTCCGGATTTGCGGGGAATTTCAGTTTGCGTGGGGAATCGGAGAATGGACCTTTTTTTGTGTGGAATTTCAACCAACGTGGGGATGAACGGTTTTTTTTTGTGAGAAATTAGGTGTTTTCAATTTTTTTCTTTTTGCTTCACTAATTTCATAATGAACTAAAAAAGTTGCATAAGAAATAAAACTGCAACTAAAATTACTGATTATGCCACTCTGCAAATTATGTAAATTTTTAGAATTTTCTTTGTTGCATTTGCCTTCCTATAACGGATGAAACATTTTATTTCTATATGGAAGAAAACCGCAACCAACACATTCAGCCAGTGATGCCAGATGCTGAGATTTCGCCCAATTTTGGGGATTTCTGAAACCATTTGGGGATAGATTTTTTCGTTTCGGGATGTGGGGATTTGATGGGGATTTTTGATTGGTTTAAAATATTCATATTGAAATTAAAATACATATATGTATTTTACTGCCTGCCCTTAAAAATTTCTCAAACAAAGATTTTCTTTGTCAAAGCATTATTCGTGGCAAATGCCTGTTTTGATTGGCTTTCGCTGAACACACAATTTTCTCTCACTTCATTACACCAAATTGTAAAAGGATCGCTTTGATTGGCATTCACCGAATGGACTGCATATAATTCTGATTTCCTTAGAAATCCTTAGGCCGAAGGTATGTTGTTAAATAATCTCCAAAAACCATAAAAAATAAGAAACCGATATACCTAAATAACCAAATGATCTCATATATATGTACACATATACATCTGTGAAAATTTGTAATAGAAAAGTATTAAAAACTGTAATTAAAATGAACTAACAGAAATGAGAATACATATTTTTTTATTTCTTACTTAAGGGGATTTAAATGGGGATTTAGAAGGGGAAATGGGGATTTTTTGGGGATAGCGGCTCGATATGGGGATGCGATACACAAAAATTCTGGCAACACTGCATTCAGCAAACAAAATTCTAAAAGGAACTTGGAACTTGCACTTTATTATACTGGAACTGAGTGGGCTACAAAACAGCATACGCAAATTCGTTCTAGGAAATCTAATTAAAAAAGCTCGAAATTTGTACGAAAGTTTGTTGAATTTTTTTTTTGATAATGCACAAAGTTTGAAACTTGGATTTATACGGTTTTTATTAGAGAATGAACTATTTTTTCATAAAAAAAATAACTCAAATAAAATTACAAAAAAAAAAAATAGTAAAGATTTTGAAAACTTGTAAAAATTAGGTGCGACTAAAATTTTTCGACCACTGTATGTATGTAAATGTTATACGAACATCTTTTATTCTTTATTTGATAACTAACTTTATCAAAGCCTGGTTTGATTTATGTAGATAAATTGCATTTAAAAATAAAATACGCAGAAAGGCCAGCAATATATATAAAAAAAAATATTTTTGTTTTTTTAATAAGGAGATATCTATGGGTGGGGAATGTTACGAAACTTCGGGCAATATCGGAGAATTTCATAGTCGAAATCGGGGAATTCTCAAAAATTAGTTGGCTAGGGTAGCCTCTAACCGCCCAAAAACGTAAGTGACATATTTCAGAATTTTATTCAAAAACGCGCTATCTCAGAATTTAGTTGAAAACGCCTTATCTCAGCTGAAAGTACATTGAAAATGTGCTGCGATAGGGCGTTTTTGAGATAGCGCATTTTTCAATCAAATTCTAGAATAGGGCGTTGTTGTAAAATTTTCCGAGATAGGGCGTTTTCGAACTGGCTCAGCCCTCGATATACTTTCAAGTATTCAACTACTCGCGTTTAAGCAAATCCTGCCATGCCTAGTATGCATGCTAAATGTTCACAATACTTCACTCACAGTCATTAGCACACCTTTCTCTAAATTTCACGTTTCAGTTGTTTTACGTCAAGTATTTTTGAGTTCTAGTCAAAAACTTATTTTCATATATGAGAACAAAAATTTATTTGTATACATATTCTACTTCACATTTCCTTTTTGTAACACCTCCATATGTCCGCCAAGCCAAGGTAAGTAAAAAGTCAATATATCGGTCATTAACTTGGCGATTTTTCCGACTTTTTCTGCAGAAAACAAACTGGCAGTTTTGTCAATGATCCCTCCGCCATCAATCTCATACAACTCAGTCCACGCACTGAATTGTTTCCGAATGAACGCAGCCCATATACCATGGCGAATCACAGTTCCAAAACCAACTTCATCGGTGATTCGTAAGCAAAGCACACAACTTAAAAAAAAATTAGGTTTCTCCTATTTCAATAATTTATTTTCTATTAGCGTTATGCCAGAAGGTCCGCGTGCGGTTGCGGTAAGCGAAACAGGCGAGAAGCATTCGATTCACCTGGAAGAGGATAATATGACATCAAATTTGAATCCCTTTGCTGTATCATTACAAGGTTCGCAAGTTTTCACAATGCCTATGAACACCGCTTCCTCAGCGAAATTGTCTGGTTGTGGAAACGATTCTAACAGACTCATCACTACAAAGCGATCCAAAGTAAGGTTTGAAATGAAAAGTAAAACACACTTGAATACTAATTTGCACGCCACTATTCTCCTGTTTAGGTTTCTCGTCGTCATTCTAACCAGAAGACTCGACCAATTTTTACACCACGCAACATAGAGAAAATTCCATCGCGTTTCTTCAACGACGAGGCGACGAAAGCCAAAACCGTGTCGCCACAAACGAATGCGCAAACCCAAACAGAAGTACACACCAGTAGTTCCGCCCTAGCGCCACGCCCATATCAACCGCCACCGTTGGTGCCTCCGCTCCAGATCCCACGTCGTTATGTGCCTCGAGAAACAGTCGGCGATACGTTGGACAGTTCACGCCGCCAACCATTGAGAGTATTGCCGCGTGAGAAGAAACCTTTTAAAAACTATTCGGGTATGCTTAGATGCGATTTTCATACGATTTAGTGTTTTTACAAATCATTTATTTTTTTTATTATAGAGTTGCGCAACATTGCATCTGCACTCACGCTGATTACTGTCGTTTCGTGGCTTTTTTCGATCTTTTTCGAATTGGAGGGCATGTTTGATATCGTGGGTGCTATAATACGTCTGCTGACCAACTGGTATAACAAAGAAGAACCACAAATGACGAGAATGGAATTGTTTGTGCAGTTTGCGCGGAATTTATGGTAGCAAATATTTGATCGGATGATTGTAGGTCGCGGCGGGTGCGATTTATTATTTATTTCGATTTTTTGAAATTTACAAACGAAATGTTAATACACGTCCTTTTTTAGAAATCCGCTATAGCATCGAAATGAGATTTTTCTACAACTTATATAGACAAATCCCGCCAATCCTATGTGTGGTGTCAAGTGAGGATAACTTCAATACAATCTACGGTGTGCCTATTCTCGATACTCTACGAACATCCAAGAACATTTTATTTTAGTAAAGAGAACTTCTAGATATTATTTGTAAAGCTGCCATATCAAGCTGAAGCTATCCGAATATTTTTATTTAGCTCTAAAACCGTTAAAAATCAAAAAAACTTCGCCAATTGCATCTCCTCTCTTTCTCATACCGAATGCAGACAGATCATTCTGCACTTGGTGCTTCCATGATGTGGCCTTCCTTTCATTGTCCAGCTATGGGTGCCGAGTCGCAATAGTTGTATTTTTATGCCCTTAACTATATTCATGTCGTGAAAAAGCTCTCAGAGTCCATCATGGCATCATCTTCAATACTCGTCGCCCACGTAAACAGGGCCATAGATCTTGCGTAGAATAGTTTTCTCGAAAGTCCCAAAAGCCTTCTCATCTTGGTTCGACATCGCCCACGTTTCTACGGCATGTAAAGGACGAGCATGATGAGAGACATGTAATTTTTGTTCGTCGAGAGAGGACTTTCAATTCAATTTCTGACCCAACCCAAAGTAGCACCCGGCCGACGATGTCGATATCATCTGCATACGCCAGCAGGGTCATTATTATGTAATATACTGTGTGACTGCTATTCAGATTGGCAGATATTATTATTGTCTAAAACCTCGTTTGGTCTTCAATAGCGCGGAGAGGTCCTTCCCAATTGGGCTTAAGCTTATCCGAATAGCTTACCCTTTTTCTTACTCCAACTGCCCGGGAACGTATTAAAAACGGAACACGCTTCACGTTATTAAGTGCTTTTTTTTTAGTTATTTAGCGCCTGTATATTATATTTTTAGCTTGTAGGCCTCGGAGTTTTTTTTTTCGGGGAATGATAAATTACAAAGTAAGAGTGGAAGAGAAAAAATTACTTCATTTCCTTCCAATTCTAGAATATTCCCCATAAGCGCCAGCTCAGAGTTTTTGTCTCTTCGGCAGTCTCATACATCCATCCATATAAGACCCCTCATAAAAGGATGTTGCTACCGATATCGGATAAGCTTGAGTTTACCATTTTTTTCATGGCAGTTTTGGCAATCTTCTTACTTCCCGATGCCACTAGAGTTTGACAATTACAGCCTTATTATGTATCTCGAACGATAGCCCGTACGAACCATTTGTAAAGACTTTTAACTAGCGCAAGTACAATTACGCAAAATATGCACGAATTCCACAGCATCACTTTTTCTTGTCCGCTTGACGTGAAATGCCCCTTAGGTATGCAAGAATGCCAGCTCTTCCTCTATGTTGGGGGGAAAAAAGCTCTATCGATTAACAGTTGCAAACTAGAAGAAATGGTGTCCTCATTTTTACAATGGAAGCGTATTTAAATTGAAAACTTCAAAGCAGGGACCAAGAGCAAAAGGTATAATCGAATCTAAATGTCGTTCTCATAGTTTTGTTCCCAAGAACGCTTAAAAACCCATACTGAAATGAGAACAAAACCTCCGGGAGTGTTTTAACAATAACGCAAGTGAGAACAAAACTGTCGAGAACATTCGTAAGGAGAATTATTTAACAACAAAACCCTGTGGAACGTTCCCAAGGAGAACAAAATGCGAACATTACTTTCGGGAACATTTTTTAGGTAAAATGGGAACAAAAGTCTACGGTGCGTTCTGGAAAAGAACAAAACGGGACCTATCTGAGAGAGAACGAAAAGGAAACAAATCTTCTCAGAATAATAAGCGGAAGCGAATAAAAACTTTTGCTCATAGCGTTACATTAGTTTCAATATTAAAATTAATCAAAAAAGAACTGAAGATAATTACATATCTATGCAAATTAAGTCAACAAAAGACTTAAGAAGCGAACTTTTATTGCTCAGAAAATAAAAGCTTCCTCCATAAATGGACAGTTAACCATAACAATAAACGACCTGAAAGTTGAAATGATCCAGCTTTTCTCTGGATTAAAATTAACAATCATGGTTCTCACTGAAACGATTTTTCATCCTAACATAGACACACCTCTCTCATTCTTAGCGTTAAGTTCTCAAAACTTGTCTTCTCTTTTTGTTCGCTAGCAGAACGTTCCCCAAACCTTTGTTTTTATTTTATCCTCCTTTAAAACGTTCTCGTTCTCATTCTGCTCTTAATGAGAACGTTCTGGAGGGTTTTGGTTCGTTTTGAGAATATTCCCGAGTTTTGTTCGCATTTTGTTCTTTATGGAAACGTTTTCCAACCATTTGTTTCCGTTCAAATTGCGCCCAATACTTTTGTTCCCGTTTGGTTTTTTGCAGTAACGTTCTTGACATACATTTTGCTGTCGTGCAGAACTAAACCAAAATCGGAGCGCATTCTATGTACCTGCTTTAAAGCAGACTTTTTGATTTTTTTAGTTCATGACACCCTTGCAGCAAAAGTACGATATCTATGTATGTGTATTAAGGTACATAGTCATATTAGTAATCGATACGTCTCTTATATGATTTAAGTAAATTGATGCTGGTAATAATTAAAATTGCAATCAATTATGGGGAACTAAAAACGGTTACCCGACTGCTCTATAAACCCACAATCAGCGTATGCACTCGGACATACAAACAGGTGTATGTATATGCATGCACATACTATATACATACCAATCTGTTACGATAATTGTGTAAAAGTACCCGTACTAGATGTACATATGTTTGCCTCGGTTTGACCCATACAGGTTTCCATCAATTAAGTAACATCAGTGACGGCAATTGCCGACGGACGGAAGCTCAATTATAGCAACTGCGACATTTGTCATGTGTTCTATAGACCGGCTGCAGTTGAAGAACGATAGACTAGCGATGACAGGGGAAGCGCGAGCTCCAATGTGAACGACCAAACAACGAATCTGCCGAACAAAACAAAGGAAGAAATGTGGAGAGTGGAAAATAGATGCAATAGTTATGTGCACAGTAGAAATGCAAAATTAAATTTTTAATAGCCATAGCAACAGGCATGTGGAAGCAACGAATATCCGGCGATAATGTTGGTCACTCGCTCTTCCCGGATTACCGCAAATACCCACCGCCATCGGCCGGCAAAAGATCGGCATCGCGCCGGTAATTGTTGGCGGAAGTGTGCGATCAAAACACTGCACAATGAGAGGTAAAGCAGCAAAATGCAAAAAAACAAAAAAAAAAAAAAAGAAAATGCATAGAAGCGACAATAGGAAAGAACAATGAAAATTGAAAAACAATACTGGCTCAGCGGATAGCGGATGAGCGAGCTGAAATTGATGAGTACTA
>NW_023458561.1:40498504-40506481 GCF_013731165.1 Rhagoletis pomonella | reverse complement strand
CTGGCTCAGCGGATAGCGGATGAGCGAGCTGAAATTGATGAGTACTATGCATAAGAGGAAATTATAAACTCAGCTGAGAGTATGGCATCCGCTGTGTGAACGTTAAGTGCCGGTAGTGGAATACATATCTATATGTATATGGAAAATGGAAACTAGTATGTATTGTTTCATGATCGCAGCTCGGCTTTGTGCTGCACCAATACAGACCACTAAATTAAGCGCAAAAGCGTCGGTTAAGCATCCGTTTATCCATTTAACGTCGTACGATTTGTCAACACTGGCAGCAGAAATGTTTACGTTTGCTAATGATGTGCATATGTATGTATGTAGTATGTAGGTATGTGTCTGTGTCAGTGGGAGGAAACAGGAAAGAGCGCGTACGAGTATGTGGCGGCTTTTGACTCTTTACCCATTTACCTTTTCCGGATTTAAGGTATTAAAATGCTTCCGTTGGATTATTCTGACGAATGTAGATATGTATGTATGTAGATAAGTATGTGAGTATTTTGGGTTTATGAAGTGTTGAAAGTGGATTTCTCAATTGCTTAATTGAATATGGTGGTTTCGGTGAAATTGGAAAATTGAACTTTCCAGCCGAGTTCTACAATGGTGTACTATGCACCTAATGTCGTTAAAGCGCCGACACATCCGCCAAGCGGAGTTTTATTTTAGCTCATTCACTGGGTTCATATTATTTCTTGTTAAGAAAGGAAGTGACTTGCCTAAATTGTATGCAGCTTATATGTATGCATAGTCGTACATATGTACATATTTCAAGTGGATATGCTTGAGATTCGTCTATGTTTTTTGGTTTGCTTTCGAGTGTTCTGTTTTATAAAGTAAGCGTTCAAATGAAGTGCAGTATTTATATTCCTTTTCCTCGATTCCAATAATATTGTCTTTTTTTTGTATGTTTCTAATTACAGTGGAGAATAAATGAATGGCTCTAAGTTTGAAGGCAGGCGTCGTAGGACATATTTGCTATCTTGAACTGAGGCTGGATAAACATTTTCTGCTTCCCGATCACTGCCATGTATATCAAGCGGATGTTTTGCTCATCCAGTAGGACAGTACTGAGCATCGTTCAAAGATCTACAGATATGAAACAAGTCCCTTTATTTTTATTTACAGTCAGACTTCGATGCAACTTTTATTTGGCAATGAAAGGGATAGGTGTAGATGGTGTACACAGTACAAAAGGGATCACACAAACCTAGTACTCAGTCGAAGAACCGTGAAACGTAAATCGGTGCACTTGAGTTTTAACAAGTAATTTTTAGCAAAAAAAAAAAACCAACTTCAACTCCAATATGAAAAAAATATATATATACATCTCATGATCCACTTATCGGATCTTAACCAGAATTATCGAAATCGCATTGCAATTCCCATGGGCAAATGGCCCACGGTGTTTTAGGCTGAAATAGTCGCAATTTTAAACTGCGAAAGATTAAACCATTGACACGCTACAAATTTTGGCATCCAAAAACATACCAGGCTCTTCGGCCACTATTTTAGAAAATCGAAATGACATCAGGCTACTTTCTGGGTACCTGACTGGTCACATCCGATTGCGATTCCACTTGCACCGAATAGGTGTAACCACAGAGTCGGAATGCCGGCTCTGCCTTGGCAGCAGAGCTGATTCTAAGTTCCTGTCCGGCTATGGCCAGACAAAGATTTATCCATTTAAAAGCTTCAATGGGCGAACCCTTTGTTATAAGAAAGAAAGAAGAAGATCTTTCGCCGCACTGGGTTAGGGACTCCCTCTCCAGCGGGGTCTCTTGTTCTGTTACACCTAAGAACCAACTAAGTAACTAACTAAAAGGTGAACGCATCGAACCATTGACGTAGTTACAAGAACACTTAAGAAGAAAATATGCAATAATATCTTTTATGCCACTGCTCGGCAATAAGTAGAAAGATCCTACAGAGGTTTTTTAATATCAGGAGGACTCGGTAAAAAATTACATATATGAAAACAATATGGGGCCAGTTCGACGTTATTCAGGCGTTGAATGGAGGAGATTTTTAGAAGTGTGCATAAAATAGGCTAGTCAAACCACACAAATTGGGCTTGAAAAGCAAACAAAAACCATAATTAGAAACCTCTTTAAAAATAAACAAACTATTTCAATTATTGTTCTGTGGTGTATTTTATTGTTGTAAACTGAATTGAAAATATGACCACATAACCAGCCAAGCGTGAACAACCTCAATGAGTCTTGAACACGATTCCAAAGTGGTTAATCCAAGTAAAAGTCTATAAAAGAGCGACTTTAAAAACTCTTATTATTAGCCGTTTAGAACTTTGTTAAAATGTTGATTCTATTTTATTGCACAACACTGTATGTTACATACAAAATTAATTGAATCACTTAGAGGAAGGGGTTAATTAGGACCAAGTTATACCGCATTACCATATGTATCGACTTGTTGTTGTGAAATTGTGTTAGGCTTTTGGTGTGAAATTTCTCATGATACGTTTAAACAACGAATCGAATGAGACATAAACAAATGAATGCACTTGAACTGTAATCGGTCTTTATAGTATGTACATATCGTCGTCTCAGAAAACGGTTGTCGAATGTTACAAAACACGGTTTTGAGAAAATTGACTTTGAAGTTTAAGGTCGAATTAATCCGAAACTGTACGGTAGATTTTTGTAACTTTTGAAGGAGACGTAGTTGGTGTTATTAGTTTTGATTTCCCATATTTTTACATATAATATCTCTTAACGTTAATGAGAAAATTTACTTTTCATTCCGTATACATTTGTCGTAAGTAGCGTTTACTCACCACTTTGTTTTGTCCACAGAACATACGACAATAGTAAAGTATCTATTTCAACGACGATGGTATAATTTGATGAAAAAACAGACATATTTATTAAATAATGATTACTTATTAGAAAAAACATAACAAAAACATAATCATGTATTTAATAAAAAAAAATCTGTACGTCTCTTATGCTGTAAATATGTTACGAACATACGTTTTCTTTATATAAAAACAAAAAACAATACTTAAATTCAGTCTTTTGTACATTTTTATCTCTTTCATTTCATTGGAGACTCAGTGCAAGCTAAAATTTAAAAATTTAAAATTTTAAAATTAGTTACTTAGTTTAATTTTCAATTTTAATTGTATCGTTATAGTAGAGGACCATCCAATTGTCGTAAGTTCAAAGTTTTGCGATACATACGACAAATGTTTTATGATTAAAAAAGGATTACGTTTGTATGGGAAATTGTCGTATGTGACGCATTTTCAGCACATACAACAAAAGGCATACCCAATCATTAATATTATGTAACATACGACAAAATGCGCATGAAATATCTCAAAAACTAATGGAGATATAAAAAAATGGATTGCAGAAATCGAAAGAGCATGTCCAACTTAGTAAATCTGCATCAAAATCCCAAAATCGTGATTTTGCACATTCGTCATCCGTTTTCTGAGGCGGCGATATGTAGATAGATTTATCGAAACGCCATTTATTCACAAAGTCAGTGAACGATCGGAGCAACTACAAACATTTGCTTTAAAATGCTCTTTAATTTTCCAACAGATCTTTCGTGCTACAAATGCCACACACAAAGATAGTAGCGGTTGACAACAGTCGTTGCTTGAGCTCATCTGCTCTTTTACCAGAGTGCCAGGCCACTTGCCCGGTGAATACCACCAGTGTAAGCTAGCTATTTTGTTTGTTAACACTCTACACACACAAATTTTTCTACGTGCCACATACAATGATAGGGTGATTAACATTGAACTGATTTGACCTCACCTTAGAAAAACGCCTAGATATTTAACCCGATAATGAAATCAAAGCAGAGTAATAACAGGTGATAAGGAAGTATGCTACATACATAAGTACATAAACACATACAGAGGTATATTAATGTAAATACCGGGTATGTGTGGGCATGGCTGGCAGTTGACACCTTTTCACTACCCAATACACTTTTTGCAACCAATATTCACTTAACTTTAGAGTAATGGTCTGCGAAGTTAGAATCATGGTGGAATAAACGAGGTGATGTCAGTTACATAACCTCACTTTTTTGGTAGCCCCATTTCGGCAATGCATATAAATGTAGTAAAAAAAGGGGAACATTTTAGGACCATTTTAACGCCCTTTTGAATACTATTTTTAAAAAGTATGAATTAAAGAATTATTTTACCAAAACAACGTTAAAGATAACAAACAATAGTTGTGTTAGGTTTACCCATTTCTAGTAATATCCAGAAAAATGGGTGCGAATTTTCATGTTTGGCGTTTTCGTACGCAAAAACTTATTGAGAGAGCGAAACCTGAAGTTCAAAGTTTTTACTGCATTTTTAATGGATAAATTTTTACTTGTAACTTGCAGGATGCAATTAAACTATTAAGGAAACTGTTTTTGGGTTTTTATAATTGAAATTGACCAAATAAACCAATTTAAATATAAAATATATTGTTTTATTAGGAATTTGCTGCGAATAAAGAACCAATTTATCAGCTGTTCATGAAACTTGATAATTATCACTGGATTTGCGTTCACGTACTTTTTTGGATATTTTTTCTTTGAGAGCGCATTCGCAGAAATTAAGTTACTGGAGAGTTGCTGGCGAGTAACTGAATAATTTTTTAAACAAACACAACTGCTCTTAGTGAGTTTTTTCTTCTTTTTAAAAGACCGATTATTTATGAATTATAAAAGGATTTTCGTAATTTTATTTGCAAAGCACTTGTATAGCAGCCTCTAGTAGGTGAACAGGCACAACTTCCAAAAAGTATTAAACAAGAAACGCACTTTTACTGACCATGAACCTGGCCAATTGAATAAACTCACCTCTCCTCACCTCCTGAGATAAAAAACACAATTCACAAATCTGTGGAAGGTAAACATAATTAGTCTTTATTTGCCACTTGGCATAAATACTTAAAATTGGTTACCTAAGCTTGTAGCCAAAGTCCGGAAAACCTCCAAGAATCGCAAAATTAATAGCTGTTGAATATACACACAAATCACAATTTTTGTAAAAAATATTAAATGGAAAAGTCACAACTAAACAGAAATGTCAAGGACAGTGATGTTCACTCTTACGTTTTCAGCACAATACCTAAAAGGAGTTTTTCTAGTGTAGTTTTTGTTCAAGAGGGCATCATTCAGAACGAGGCTACTGAATTTGTCAAAATTACAACAAAAACCCCCCAACTGACATCACCTTATTTTTATTTCACCATGGTTAGAATACTTTTGAAATCTAATTCTATACTTTTCTAATCTGGAAATCTGATACCATCCTCACAATGACGAGATTCTAATCTTCGCAGATCGATCGAAAATGACATCGGATGTGTACTTGGAGTTTTGTCCCGGCGAGTCTAATTCAGGGAAGCTTACATACTTTTAGACTACTTGAGTGTATTTAATACTGATATCTATGAAATTGGCATGACGACAAATCTGGTAAGCCTGATTGACCTTATTCCACACAGTTTAGCTACAATCAAGGCCCTTATGTAAGCAACGACTAAATCGATATGCGAAGATTCCTACAATCTCAACTAGATGCTGTGACATAGTTATGTTTCGGGAAACGGCCAAGAGGACAAGTGGGCGATAAAATGGGGTGTTACAAGACTTTGTTAATTGAGTCAAATTATGCGATCTCCTATAAAGTTTATCCTCCGTACCAAGTTGAAAAGAAGACCTGTTATCAATTGCGATAGTTTGTTGCGGCTATCCAAACGGAACATTAAATTATTTTACGGGAAAGCTAATAAAAGTCTTCAAAAGGGGTCTTTGAATAACCCGACGTGCTTAAAATATGTAAAAATTGGGCTTTGACCCAACCATTAGTGGCTGGATTTGTACAACGGTTGTTAGACCAGATCTCCCATATTGGTTACCCAAATAACCAAAGAAAAACGGCTTGCATGATCTGCATCTTCAGAGCAATCCGAGTCAGTCCAAATGGCGCTTTAAACCTCTAAGATCGGCTACTACTGGGTCTGATAGGATCGCATGTGGAAGCTCTTCGTGTAAGAGAGTGGGAGCCCAAAATTTAACTTTCTTCGAGACTGTACGTATTTTGTTTTCGGATAGAAATTTCAATGTGAAAGTTCCAAGCAGAAAGAAGTGAGGAAATCGCCTACACATTTCATCGGATAGTACCCAAAATGTACACCTTGATAGTAGTGAAATTTTCACAATAACGGCTGAGAGCTTTGTCACGATTAAGTTAAAAATTATGTTATACTGTCGCCAAAAGCTGAAATTAGTCAAGAACGTAAACCTACCGGAACGTAAACCCGAGTCAACTGATACGATCTGTCTTACCAAAGCGCCATGTAAATGAAAACTCAACACCGCAGAATTTTTCTGTGGTGTAGCCCGTAGCGCAGAAATCTGCGGAATTTATATTTTCCCGTGTCAGCTGATTTCTTCCTTCTATAGAAAGTTGCCACTTCGCCAGTTTTGTGGATGGTAAAAAAGTTATAAGTACAAAATACGTTTAGAATATTTGAAATTTACTATTGAATAAGGTTTTTTGTTGAAAACTAAGTAGTTTATATTTTGCCTCGATCTATTATAGCACCAAAAATTGTAGTTGAAAAGGCAAGTTTATGAAAAGGCATTGATGAATGGCAACACTGAGGGCTCCAGTAATCGACAAAATTCTGCGTATACAGACTGCGTTTAAGTATATGTACGTTCTGCGCCGTTGACTAATTTCAGCTGAATTCTGCAGGAGCTTTCAGCTGGCTCAGGGGAGAAAAAAGATCTTGAAGTTTGTTTTCTTTAGGAGGAAAGGAATTATATATAGGAGCTTTTTCGGGCATTGTGCTATAGGCAAGCATGCGGAGCAGCGTTTCGCAGAGGCCAGAAGGAGGAAAATACATATAGTTTCAAGTCTGCTCCGTAACTGTTCGTCACCGTGGATCACCATTCCTTGATGACCAATGTGGAAAAATAAATACAATTACGGCCCTGAATAAACTGCTCGTTGGGTTGATGATCCCTTGTGTTGGAAAAGATTAACAAATTTCTATTCAAATAGTAAATGATTAAGCGATCGAATCGGCTGTTGGTTCTTGACATACATATATTTCACCTCTTTTACAACATTGAATTTGTTAATATACGCGATCGAAGGACAGTGATAAAAATGACTGCAAGCAGTAACAAGATAAGGCCTGTGTAAAAGATATTGAGCGCTAATGAAAATTACACCTTTTCGGCACATTGGTTACGCATGATAGGTTGTGCCATGCGTCATGGTAACGATCAAGTGATGCGCGGAAATACATAGAAATACAACAGTTCAGTTGATAAGTGGACACCTGCATACATACATACATATGTATGATATCATGTGTGACATGAATCACTTTGCATGCGTATGTTTGGATGTATGTATGTATGTACATACATATCCACATGTATTGGTGGTTTGTATGACGAGTCTACGGGAAATGAAGTCAGACAAAGGCAGAAGAATACCTTTATGCCGACGATCAATGAACTGTGGGCGGCCTACCTAAGGTGACTAAATGCATTATCGTAACTACTACTTGCATACATCATTATACAGTGCCGGCCACTTGAATAGCGCGCCTCTTTCGGTCCACAGTGGTGATAACTTTCCTTTTGTTCATTTAATATTCATTCATTTTTATAAAAATATGGCATATTCTATAAAAAAGCCATGTAAATCCGATTTTCAAATTTTATACAAAAAAATTTTCATCCTGTGCTTTTTATTATCGTTTGTGAAATGTTACCCTACAATGTCCATGATTTTAAAACGTTTTTATATATTTCTTTTTTTTTTGGTGATGTTTTTAATAAATAAATCGCCCCTTAGAAAGCTAAGAAAGTTAGCGGGGCTGTAATGTGAAGAGAGTTTTTTCTTGCACCCAACCACATACTTTTGCTGGCGTATGCCGACGACATCGATATTATCGGTAAAAACAAGGG
>NW_023458561.1:40488564-40498404 GCF_013731165.1 Rhagoletis pomonella | reverse complement strand
CTGGCTCAGCGGATAGCGGATGAGCGAGCTGAAATTGATGAGTACTAAGTATGCATAAGAGGAAATTATAAACTCAGCTGAGAGTATGCATCCGCCGTGTGAACGTTAAGTGCCGGTAGTGGAATATATGTATATGGAAAATGGAAACTAGTATGTATTGTTTCATGATCGCAGCTCGGCTTTGTGCTGCACCAACCAATACAGACCACTAAATTAAGCGCAAAAGCGTCGGTTAAGCATCCGTTTATCCATTTAACGTCGTACGATTTGTCAACACTGGCAGCAGAAATGTTTACGTTTGCTAATGATGTGCATATGTATGTATGTATGTAGTATGTAGGTATGTGTCTGTGTCAGTGGGAGGAAACAGGAAAGAGCGCGTACGGGTATGTGGCGGCTTTTGACTCTTTACCCATTTACCTTTTCCGGATTTAAGGTATTAAAATGCTTCCGTTGGATTATTCTGACGAATGTAGATATGTTTGTATGTAGACAAGTATGTGAGTATTTTGGGTTTATGAAGTGTTGAAAGTAGATTTCTCAATTGCTTAATTGAATATGGTGGTTTCGGTGAAATTGGAAAATTGAACTTTCCAGCCGAGTTCTACAATGGTGTACTATGCACCTACTGTCGTTAAAGCGCCGACACATCCGCCAAGCGGAGTTTTATTTTAGCTCATTCACTGGGTTCATATTATTTCTTGTTAAGAAAGGAAGTGACTTGTCTAAATTGTATGCAGCTTATATGTATGTATACTCGTACATATGTACATATTTCAAGTGGATATGCTTGAGATTCGTCTATGTTTTTTGGTTTGCTTTCGAGTGTTCTGTTTTATAAAGTAAGCGTTCAAATGAAGTGCAGTATTTATATTCCTTTTCCTCGATCCCAATAATATTGTTTTTTTTTGTTTGTTTCTAATTACAGCGGAGAACATATGAATGGCTCTAAGCTTGAAGGCAGGCGTCGTAGAACATGTTTGCTATCTTGAACTGAGGCTGGATAAATATTTTCTGCTTCCCGATCACTGCCATGCATATCAAGCGGATGTTTTTTTTGCTCATCCAGTTGGACAGTACTGAGCATCGTTCAAAGATCTACAGAAATGAAACAGGTCCCTTTATTTTTATTTACAGTCAGACTTCGATGCAACTTTTATTTGGCAATGAAAGGGATAGGTATAGGTGGTGTACACAGTACAAAAGGGATCACACAAACCTAGTACTCAGTCGAAGAACCGTGAAACGTAAATCGGTGCACTTGAGTTTTAACAAGTAATTTTTAGCAAAAAAAAAAACCGACTTCAACCCCCATATGAAAAAAAAACAATATATATATATATCTCATGATCCACTTATCAGATCTTAACCAGAATTATCGAAATCGGTTGACGTGGTCCAAAGTTATGCAGTAACATACAAAAAAAAAATATTCCGACGAACTGATAACCTCCTCCTTTTTTAGAAGGCGGTTAAAAAAAGAAGTGATGCAATACTAAGGGTGAACGCAAACTGCAAAAATTGGCATGTTTATACGTCACTGGATCAATAAGAAGGGTCTGGTACGATACGTCGAAATTTAAATTGTTGAAACTAAAAACACCGAAAAAAAATGTCGAAAAAAAAATTGTTAGAAAATCAAGAATGTCGAGAAAAAAATTGTCGAAAGGAAAAATGTCGAAAACAAAAAATGTCGAAAATAAAAATGTCGAAAAAAAAAATATCGAAATAATGTAATGAATGATGTGTAAAATTCGCGCGAATTTTACACATCATTCATTACATTATTTCAACAGGTTGATTTATTTAAGTTAAATTCCACTAATCCTATGTACTAATATAATAAATGTGAAAGTTTGTGAGTGAGTATGTTTGTTGCTCGTTCACGCTAAAACGTCTGGATATATTTCAATTAAATTTGGAATATAGATATAATATTCTAACATATAAAATATTTTTTGGAGTTGCCACCTCTTTCAAAAAAAACCCGATTAATTAACAAGTTTAACAAAATATTAGCAAGCGAAAACGGTTCAGAAACTATATATTTCGGAAGTATTTTGTAATAGGATTGCCGCCTGTTAAAAAAGTTTAAACCAATTCTTTGAAAATGTTTAAACGAAATATTTTAATGTGGGTATCAAACGAGAATGCCTTATTGTAGAAATATTTTTAGAGAGTTGCCATCTTTTCAAAAAGTTAAAATCAATTTAAATAACACGTTAAACAATTTTTTTCTGCGTAATTTTGCAGAACTTTCTTTTTCCATCTTAGGAACTCTAGAACATTTGAAAATCTACTCTGAACACTTTTAATTTTTATTTTTTTCACACATTCAACTTGTTCGACTTTTTTTCGACAATTTACGCGTTTTGCATTTTTTTCGACCTTATTCATTTCGAAAGCATACGATTTCGACATTTTGCGTTTCGGTTAAACATTATTTCGAGATTTAAAAAATTTTTAAATTTCGACATTTCTCTTTCGACATTTTTATTTTCGACTTATCGTACGGATCCCAATAAGAATATGCTCAATGCTAGGATGGACTGAAAAGTTCACATTTTTATCCAGGAAACAGCAGCCACGAGGGAGCACCAAACTTGCAATTCCTATGGGCAATTGGCCCACAGAGTTTTAGGCTAAAATAGTCGCAATTTTAAACTGCGAAAGATTAAACCATTGACACGCTACAAATTTTGGCATCCAAAAATACGCTAACGCGGTGCTGGATAATGAGATCGCCGACGAGATGGCAAGAGAAGGATCGTTAACGCATTTTCGCGACCTGAACTATTCTGTGATCTCAGTTGGTCCTTTTCGAGAGCTAGGATTACTGATTTGGTAATACTCCGACCGCAGTAAGTACTGGGGAGCGGTAGGGAGCCATAGACAAACCAGGCTCTTCGGCCACTATTTTAGAAAATAGAAATGACATCAGGCTACTTTCTGGCTCCCTGACTGGTCACATCCGATTGCGATTCCACTTGCCCCGAATAGGTGTAACCACACAGTCGGAATGCCGGCTCTGCCTTGGCAGCAGAGCTGATTCTAAGTTCCTGTCCGGCTATGGCCAGACAAATATTTATCCATTTCTAAGCTTCAATGGACGAACCCTTTGTTATATGAAAGAAATAAGAAGTTATTTTGACCACACTGGGTTAGGGGCTCCCTCTTTAATAGATACAAAATATCTTTCAGGTCGCGGCGTCTCTTGTTCTGTTACACCTAAGAACCAACTAACTAACTAAAGGGGGAACGCATCGAACCATTGACGTAGTTACAAGAACACTTAGGAAGAAAATATGCAATAATATCTTTTATGCCACTGCTCGGCAATAAGTAGAAAGATCATACAGAGGTTTTTTAATATCCGGAGGACTCGGTAAAAAATTACATATATGAAAACAACATGGGGCCAGTTCGACGTTATTCAGGCGTTGAATGGAGGAGATTTTTAGGAGTGTGCATAAAATAGGCTAGTCAAACCTCTATAAATTGGGCTTTAAAGTCAAACAAAAACCATAATTAGGAACCTTGTTAAAAATAAACAAACTATTACAATTATTGTTCTGTGGTGTATTTTATTGTTGTAAACTGAATAGAAAATATGACCACATAACCAGCCAAGTTTGAACAACCTTAATGAGTCTTGAATACCATTCCACAGTGTATGGTGAATCCAAGTAAAAGTCTATAAAAGAGCGACTTTAAAAACTCTTATTATTGGCCGTTTAGAACTTTGTTAAAATGTTGATTCTATTTTATTGCACAACACTGTATGTTACATACAAAATTAATTGAATCACTTAGCGGAAGGGGTTAATTAGAACCAAGTTATACCGCATTACCATATGTATCGACTTGTTGTTGTGAAATTGTGCTAGGCTTTTGGTGTGCAATTTCTCATGATACGTTTAGACAACGAATCGAATGAGACATAAACAAATGAATGCACTTGAACTGTACTCGGTCTTTATAGTATGTACATAGATGGATTTATCGAAACGCCATTTATTCACAAAGTCAGTCAACGATCGGAGTAACTACAAACATTTGCTTTAAAATGCTCTTTAATTTTCCAACAGATCTTTCGTGCTACAAATGCCACACACAAAGATAGTAGGGGTTGACAACAGTCGTTGCTTGAACTCATCTGCTCTTTTACCAGAGTGCCAGGCCACTTGCCCGGTGAATACCACCAGTGTAAGCTAGCTTATTTTGTTTGTTAATATTCCTCTGATTGTATATGTATACACACAATTTTTTCTACGTGCGCCATACAATGATAGAACTGATTTGACCTCACCTTAAAAAAACGCTTAGATATTTAAGCCGATAATGTAATCAAAGCTGAGGAATAACAGGTGATAAGGAAATACAGATGTATATTAACGTAAATGTAAATATGTGTGGGCATGGATGGCAGTTGACACCTTTTCACTACCCAATACACTTATTGCAACCAATATTCACTTAACTTTAGAGTAAAGATCTACGAAGTTAGAATACTTTTCAAATCTAATGATCGCTATGTCAGTTTTATTGGTCTTATAACTCCCTAAATTTCTATATTTTCCTAATATTTGTCTCATTTAAAGCGTCAGAGCAAATATAAGACGATTGATCGATAAATATTGAGCCATCAAATCGTTGACAGAAAGGCGATTGACTCTAGGAATACACTCCGGCAACCCTATCGTCTAACCTTGAAAGGTCCAAAAGCAAATTTGCTGCAGCTGCTTCTAGGAAGTTAACACTAAGCTACATCCGCTACACTTCTACACACTCCAACTAAAGTCATATACTACATGTACGTACATATATATGTATTTGAAATCCTCTCCAGCTAAGGGAACTTTAAGATAGCGTTGGAGTTGAACATCGAGGCCGTGACTATCAGATCACGCAGATCAACCCAAGAGACAAAACTTCGAAGCTCTTTTCTCCGACAGGAGTAACTGGAAATCTGATACCATCCTCACAATGACGAGATTCTAATCTTCGCAGATCGATCGAAATACTTTTAGACAACTGGAGTGTATTTAATACTGATATCTATACAATTGGCATGACGACAAGCAAGATGGACCTTATTCCACACAGTTTAGCCGCAATCAAGGCCCTTATGTAAGCAACGACTAAATCGATATGCGAAGATTCCTACAATCTCAACTAGATGCTGTGACATAGTTATGTTTCGGGAAACGGCCAAGAGGACAAGTGGGCGATAAAATGGGGTGTTACAAGACTTTGTTAATTGAGTCAAATTATGCGATCTCCTATAAAGTTTATCCTCCGTACCAAGTTGAAAAGAAGACCTGGTATCAATTGTGATAGTTTGTTGCGGCTATCCAAACGGAGCATTAAATTATTTTACGGGAAAACTAACAAAAGTCTTCAAAAGGGGCCTTTGAGTAACCCAACGTGCTTAAAATATGTAAAAATTGGGCTTTGACCCAACCATTAGCGGCTAGATTTGTACAACGGTTGTTAGACCAGATTTCCCATATTGAGTTATTGCATGGTTACCTTACCCAAATAACCAAAGTAGAACGGCTTGCATGATCTGCATCCTCGGAGCAATCCGAGCCAGTCCAAATGGCGCTTTAACCGTCTTTCAAGATCTGCTGGTACTGGGTCTGATAGGATCGCATGTGGAAACTCTTCGTGTAAGAGAGTGGGAGCCCAAAATTTAACTTTCTTCGAGACAGTACGCAGTTTGTTTTCCGATAGAAATCAGAAAGAAGTGAGGAAATCGTCTACACATTTCATCGGATAGTACCCAAACTGTACACCTTGATAGTACTGAAATTTTCACAATAACGGCTGAGAGCTTTGTCACAATTAAGTTAAAAATTATGCTATACTGTCGCCGAATTCTGCAGGAGCCTTAAGCTGGCCCAGGGATGGTAAAAAATCTTGAAGTTTGTATTCTTTAGGAGGAGAGGAAATATATATCCGAGCTTTTTCGGGGCATTGTGCTATAGGCAAGCATGCGGAGTAGCGTTTCGCAGAGGCCAGAAGGAGGAAAATACATATAGTTTCAAGTCTGCTCCGTAAGTGTTCGTCACCGTGGATCACCATTCCTTGACGACCAATGTGGAAAGATAAATCCCTTGTGTTGGAAAAGATTAACAAATTTCTATTCAAATAGTAAATGATTAAGCGATCGAATCGGCTGTTGGTTGGTGACATACATATATATATTGTACCTCTTTTACAACATTGAATTTGTTAATATACGCGATCGAAGGACAGTGATAAAAATGACTGCAAGCAGTAACAAGATAAGGCTTGTGTAAAAGATATTGAGCGCTAATGAAAATTACACCTTTTCGGCACATTGGTTACGCATGATAGGTTGTGCCATGCGTCATGGTAACGATCAAGTGATGCGCGGAAATACATAGAATGGAAACATAAATACAACAGTTCAGTTGATAAGTGGACACCTGCATACATACATACATATGTATGATATCATGTGTGACATGAATCACTTTGCATGCGTATGTTTGGATGTATGTATGTATGTACATACATATCCACATGCATTGGTGGTTTGTATGACGAGTCTACGGGAAATGAAGTCAGACAAAGGCAGAAGAATACCTTTATGCCGACGATCAATGAACTGTGGGCGGCCTACCTAAGGTGACTAAATGCATTATCGTAACTACTACTTGCATACATCATTTTACAGTGCCGGCCAATTGAATAGCGCGCCTCTTTCGGTCCACAGTGGTGATAACTTTCCTTTTGTTAATTTAATATTCATTCATTTTTTTATAAAAATATAGCATACTCTAAAAAAAAGCCATGTACATCCGATTTTGAAATTTTATACAAAATTTGTAGTTCAACAAATTTTCATCCTGTGCTTTTTATTATCGTTTGTGAAATGTTACCCTACAATGTCCATGATTTTAAAACGTTTTTATATATTGCTTTCTTTTTTTTTGGTGATGTTTTTAATAAATAAATCGCCCCTTAGAAAGCTAAGAAAGTTAGCGGGGCTGTAATGTGAAGAGAGTTTTTTCTTGCACCCAACCACATACTTTGTATGGCAGAAAATACCTTAAAAAAAAATTCAAGTAATTTTTAAGCAAAAAAAAATGACTTAAATCCCATATAAAAATTTTAAATTATCGTTAATTTCTTCAAGATCCAATGGTCGGATCTAAACCAAATTAGTAGTGGACCACCTTTGTGAAATCGGTTATCGTGGTTCAAAGTTATGCGGTAACATCCATAAAAAACAAAAATTTTTCGACGAAGTCGGTTAAAAATACGACTAATAATAATAACTTTTATAATAATAAATAATAGCGGTCAAAAGGATAACTGTCAACTACCGATAATCAAAAGGGGGCGCTATTCTATTGGCTGGCACTGTATGTATGTGAACATGTACCTATTACATACATACGTATATGGATGCATGCGAGTCAGTCTAGTCAGCGTAGAGCGGATGCCATAAATAATTTAAAGCCGATCTTCTTAAACACTTTTTCATAAGTCAGTCAATAAATGCAAGTGCATTTTTGTAAAAGTTTTTTGGGGCCAATGTCTACTAAACTTAACTCAGTAAACTACTTCTGAAATTAATATTTCAGATCTGAAGTGACTATAATGAGTATAAAGATCATCATTGAGGAGTCTTCATTTAAGAATGCCAAACTATTTTATGTACATCAAATTGTAATCCATATGAAAGGGTTCGTATGCCCCTGCGCGAGTGTCTAAGTCAGCCCTTTCATCCATCAGCGCACACATATCTATTACAACAATTGTTGTTGTACTTATTATTTCAACTGAACTTGGAGTTCGCAGAGCGGAACTTAGGCAAGTGAAAAACTCCCACGGTTTTCAGTCATTCCGATGGGAAATTTTTAATCGAAATGTAAAGAGAAAAGCGTGAAAAGAAGATGTCCTACAAGTTCACATATGTATATATTTTAAGTTCAACTTCAGTTGTATAAAAAGTTGGTTGTTGTTTGTAGAATCAGCTGGTGGAAGTTTTCACAGCGGCGTATAAAGAGGGCAGCAAATGAACCTGTTTACATTTAGAATGAATTGTATTACAAATAAGAATGGATAAAGAATGTGCTGTTCTTATGTATAAAGGAAGGTACATACACATGTACATATGTAGGGATGTATGTATGTATTTATATGAATGAGCGTGGAATAAGTCTAATTTATTTTTAGCGCACCCAACTGTGAATGGTACTAAGTTTATACTGATACATACATATGTACATACATATATACTTACATACATACTCATTTTTGTGCGAAACTTTTCAAAGTAATTCATGAATTTTTGTGGAAATGTTCATTTGCATTTTTTTTTAATGAGGTAAACGAACTTTAAAATAAAATGAAAGCTAGCCGACGAAGTGGTTGTAAGCGTTAATGAATGAACTTAGCAACAATTAAAAAATAAAGCACAAGTGGTCTTCTAGGAATCCTTTACTTGGTCTGTTCAGCAACAAACTTTTCATGCTCGATTTCTTACTCGTCTTTTTGAAAGCAATGACAAAGTCCTCTGACTAAAACTCCTACCATTATATGCCTCTTTGACCTATAGTATAATTGTTTCGTCACAACTGTTTGGACGTTGACCTCAATATACTTATTCAGCTGTGCCATCATTGAGAAACTGAGATAAAAAATATACTAACATTTCTTGGACATGCCAGGGAATTTCTTGGGGCTGAAAATGAACTGGAGATACTTTTTCCATACATTCTTGGAGGTTTCAGTCGTTTAGCGTTTTTAACAATGCTTCAAAACTCTTCTGCAATGCCAAACTCTACTGGAAACCTATTTCCGGGGCGCAGGTGTTTCCGCTGCCACTTTTGACCACTTTAATCGGCAATATTTACATACAGATATGCAATGTACCCGAAAACTCTCATAAAGTTCGTTCCCAGCAAAAAGCTTCAGGTCAATCAACCAGACATCCTTCATGCTAAAGAGCGTGGAGCAAACGGTTAAAAAATTCAGGAGGTCAATGCTTTTTGTACATAGCTCCCTCCATATTTACCAACATGAATACCGAAGTTTAAAATCTTTTGAATCGTTCTGCAGACCTTGAAGCAAGGATCGATGATCGATTATGGATACCTTTAGCAAGGCTTAAGTCCTGTTACCTGAGTTTGTGATTAACATATTCACGGCTTTTGTCAGATCGATAATCACCTAATCTGTTGTTAATAATGCCGAAAAATTATATATAGACATGTGTTCATAAGCATTGCCCGCCCCATGAAGACAACATCAGCAGCGGCTTTTAATGATACTCAACCGGATTTGTAACGCCAATATTTAGCAAAACAAGATGACATTTGGCATGGCACAGAGTGCTATTTAGAAGATTGTCAGAACCATAGCTTTTATTTTTCATTCGTTGAAGTTTCCTTTGGCAGAATAACGTCAAAAAAAAAATGGGAAGATTCAGATACCGGTTGGTATTTAGACCGTAATAAGGAAGTTCTGCCGAAGAAAAAAGACTAAATTTTTTTCCAAAGCGCTAAATTTCACAATTTTCGGGATTTCGGAAGTTTATTTTGCAAATATCTCAAAAGATGCTTTTTGGGGCCATATAAAAAATATAACAAAAATTATAAAATTTTTCATTTAACAAAATCGTAAAAGCAAAAACTTTTATAAATTTTTCGCAATTTTTTTTTTATAAAAAACGATCATAAAAAGATGTAAAAAACCAAAAAAAATATCGAAAAAGAATAAAAATTATAGAATTTTGAAATTTAAGAAATTGTAAAAGCAAAAACTTTTATACAATTTTCGGAAATTACTATTTTTTATACA
>NW_023458561.1:40485433-40488464 GCF_013731165.1 Rhagoletis pomonella | reverse complement strand
GCCAAAATCGCTTAGGCGGTTACAGCGCCAAATAAGAAAAAGAAGAACCACATACTTTGTATGGCAGAAAATACTTAAAAAAAAAAAATACAAGTAATTTTTAAGCAAAAAAAAAATGACTTAAATCCCATATAAAAATTTAAAATTATCGTTAATTTCTTCAAGATCCAATGGTCGGATCTAAACCAAATTAGTATTGGACCACCTTTGTGAAATCGGTTATCGTGGTCCAAAGTTATGCGGTAACATACATAAAAAACAAAAAAATTTCGACGAATAATAAATTATATATATAAATAAATTTTTAGAAACTTAAAACTTTAACCTCAATATAATCAAATTTAATAGGATGCAAAACTGCATACTCAAAAAAATCTTAAACTTTTTAAAAAAGTTTGAAATATTTATGAACTTTTTTTTTTAAATTTGTAATATTTTGTATAACGTTTGAAATTGGCGTTTTCACGGCTTTTGTTATGAAAAATAATAACTTTTATAATAAATAATGACAGCTGTCAAAAGGATAACTGTCAGTACCGATAATCAAAAGGGGGTGCTATTCTATTGGCTGGCACTGTATGTATGTGAACATGTACCTATTACATACATACGTATATGGATGCATGCGAGTCAGTCTAGAGCGGATGCCATAAATAATTTAAAGCCGATTTTCTTAAACACTTTTTCATAAGTCAGTCAATAAATGCAAGTGCATTTTTCTAAACGTTTTTTTGGGGCCAATGTCTACTAAACTTAACTCAGTAAACTACTTCTGAAATTAATATTTCAGATCTGAAGTGACTATAATGAGTATAAAGATCATCATTGAGGAGTCTTCATTCAAGAATGCTAAACTATTTTATGTACATCAATTTGTAATCCATATGAAAGGGTTTGTATGCCCCTGCGCGAGTGTCTAAGTCAGCCCTTTCATCCATCAGCGCTCACATATCTATTGCAACAATTGTTGTTGTACTTATTATTTCAACTGAACTTGGAGTTCGCAGAGCGGAACTTAGGCAAGTGAAAAACTCCCACGGTTTTCAGTCATTCCGATGGGAAATTTTTAATCGAAATTAAAGAGAAAAGCGTGAAAAGAAGATGTCCTACAAGTTCACATATATAGTATTTTAAGTTCAACTTCAGTTGTATAAACAGTTGGTTGTTGTTTGTAGAATCAGCTGGTGGAAGTTTTCACAGCGGCGTATAAAGAAGGCAGCAAATGAACCTGTTTACATTTAGAATGAATGGTATTACAAATAAGAATGGATAAAGAATGTGCTGTTCTTATGTATAAAGGAAGGTACATACACTGTACATATGTAGAGATGTATGTATGTATTTATATGAATGAGCGTGGAATAAGTCTAATTTATTTTTAGCGCACCCAACTGTGAATGGTACTAAGTTTATGCTGATACATACATATGTACATACATATATACTTACACACATACTCATTTTCGTGCGAAACTTTTCAAAGTAATTCATGAATTTTTGTGGAAATGTTCATTTGCATTTTTTTAATGAGGTAAACGAACTTTAAAATAAAATGAAAGCTAGCCGACGAAGTGGTTGTAAGCGTTAATGAATGAACTTAGCAACAATTGAAAAATAAAGCACAAGTGGTCTTCTAGGAATCCTTTACTTGGTCTGTTCAGCGACAAACTTTTCATGCTCGATTTCTTACTCGTCTTTTTGAAAGCAATGACAAAGTCCTCTGATTAAAATTCCTACCATTATATGCCTCTTTGACCTATAGTATAATTGTTTCGTCACAACTGTTTGGACGATGACCTCAATATACTTATTCAGCTGTGTCATCATTGAGAAACTGATATAGAAAAAATAGACTAACATTTCTTGAACATGCCAGCGAATTTCTTGGGGCTGGCATCGGTCGCTTCACAGCGCTGAAAATCAACTGGAGATACTTTTTCCATACTTTCTTGGAGGTTTCAGTCGTTTAGCATTTTTAACAATGCTTCAAAACTCTTCTGCAATGCCAAACTCTACTGGAAACCTGTTTCCGGGGGCGCAGGTGTTTCCGCTGCCACTTTTGACCACTTTAACCGGCAATATTTACATACAGATATGCAATGTACCCGAAAAATCTCATAAAATTCGTTCCCAGCAAAAAGCTTCAGGTCAATCAACCAGACTTCCTTCACGCTAAAGAGCGTGGAGAAAACGGTTAAAAAATTCAGGAGGTCAAAGGGTTTTGTACATAGCTCCCTCCTTATTTACCAACATGAATACCGAAGTTTAAAATCTTTTGAATCGTTCTGCAGTCCTTGAAGCAAGGATCGATGATCGATGATGGATATCTTTAGCAAGGCTTAAGGCCTGTTACCTGAGTTTGTGATTAACATATTCACGGCTTTTGTCAGATCGACAAACACCTCATCTGTTGTAAATAATGCCGAAAAATTATATATAGACATGTGTTCATAAGCATTGCCCGCACCACGAAGACAACATCAGCAGCGGCTTTTAATGATACTCAACCGGATTTGTAACGCCAATATTTAGCAAAACAAGATGACATTTGGCATGGCACAGAGTGCTATTTAGAAGATTGTCAGAACCATAGCTTTTATTTTTCATTCATTGTAGTTTCCTTTGGCAGAATAACGTCAAAAAAAATGGGAAGATTCAGATACCGGTTGGTATTTAGACCGTAATAAGGAAGTTCTGCCGAAGAAAAAAGACTAAATTTTTTTCCAAAGCGCTAAATTTCACAATTTTCGGGATTTCGGAAGTTTATTTTGTAAATATCTCAAAAGATGCTTTTTGGGGCCATATAAAAAATATAATAAAAATTATAAAATTTTTAATTTAACAAAATCGTAAAAGCAAAAACTTTTATAAATTTTTCGCATTTTTTTTTTTTATAAAAAACGATCATAAAAAGATGTAAAAAACCAAAAAAAATATCGAAAAAGAATAAAAATTATAGAATTTTGAAATTTAAGAAATTGTAGAAGCAAAAACTTTTATACAATTTTCGGAAATTACTATTTTTTATACA
>NW_023458561.1:40484090-40485333 GCF_013731165.1 Rhagoletis pomonella | reverse complement strand
TACGTACATATACACGCAACACACTTTAGTATCGATACGAATAACAGATTCGTTCCCGCACAATATATTGTATTGTATTGATTCACGTTAATGGTGCATATACCGAACATACGAGTAACGCGATTATTATGTGAGTAACGATTCGGTACTTCGAGTCAGGGTTTGTATTCGTTACTCAGTAACGACACTAAAGTAAAGTAAGTCGACACTAAAGTTCTTTGCAGTTTGACATAATTTTCAATGCAATATCTGTCAAAATATGTAAATAAAATTCGTATGTTTCTCTTAAAAAAATACATAATTAACTACACATATTAAACGATATATTTACTAGAAATAGCATAAAATTACCTTATATTTGATATATAATTTTATACAGTCAGGTTTAAGGACAACTGCCAACAGCGAAATAAATCAACTGTATTGATATTATATTCTATTAATTTATTTCATATAAAACGATATTTTAATATAAAATGAAAATTTTGAATAAAAATAGTGCGATATTTTCTTCCAAATGTTCGCCTTTCTTTTAAAGCTTAAGAAAATGTGAGGCAAAATCTGAATTCGACAGATCGCTAATTTTTTACAAGTTCCGCTAATTTCTGGGTAATGGTATACATACAAAATGCATTGAAAGTATGCGAAGTGTGCATAATCAGACCTTAAGAGTTTGACAACTGTCACTTCCTTTTGATTTTTGAAAACCACAACTTACAGTGACTAAACCAAGTGACCATGTGTTGATTTCTTTTAAATATTCATCAAAGTTTCAAACTTTATACAAAATTTTGGAAAATTCAACAAATTTTCATCAAAATTTTACAAACTTCTTAATCTGAATCTCTTTTGGGTACACAATTTTATAGCAGTTATAATTTTATTTTAACGAAGTGCAATTTTCAACCGGCTAAAAAATCGCGTTATTTTTTAATAATTTTTTTACGGCTTTTGCAGTTTTTTGGCGTTGATTTTTTTTTTAACTTTTTGTTGCGAACGAACATTTTATTTTTTTATAATTAATTCATTAGTTCTTGGAAAAATTAATATCAGGGACCGTAACCATTATATGTTAGTAAAATAATTTAAATCAACATTTAATAATTATTTTCTGATTCTAGTTTTTTTGGCTTATAATAATAATAAGGAATTACTTTCCAAATAATTTTGTCGATAGGTGGCGCAGGAGTCGGAGATGGTTGGGAACCCCATATTTATGGTCCAATTTGGTTAACAACTAGAA
>NW_023458561.1:40479254-40483990 GCF_013731165.1 Rhagoletis pomonella | reverse complement strand
TACGTACATATACACGCAACACACTTTAGTATCGATACGAATAACAGCTTCGTACCCGTACAATATGTTGTACATACGAGTAACGAGATTATTATGTGAGTAACGTTACTCAGTAACGAATACATGCGGTTTGCTACAGCTGTACTTGCCTAAGAAAATTTAGCAACAAATAAAATAGAATGAAGCTCTTTGTTCGACATCTAATCTATCAACATTTATATGAATCTCATCAAAACATAGCCAGTTGCATACACTTATGACAACGTAGACATTTCTACCTTACAATTGTTATATTCATGTGGGAGCAAGTCAGCAGACCTTGCATCCGTCAGCGAAAAACAAAATATATGTTCTTAAATAGCGTACTCATATTTGCGTTTGGGTGTGTATACAAGTATGTAAAGATCTGATTATGCATACTTCGCATAACTTCGCATAACTTCGCCGAACTTAATAAAAGTAACACAACTTTACAAAATTTAAAGCTGATTATGCTACGCATGCACCGCAATTTATCCCTACTAACAACCTTATGCATGGACGCAATAGGGTTATTCGATGTGTGTGAACAAAAACAGCTGATTTTTGGTTTCTTTATGCAAATGGATTTGTTTACAGAAAAATGCATTTCATGTGGCTATTAAGTGGTTTTAATGGAGTATATTTGTAGTCCAAAGTAAGTCGACACTAAAGTTCTTTGCAGTTTGACATAATTTTCAATGCAATATCTGTCAAAATATGTAAATAAAATTCGTATGTTTCTCTTAAAAAAATACATAATTAACTACACATATTAAACGATATATTTACTAGAAATAGCATAAAATTACCTTATATTTGATATATAATTTTATACAGTCAGGTTTAAGGACAACTGCCAACAGCAAAATAAATCAACTGTATTGATATTATATTCTATTAATTTATTTCATATAAAACGATATTTTAATATAAAATGAAAATTTTGAATAAAAATAGTGCGATATTTTCTTCCAAATGTTCGCCTGTAGAACTTTTTCTTTTAAAGCTTAAGAAAATGTTAGGCAAAATCTAAATTCGACAGATCGCTAATTTTTTGCAAGTTCTGCTAATTTCTGGGTAATGGTATACATACAAAATGCATTGAAAGTATGCGAAGTATGCATAATCAGACCTTAAGAGTTTGACAACTGTCACTTCCTTTTGATTTTTGAAAACCACAACTTACAGTGACTAAACCAAGTGACCATGTGTTGATTTCTTTTAAATATTCAGCAAAGTTTCAAACTTTGTACAAAATTTTGGAAAATTCAACAAACTTTCATCAAAATTTTACAAACTCCTTAATATGAATCTCTAGAACACTTTTGGGTACGCAATTTTATAGCACTTACAATTTTATTTTAACGAAGTGCAATTTTCAACCGGCTAAAAAATCGCGTTATTTTTTAATAATTTTTTTACGGCTTTTGCAGTATGATGCAGGCGTTGATTTTTTTTTTTAACTTTTTGTTGCGAACGGACATTTTATTTTTTTACAATTAATTCATTAGTTCTTGGAAAAATTAATATCAGGGACCGTAATCATTATATGTTAGTAAAATAATTTAAATCAGCATTTAATAATTATTTTCTGATTCTAATTTTTTTCGCTTATAATAATAATCATTATTGAGTGTTATTTTTCCACTTAAAAATAATGATTATTTATAAAACTTTAAAGGCCATATAGTCGCAACCAACTGAAATTTTGACCTGAATATTTTGAGAATTATTGCTTTTGTTGTGGTGTCGCTACCTCTGAAAAGGATACGTGGGAAATCACAACTTTGGGTTTTTTTTTATCATTTTCAATTGAAAAAATAAAACTCAATAATAGTTATTATCTATCATTGAGCGAAAAAATATAACCCAAGTAATAATAAATTATTTTCTACTTTTAATTTTCAACCGACTTCAAAATAAGCCAATAGTAAAAAAATATTTGCAAAAAAACTTTCTAGTTGTTAACCAAATTGGACCATAAATATGGGGTTCCCAACCATCTCCGACTCCTACGCCACCTATCGACAAAATTATTTGGAAAGTAATTCCTTTTCACAATAAATGCAAGGTGAAATGGCCACGTCCTGGCACATCTCCCGCTCAGAACAGGCTTGTCAAGTGCGTAGGTGACTCGATGTGCGCCTATAAACCATATGGGCAGTTCTGGTATAGAATAATATTCGCAAACCCACCTTATCCTTATTATGTGCCAGTAGCAGCTAACATATTTTAATACTAGAGAAGCCTAAACGAGGGTAACTGTGGCCATAACAACAAACTTCTTAACTTTTACATTTTAGGCAACATCTCTTTTTCTTCCAGAAAATAGATAGCCCACTCAGGTATTTCTTGCAGTTTTCAGATTTTTCAACTATGCCCATGAATCACACATGATCAAAGGCACAAAAGCTGAACTTAAAGGTCGTTGTTCGGCACTTGTCTGCCGGTCGAAATGCCTTCCGCTGGTATCTCACAGTGCTTTTGTGCGATTATGTTCTTCATACATGCCTGCATATGAAGTTCAAAGGCTTTTAAGTACACAAATACTTACGGGTATGTACATATGTATGTAGTGTAGTGCTACTTTACGTATCGCATTTTTGCATTAATTCACTTTACAGTTATGTACTACGTTTGCACACGAGGATCATACATTCTTAATATCACATGTAGCATAAGTAAATGTATGTACATTAAACAGGGGCTATCACGATGCGAAAGAAAAAATATATATATATTTAGCCCCTTAGTTTTAAAGGTTAATTTAAAAAACGTTTTGGCGGCAACAAAACATAGCCAAGATACTTTTATTACGTCAGAAACTTTTCAAAGTAGTCTTTTCCGTAAAGGAGGGTTTACCAAATGAATTTTCTAATCCAGATCGAGTCATTATTCGGATAGGGTAGCCTAAGGGATTCTTCGGCTCGGTTGTGCCAAATAAGAAAAGGGAGAAAAGGGTCATGAAATTGGTTTCTTACCTGGTTCCATCTTTTCTGCGCCATTTTCTTGGCATCAGAAAATATTCAGGCAAAATACCAACCTCCTCACGCGAATATAACAATATGGCGTTTTCTTCTAGCAATTTTTATAAAAACCCCGCTATTTTATTTATTTTAGTTTATTAAGTCTGCAGAAATAATTCATTCTAACCGACCTGCGGTCATAGGATTGCAATTTGTTTATAAACTCGTTGGAGTCAGGATTTCTAGACCGTCAGGGCTCGTAATTTAAAAGGGTTGAGCAGGTTCGACAAAAAATCGAGAAGTTTTAAGGCTAACATAACATCACAATAGACTTTATCGCTTTTGTGTGAATCCTTTAGCTTGGTTCAGGATAGACGGGCAGCTCTGGTAAGAGTTTTAAACGTTTTCTCCGAAATGTAGGGCACTCCCTTAGAGAGTGTTGGATGTATTCTCCCACTTTTTCATATATGCATAAATCGTTATGTGGCCCTCCGAACCAGGCGCCCATTTAGTCAATGGTGTAGTGTACCTTTAGTAATCCTATTGGAAGCCAAACGTTCGTCCTTAAGAGCCTTGGAAATCTCTGAGTTCTCAATTCATCGCCTAGTGAGCGCGGTATCGCGAAGGGCGTGCGGACTAATCCACCAGCATTCGCAAGAGAAGTTGTATGCTTTGAGCTGCTTCCCGCAAGCCTATCCTAGATACCTTTCTAGCGAACTCTTCCGCTTCCACATTTCCCAGAATACCACTGAGTCTCGGGATTGTGTAGTTTTGAAGTGATTGTACAGATCTTCAAACTTTCTAAACACATATGGCGTTAATCGTTACCGACCCTAGGGCTTTGAAAGTAGCTTAAATGACAAGTTTAGGAGAAGTTAGGTAAGTCATGCCCTCCAGCTCTGTCACTTTGTCAATCGTATACAGAATTTTCTGATATATGGTTGTTGAGAGCAGACGCCATATCCTATTCAAATTTAAATTTTGGAGCCATCTGTAAAGATCCGTACCTCGTAACCGTTAAGAACGGCATGAAGGTCATACTCACTTCTGTAAGAAAAATAAATTTCAAGGTCATGGTCGAAGACAAGTTCCGTGATCAGATGATAGCAACTCCTGTACTTCGGTTTTGGACCTGATGGTCCTCTCTGTCCACTTTTCTTTGTCGATGATCGTAGATTGTAATATCTTAGCGATCGTCGAGATGAACTTCCCTGCGATCAGAATAACTAACTTATCTATATACGCAAACATTTTACTGGCTTTCAATAGTCAATAAAATTTTACTTGTGCTCTGTTTTTGTATTAAGCATTGAAAATCACTCAATTTTATTGTTCGAAGAAAATCGCCGAACCTACCTAATGCCAATTTATATATGTACATTAGGGTGCATCAGGCTCCATACAAAAAAGGCATCAGTTCGGGTTTCCCATAAGAACTAAAGAATTTATCATGATAAAAATATAGTAAGGTAAAACCGTTCCCTCCATTCGTCGGCCATGATTTTTTTTTGAAGTTTGCCAACATTTTAAAATCATATAAAATTGAGAGTAAAAAAAGGAATTGTTCAAAGTTGTTATTGTTTGAGATTGAAAATGAGAATGTATATGTGAGTTTCTGTGTAAACTTTTAAAATTAAAATGCTTGCAAACGTCAAGAATTTGAAAAATTCTTCTCTGCGGTTTTACCTTCCTATTTTTTTTTTCATGGAATGTATTATATTTGAGGACTTTTGGAAAAATATTAAGATT
>NW_023458561.1:40476168-40479154 GCF_013731165.1 Rhagoletis pomonella | reverse complement strand
GGTTTGTGTTCGTGTGGGCTAAATTCCGCGGATATTTAGTCCTCACAATCCTTATTATGTGAATGTAACAGTTAACATTGACATAGGTGCCAAATCGAAATATAGAATTCGTCCTCGCTTAACGCGAAAAGGATATGTATGTATGTGTATGTTTAACATAGATCGCAAATTTAGACATGTCGTTGCTTCGTATCGGCATTATGAGACCATATTTTAACACCAGAGAAGACTAAACGAGGGTAACTGTGGCCATAACAACAAACTTCTTAACTTTTACATTTTAGGCAACATCTCTTTTTCTTCAAGAAAATAGATAGCCCACTCAGGTATTTCTTGCAGTTTTCAGGAAATAGATTTTTTCAACTATGCCCATGAATCACACATGATCACAGGCACAAAAGCTGAACTTAAAGGTCGTTGTTCGGCACTTGTCTGCCGGTCGAAATGCTTTCCGCTGGTATCTTCACAGTGCTTTTGTGCGATTATGTTCTTCATACATGCCTGCAAATGAAGTTCAAAGGCTTTTAAGTACACAAATACATACGGGTAGTTTAGTGCTACTTTACGTATCGCATTTTTGCATTAATTCACTTTACAGTTATGTACTACGTTTGCACACGAGGATCATACATTCTTAACATCACATGTAGTATACGTAAATGTATGTACATTAAACAGGGGCTATCACGATGCGAAAGAAAAAATATATATATATTTAGCCCCTTAGTTTTAAAGGTTAATTTAAAAAACGTTTTGGCGGCAACAAAACATAGCCAAGATACTTTTATAAGGTCAGAAACTTTTCAAAGTAGTATTTTCCGTAAAGGAGGGTTTACCAAATGAATTTTCTAATCCAGATCGAGTCATTATTCGGATAGGGTAACCTAAGGGATTCTTCGGCTCGGTTGTGCCAAATAAGAAAAGGGAGAAAAGGGTCATGAAATTGGTTTCTTACCTAGTTCCATCTTTTCTGCGCCATTATCTTGGCACCAGAAAATATTCAGTCAAAATGCCAACCTCCTCACACGAATATAACAATATGGCGTTTTCTTCTAGCAATTTTTATAAAAAACCGCTATTTTATTTATTTTAGTTTATTAAGTCTGCAGAAATAATTCATTCTAACCGACCTGCGGTCATAGGATTGCAATTTGTTTATAAAATCGTAGGAGTTAGGATCTCTAGACCGTTAGGGCCCGTAATTTAAACGGTCTTCGTCTTCATTTGTAACGCAGAATACCAGTAAAGGTACTATTTGCCGGATCAGTGAGTTTTTATTTTGAAATTATCTACATCAAAATATTGGCTAAAGTTCCTGACATACAGGCTACGATTGAGCTTCAATTTTTATGAAACTACTTTCTCGAAGGGCTGGAAGGGTTGAGCAGGTTCGACCAAAAATCGAGAAGTTTTAAGGCTAACATAACATCACAATAGACTTTATCGCTTTTGTGTGAATCCTTTAGCTTGGTTCAGGATAGACGGGCAGCTCTGGTAAGAGTTTTAAACGTTTTCTCCGAAGTGTAGGGCACTCCCTTAGAGAGTGTTGGATGTATTCTCCCACTTTTTCATATATGCATAAATCGTTATGTGGCCCTCCGAACCAGGCGCCCGTTTAGTCAATGGTCTAGTTTACCTTTAGTAATCCTATTGGAAGCCAAACGTTCGTCTTTAAGAACCTTAGAAAACTCTGAGTTCTCAATTCATCGCCTAGTGAGCGCGGTATCGCGAAGGGCGTGCGGACTAATCCACCAGCATTCGCAAGGGAAGTTGTATGCTTTGAGCTGCTTCCCTCAAGCCTATCTTAGATACCTTTCTAGCGAACTCTTCCGTTTCCACATTTCCCAGAATACCACAGAGTCTCGGGACTGTGTACTCTTGAAGTGATTGTAAAGATCTTTAAACTTTCTAAATGCATATGGGGTTAATCGTTACCGACCCTAGGGCTATGAAAGCAGCTTTAATGACCAGCTCTGTCAATTTGTCAATCGTATACAGAACTTTCTGATATATGTTTGTTGAGGGCAGACGCCAAATTCTATTTCAATTTCAATTTTGGAGCCATCTGTTAAGACCAGTACCTCGTCATCGTTTAAAATGATATGAAGTTTATAGTCACTTCTGTAAGAAAAATAAATGTTTAGGTCATGGTCGATGACAAGCTCCGTGATCAGTGAATAGCAACTCCTGTACTCCCACCTAACTCCGTTCAGAATGGAAGCATGACCCTTGCTGGTATGTCTAAGAACGCTCTTAGCTGCGACAATTTTCCTACGTTGACGCATTTAGCCAAGCTTCTCGTTGCACGCAGTGGTAGCCACCAGACGTGCCGAATCATACACGTCCTTCCTGAGCGAACAAATTCGGTTTTGGACCTGATGGTCCTCTCTGTCCACTTTTCTTTGTCGATGATAGTAGATTGTAATATCTTACCGATCGTCGAGATGAACTTCCCTGCGATCAAAATAACTAACTTATCTATATACGCAAACATTTTACTGGCTTTCAATAGTCTATAAAATTTTACTTGTGCTCTGTTTTTGCATTAAGCATTGAAAATCACTCAATTTTATTGTTCGAAGAAAATCGCCGAACCTACCTAATGCCAATTTATATATGTACATTAGGGTGCATCAGGCTCCATACAAAAAAGGCATCAGTTCGGGTTACCCATAAGAACTAAAGAATGTATCATGATAAAAATATAGTAAGGTAAAACCGTTCCCTCAATTCGTCGGCCATGATTTTTTTTTTTTTGAGGTTTGCCAACATTTTAAAATTTTATAAAATTGAGGTTAAAAAAAGGAATTGTTCAAAGTTGTTATTGTTTGAGATTGAAAATGAGAATATATGTGTGAGTTTGTGTGTAAATTTTTAAAATTAAAATGCTTGCAAACGTCAAGAATTTGAAAAATTCTTCTCAGCGGTTTTACCTTCCTATTTTTTTTATCATGGAATGTATTATATTTGAGGACTTTTGGAAAAA
>NW_023458561.1:40468592-40476068 GCF_013731165.1 Rhagoletis pomonella | reverse complement strand
AAAAATATTAAGATTTACGTGAGCTAGACCATTTGAAAATACCTCCAAAAATAAAGTTTTTTTACTAGCTTTTATTGTCGAGATATTTGAAAACCATTTATTTGTGGTCTGATTTGATTCATATTTAGAACGTATTTTACTTAAAAAAAATAACTCCACAAAAAATTTAGCAATTAAGTGGTGCGGGTCGATTTTTTTTAATCGCCACTAAAAAGTTTGTCTTTAAAAAAGTCTTTGTTTATATATAAAGATTGTTTTTAAAAATATTTCTTGACAAAAATATCTTCTCAGATGACAGAAGAGTTAAAGCTTATAATGTCTGCATAAAGATGTTTAATAAATTTAGGAAACAAATCAAAATAATAAGATTTTTTGAAGTATTTTCAAATTTTTAATATTTTTCGGAAATATGCGGAAGTCTTAAAAACAAAAAATTTTATAAACCGCAACTTATTTTGGCAACGCACCCTAATGTACATACATATATACATAACGGGTGATTTTTTTGAGGTTAGGATTTTCATGCATTAGTATTTGACAGATCACGTGGGATTTCAGACATGGTGTCAAAGAGAAAGATGCTCAGTATGCTTTGACATTTCATCATGAATAGACTTACTAACGAGCAACGCTTGCAAATCATTGAATTTTATTACCAAAATCAGTGTTCGGTTCGAAATGTGTTGAATGTGTGAAAAGTTGGCAGAAAATCCGCTTTTTTATCGACAAATTTTGTTCAGCGATGAGGCTCATTTCTGGTTGAATGGCTTCGTAAATAAGCAAAATCATGCGATTTGACGCCTTTAGACTATTTTTTGTGGGGCTACGTCAAGTCTAAAGTCTACAGAAATAAGCCAGCAACTATTCCAGCTTTGGAAGACAACATTTCCGAAGAAATTCGGGCTATTCCGGCCGAAATGCTCGAAAAAGTTGCCCAAAATTGGACTTTCCGAATGGACCACCTAAGACGCAGCCGCGGTCAACATTTAAATGAAATTATCTTCAAAAAGTAAATGTCATGGACCAATCTAACGTTTCAAATAAAGAACCGATGAGATTTTGCAAATTTTATGCGTTTTTTTTAAAAAAAAAGGTATCAAGCTCTTAAAAAATCACCCGTTACATACGAATTTATATATGTACATATGTTTGAATTTATACTTAGGCGCTACAAAACAGGAAATGCAAATATGACCGACAGCAATTGCCCTGCTCAGTCGCCGACTGGGCAATGTGGATTACCTTTTATTATTATTATTGTTTGCTTTTATTTGCACACTCGGCCTTTCAAACCAAATGCATTTCCATAGATATTCAAGCCTTTGGACTTTGCATATCAAATTGCCACGTTTTTTTTTTTTTGTTCGTTTTGCAATGATCAAGTGCGTACAAATCATCATAGCTACATATGTATGTACTACGTTGGTATGCGCAGCCGGATGGATGGACAGAATGCACGCTTCATGCACGCGCCATACGATTTCCCTGCGTCTGTCTTTCGTCCACGCAGACGCTTTTGAGTGTTACGTTTTTGATTGATTCGTTATGTTCAACGTTTTTGTGGCAAATAGATCAACCAACCAAAGTCTGGGCCGCGGATAGGATAGGTGGCGGGCGTACGAGCTGTCATAGTTGGAGGCCCTCATTGAGTTTATAGCCCCAACGGATGTGCGACGTGTTGAGTGTTGAGTGTCGAGTTCCATATGCCACAACGCTGTGGATGATCAAAGCATACCCGTATGCGCCAGCTATCAGTCATGGCGTTGCATGTTCACCATTCTTGGCACTACCGGCCTAACCGACCGATCAGATGGCGGCGGCGGCGTGCAGTGCTTCAGCGGTCGTCATGCACGCAATACACGCAAAAGTACTAAGGTGTGAAAATACGCAGTGCGTATGCTCAGATGTAGTACATACACGTACTCCTATAGTTTATTGCCCCTTTTTTCCTTCTTTATAGTTTATTACGCGTTTTCTTGGTGCCAGTACTCCGTTTTTAGCATTCGAGCTCAAGCAACAAATGAAGTGTTAATTATGAAAGAACCGCCTTTGCGAGTAAATAATGTTTACATATGTCCGTGGCAGCATTTCACTGCAACTCTACTTACAGACAAAATGAAAATAAAAATAAAATTCTGCTATAATTCCTTGTCAAAATAAACTCTATGGACTATGAAAAAATGATAAATATGTATGTATGTATGTATGTACGCATGCTAGTCGGCCAGCTTCACATGAGAAGAAGCTCTTTCTGTTTATAATAAATCACAGATTTTTTTTCTTATTTTCGAATAACTGTGCAAGTGCGGTATGCTAGTTGAGAGTCTTTGATTTACGAGACGCCACACTGCAGGTCTTCCCTCGCGCCATACACTGGAATGGATGGAGTGTAAGCGACGTGAGTGATTCATTGATTAGCTTCACTAATTCACATGTGTACATAAGTTTGTATAAAATGAAAAAATTCGACGCTTTATTAAATGCATTTAATAGGAGAAAGTTGCTAACTTGTGAGTTTAAGGAGAAATTAAGAAATTTACTATTTCGTGTTGAACAACTTTCTTTTATGGCATTGCCGGTAAGCTTAACAAATGAGTCGTTGTGTTTTTGGCCCTGAATTTTATTTGAAGCTGCAAATGTATGTATGTACATATATAAATATGTAGTCTTAATGTGGAAGTGGTATCTTGTCATTAAATTCTTTTTATTTATCACGGACGGTAATCATTAGGTTCTTTCCCGTACGCAACGCGGTTCCCGCGGGTGCTAAAATATCCCAGAAATCATTCCCGTACTCAACAAAATGGGTAATAGAGAGCGAAAATTGGAACGTATTGGATCGTAAGTGTATTCTTCTTCCTGCCCGAAACAGCCAGCACTTTTTCTCCGGGTAAAAATGGATAAAGCGTCAAAGTGCATATCAGCTGTTTTGTGTTTACATGTTTCCTGCATTTACGTGGTGCTTTTAAGGAATAGTGAATGTATTTGCAATCTTTATATTCTTGAAATCAAATTTGTGAAACCAAAATTCAATTTCCAATTAGTGGCAAAAACAAAAACAACGCGAATGAACTGTTTCTCGAATTCTGAGCACGAAATGTGCTTTTTTGCGTTCCCGTACTTCTGGATTATGTTCCATTTTTGAGAGCAAAGTTTACGCTTATTCTCTAATTACCGGATCCAGTCCGGATTGTTAGAGAAAGAACCTATTATGAGTAAAATAATTTAAATCAGCATTTAATCATTATTTTATAATTTTAATTTTTTCCCCCTTAAAAATAGTAATTATTTTTGAGTTTTATTTTTTCGCTCAAGGAAAATAATTATTTTTTAATAAAAAATATAAATCGAGTAATAATAATTTCCTTTCAGCAAAAAAATAATACTCAATTATTTATATCTTATATTTATATCTTTAATCTTTATTGGTTAAACTCGAAATAAGAATCACTGTAAATTACAGTAGAACTTACGAACACAAATACGTCAGTATAGTTAAAACTGTTTTGAGACGATTACAACTTATTGATTTTTTTAGTTAAGATTTAAAAAATAATGATTATTTTCCGTCCCTGCTTTTTATTATTCTATTGGAGGTTACCTCCTATGCACTACTTAATAATTCAATTGCTTTTTGCTCTGTTGATATATTAATTGGTCAATCAATCAATGTTCTAATCTAAACATAGGTCGAGCTATGTATGTACATTGTGCATATAAAACTCGAGGTTTAAGTCGACCTCATACGGCTATTCTATAACTTTATCGGCGATAGCACAGAGGCTACTTGCAGCTTAGAGTGAACAAAGGCATCCCACAAGGGTGTGCTCTCTCACCTTTTCTGTGTATCGTGGTCGGGAATCTGGATAAGAGAACCTGTCGTGTGGTTGCCTGCGTAGACGACGAGGTACTTATGGTTAATGGTGGTAATGCGACCCAAAACTCTGTGTCTAAATGGCCGACTAACAGCGCCTTCACCGTCAATCCCAACAAGACACAACTGGTTTTATTCCCTAGGAAATGAAAGATACTCATCGCAACTCTTCGCTTTATTGAAGCATTTCGCCTGCAGATCTCTGAAAGGGTCCAGGTACTTAGGGTACGTACATATAGAATGCCTAGTGGCGGCGAGCTAAGCTTCAGCTGTTCCCACTAAATGAAGCGAGGCGGTGCTTGTAGCATGCAGTTAGCTTCGAAGATACTAGAAAATCACCTTTTACGAAAACCGACTACAAAATTGCATGGCATTTCCTCCAAAGATTTATTGAAAAATACATTTTTATTTAAGTTTTAGATTAAGTTTATTTCTTCGCAGCAGTGCCAGTGAGATAAGCATATTCTCCGATACTTAACCTGTCAGCTGACTTGACTGATGGTGCGCTTAAAACCCAGTCAAATTCATCGTTATATTTTCTAGTTGGACTTACATGGGTGTCAGGGCACAGTAACACTGAGGGAAGCTGCACGACTGGTGAAATGGCGAGAAAGTGTATCCTGTGGTTCACTCTGAGGCAGATGGGTCTCATGTCAGCTTAGAGAAGGTCCTTCTCTGTAGTGACTACCGATCAAAATCCCGGGGTAATGCCCAAAGGTGTTCCTAACCAGGGCGACCGCAGATACCTAACTGAGCGTATACCAGATGTCCTTACCACTCATCCGTCATTTCTAAAATGGAGGGGAACCCTTTTTATTGGATAATGCTAAAATTTGAAATACCAAGTCGAGCATGCTCTATCTTTTGGTCGCACCACCGAGTTCCGGTTTCAACCGGAAATAGGTTAAACGGATGGGAAGTCCATCATTTTAAATGTGATATACTAGCTTTTATTGCACCTTCAGAATTTGTGGACAAAAATAGGTAACTTTTTCAACTTCTAAATGACCTTAAAATTTTAATTCGTCCTGGACTTCCAAGAGATAGAAAAGTGTTTATGTTATTGGAAAACGGAAAAACATAAACCACTAAGTCAAATATGCTCTTTCTATAAAAAATAGTTCCTCACATTCTCTATGCCACTCAAAAAAAGCTAAACAAAAAAAGGTTAAGGGCAGCAAAGGGTTAAGAGGCCTACAAAAATGCTCCAAATTTCTCAAAACGAAGCACTATATCGCTAGCTTAGAAAGAAAAGTTGCTAAGTCCCATTTTAAAAACCTTACAGGAGAGGAAAAAATCTTCCTACAGCCATTTTCTTTAACTATTTCGCAAGACTTTGAATCAAACATTTTGCGCGTTTAAAGCAAAGCAAAACTCCATAGGAATCAGAAAGATTCGATATTTATTAAAAGATGTCGTATTATTTTGGCCTTATCGGATTTGTGGTGCTTCTTTTGGACTTAGCAAATTTTCCTTTTATTGCTTATAAAGAGGCAAAAATAAAACAAGTACCTTTATAATTTTCGAAACGATGCGTATTCAATTTCTCTAGCCTCCTATATCAAAATATGAGTTTTAATAAAAAGTGGACTTAGCAACTTTTCACTCTAAGCTAGCGATATTTCAATATTATATACACTCTTTACAACTAGATAGAAGTAAAATCAGCTGTATATTTGACTGCTTGAGGACGTTAAATGCCCCTATCACCTCGAAAGCTTCATGCAATCCATATAAAGATTACCAAGCACCATTTCCAAACTATTTGACAAGAATCGGTTTTCAGGTGTTTTCGAAGACGTTAATTACAGACCCATAGTCAGATTAAAGAGATTCAAGATAGTGAATACAAAATGGTGAACAAAACTGTCATTTTTTCTAAATCCGTATCCCATGTATCGTAAGCTGAAATATAACCAATGGTTGTTGCTTGGATACTTCCTAAATAAATAAATGGTCCGTGACGTTGCATTACACCAATTTTCAGCTTAATTGGGCTAACCGTTTGCGAACTATTGAATTCTTTCCGCTTTTCGTTGATATGGAACCACTGTGCGCCATACCAGTGTTGTGTTAAAAATGTCACATGGTCTTCTACACCACTAGTGGATGACAGGTACCAAGATCAACGGAAATAAGGTCAATTGACACTATTTCGCATACTGGTGCGCCCGTTGGCGGCGACAAGAATACAGTGTAAGAAAATTCCTTTTCTATAATTGTTTCCTTATACAAAAGGTTTCTTTTCCACCTTAGACATTCTGAAGTCGTTCAAAATATGACAATTTATAAACACAATTATCACAGTGTTCCTCCGGGGTTTTTGGGCATGATGGCAATCCACTGTTTCTTCAATTGAATAGTGTTTATTCTTGTGGAAACGAAACATGTTTTGCAAGTTCTAGATCAATTCTACATGCTTTCTTCAAATATTTCTCGTATTCTAGCTCCTTTTGTGTTTTTTTTTTTATTATATTCGTAATTTAAAGTTTTTTAATAAAATAAATTGGTGGGGTTCATGATTCTGATTAATTAATAGCACACTGAGGATTTTGCAATAACTTCTGTCATCTATGGAAACAACAGTTACAGGGCACTGTTTATTGAAACAACATTCATCATAGCTCACGTACGATGCAAGAACAACATTTTTTTCTTTGAATCGATATACTTTAAGCATTGTTGACGCTTTTTCCATTTGGATTTGTATATAACGTCATTTACTTTATTTCCAAATTTTTGTTGACTTTATTTCGCTTTTGAAAAGGTTATAATGTCAATTGGCGAAATAGTGCCAATTGACCTTATTACCGTTGATCTTGTTACCTCTCACCCACTAGCGACCAAAGCATTGGAAAAGAGACAAACTGCCTTTTATTTTTTTTTTTTTTAATTTTCAGGAACAAATTTTTATTTTTATGTTTTGTAAGTTTTATATAAATTTTATCTTTTCCTTTTATACATTTGTATATTTAAAATTTTCTAATTTACAATACTCTTCATTGAATTTGGATTCAATGCGTATAACAATATATAAAATAAAAAACAATTATTTGTGTAGTATCAATTTGAAATAATGAATTAACTTTTAAATGCTTATAAAACTAATAGGACAGTGAATTTGTTTAAATAATTAATTTTTCATACGAAATTAATGAATTTTCGCAGCTTACTGGCTTACTTAAATACATACATATGTATGTATGTATGTATCTAAAATTTTAATATTTACTTCTTTACATATTTATTTAGTAATTTACAAAAAAAAAACAGTTAACTAACTACTTATTTCTTTATATCCTTATGTCTGCATCTATGTATCTATCTAAGTCTATCGTCTAGGACAGCAACGCCATGGCACGCGCCAATCGTACGCGAAAATCACGATACAGCATTTTACCGCCAACCGGCACACGACACAGATACATATCGAGGCTCATTAGGCACAACGCCTTGCCGTTCATGGGAAATTTTTGAGGCAGTTCAGGCGTCACTTCCAAACCTTCGGATACCGCCATATTGATTAGCCATTTCCAGACATCGGCGCGTGTCCAGTCGCGCGGATCCAATGGTAGACCATCGGAGCCCATCTGCTGCAGTGA
>NW_023458561.1:40452963-40468492 GCF_013731165.1 Rhagoletis pomonella | reverse complement strand
TAAGGCAAAAGTGACGATTTAGTTGGACAAAAATCGAAAATTGCGATGATATTTAATATCAATAAAAATACGTATGAACGTTCCTTAATGTTTGACTAACTAAAGGACAGTATTAGTTATGAAGCAACGTTTTGCATTATATTACTAGAGTACCCGCAGGCGGTAGCCCTGTATTAATTATAGTATGTGTGGATGTAACTTTTTAAAATTATTTTTATATTAAAGAAGGACTTTTTACAAGTAAGTTTTTATTTTTTCATTAGTTTGCGTGTAACACATTTCAAATTGTAGTTATTTAAAAAAAGTTCTATAAAATTAACTACAAAATGATTATTCCGTAGATGATAGTTCCTCGGAGATGATAGTACCTCGGAGTACCCTCATTTGATTTTTATACAAATATTTTTTGATTTGTTTAGAAAGCCCTTACAAAGATTTAGCTGTACCTTTGAAGCACTTTAGGAGTTATTGTATTTTGTTTACAGTTACCAAATAAACTATTCGCATCAGCTGATTGACAAAAAAAAAATACAAAGGCGAAACGATGAATCTACGATGTTTTTATTTGCTAGAAAACCCCCATGTTGTCCAAGGTCAACCTGTACAATATTTTTCTATTACTATTTTTATTTCATGTAAATATCAAAATGTAAGCATCATGTTTGAGATCAAAGTGGATAAAACCATTTTTCGCAGGGTCGGTAAATTTATATTTTATTAATGCTGTTATTTTTACATAAAAAGTTTTAAGCCAGCACCCCAAATCAATTTTATTAGTTAATTTTTGTTAAATTTTGTCCAGCTAAATCGTCACTTTTGCCTTGTGTGCGATCATTTAACAGGCTAATTATCGTGGAGCGTATTAAAGTAAGCCACTACCGATTAATCTTCACCTCTGACTTATAGGAATATAGACCTCTGCAACAAAGCGAGGTGGTGGCAACTTTTCCACTCACGAGTGGTGCGCAGACGAGAATATGCACAAAAGTGACAGCAATACAGCTAACTCTTCTTATATTACGGTAATTTTGGTCTTACACAGAGATCAGACGGTGAGAGGTGCCAAGAGCTGCTGGCTAGGGTCTCACACGGCAATTGGAAGGTTCATTGGGGAGGGCGAGAGAGAGAGAGAGGGAGAGAAAGAGAAAGAATGTGGAGTTTCGTTGCCGAAGTGAGACACCCAAAGTATTCCATATTAGCAACAGTGCAAGAACAGTCTAAAAAAATTAAACTTAATTAAATAGGTTTTCGACTACCAACTACTAGAACCATACTTAGTTATTCGATCGAGCTTCTGTTGTTCGTCGTAGACATTTTGATGAAACGTTCTAAATTAGAGGAGCAGTGTTTTTTTCTTCAATAAGTTGCACTGCTCATTTATCAAAATATCAAAAAGAATCGGTTGATTACCGAAGGGAATAAGTCAGAATTTTTTCGATATGCCAAATTTGATGCAATTCAACAGAGTTCCTTTAAACGAACCGAAATGCATCAAAATTGTCATATCGAACTTATTCCCTTTGGTAATTAACCGATTTAAATCAGTACCATGTTTCTCTAAAAAAAATGTGTAACTATAAACACTGAAAAAAAGTTATATATGTTTGTATGTAAAGTATACAAAACGCAAAAGCAAACTCTAAACTAATACCAACAGCAATAAAATCGCCAACGATCGGAAATAATTATGTGAATGCCGCCAAATGCCTCACCACATAATCAAATCAAAACCAAATGGCCGTCAACAAATGAGATCTCCAAACCGCGCTACATAGCGAAGCAGACGAACAAAACAAAGCCGATTAGGCGAAAACAAAACTACTCTCATATATGTGATTGTAGGTATGCATTTTAACGTTTAAAACAGCAAGAAGCGGTAATAAAAATAATCGCATATCCGGTGCTCCCGGATTCTCACAATCAAACGCTACAAATCACACCGCCACCGATCTAACGCATATGTACAATACATAAATGCAAACACTGACAAAAATTCCCTACAGCAATTCAGACTCACCCTAGGTTAGCCCTCAGATAGTCCCGCTAGTTACCAGCACTAGTCCCTCATAATTCCCATGCCAATGGTTTCAACTGCCAGTTTTAGCATTGGCGTGTCATTGGAAAAGGACCGGTCCAAACAAAACTGACCGTAAGATAGTCCTGGACTATTCCAATCGTAAGTAAGACTGCGTTCTGCACTTCACAGATGCTTTTTCGTATTTCTGAAACACAAACAAAAATTATCATTTTATAACCATGTTGCCTCTGACGGCATTTGAACTCGGACCACCTGAAAGCTAACAAATATTGGCAAGCATCTCTGCGCACTGAGCTACAGCCACGCATGTAAATGTGTGTTCAAATGTTCACTTTGAATCAAGGCCAGACCAAGCGATTGGGACATTTATAGGGTGGTGTTCTTTAAAATTTTTTATTGAATTGTATTTTTGTCTGTCTCTAGACCGAATCCTTGGGGACTGGTCGAAAGCTGACATTTTCGATGCAAGCGAATGTCCAATTCTGACCAGTCAAATTTTAACCAGTGAAGTACTGGACCTTTACAGAAAATTGGCCGCCTTATTGCTGCAGGGTTATTTTGGCGGAAGTTTACGATCAAAACAAAAGAGAAAGAGCGGAATTGTACATGGAAAAATACATCAAATTTTTAGCGAAAGACAAACAAGCATGAAGCTCGCGACAAATCTTTTCCAAGCTCCATTGAATAACAAAAAACCAAAGCGTAAACGTTCATTGATGATCCCATAAAATTCTTTGCCTTCCTAAATTTCAAATACAAACAAAGTACACACACGGTCACTTTAATAGCGCATCTGAAAAATTTACCGGGATCTAAAACACAAGCGGCAAGTAAGTAGACCCAAGGGAGCAACCGCTTTTATTTAGCCGCACAAACACCAACTGTAACAAAATCTAAGATTTCATAAAACTACTATTGCACTTATTCCCTAAGGGTCAGTTTTTCAGTGCATAGCTATGGTTCAAATTTAGTTTAAATGCTCAAGCTGGCTGGCTTAAACCAAGATTAGCCTATAAATGTCAGCCGTTCACGATAAACGCAGCTGTTCACGATAAACGCAGTTTGCGTGATCTAAGTCTAAACTTGCACTAAAAACAGGCCCTTAGAAAGCCGGGAAATGTTACGCGGAGATGGTGTATACTAGAGTTGTGAACTTTAGTTATTTTGAGTGAACCGTTCAGTAGTAGTTCGTTCACCTTAGTGAACTATTTCTTTAGTTCACATAGTTCATTTGGTTCTATTGACGAATACATTTATGTTATTTTTAACAGGGACTTTAATCATTATGAGTAAAATAAGTTAAATCAGCATTTAATCATTATTTTATGAATTTTATTTTTTCGCTTAAAAATAATATTTATTATTGACTTTTATTATTATTTTTTTATTTATTACTTTTTCTTAATGAAAACACATTTTTACAATAGATTCTTTGCTCTCCTGAAAAGCACCGATTTTCACATTCGATAGTTTAACATGGCAGCGACGATATTTACAGATATCTGGTATATAGGGTCTTTGTTTTGGCATTTCAGTCATGCTTCCGTTCGAATAACCTACGCCAGGAAACTTGATGCATTGCTAGTTTGACCTTCATACCCACTTGACCTTAACAGAACGATAAATGGTTGAGTTGGCTAGTCCATCAGCTGCCTGAGTGAAATATATAAGCTGTTTGAGTCAAATCTATCAGGAATCCGAGTCAAGCATAGCAGCTGTTTGAGTCAATTCTATCCGCAGTTTGAGTCAAGTATATCATCTTTCTGATTCAAGTCTATTAGCTGTCTGAATCAAGCCCATAAGCTGTCTGATTCGAGTTATCAGCTGGTTTAGTCAAATCCATGATAAAAATATAGGAAGGTAGAACCGCTGAGAGGAACTTTTCAAATTCTTGACGTTTGCAACCAATTTAATTTTAAAATTTTACACACAAACTCACACACACATTTTCATTTTCAATCTCAAACAACAGCAACTTTGAACAATTCCCTTTTTTTACTCTCAATTTTATATGATTTTAAAATGTTGGCAATCTTCAAAAAAAAAATCATGGCCGACGAATTGAGAGAACGCCTTTACCCTACTATGTTTTTATCATGGTCAAATCTATCATCTTACTGTATCAAGTCTATTAACTGTTTGATTTCAACGTTTTAACTCAAACTACTTTCCGAAAATAAAATCATAAAATCTAATCTTTTGTAGACCAAAGAAATACTACTTTATTAAAGGTTTTGACAGAGTTTTCTTCTGAATGTTTTAAGTTAAGTTTAAATTGTTATTTTTATTTACATGCCCAATGTTCACTATGATCCTTTATGCATTACTTATTAACCAACTCAGTTATCAGTTTGTCGGAATATTTATTTATGTATGTTACCGCATATCTTTGGACCACGTCAACCGATTTCGATAATTCTTTTGGCATCGGAAAGGTAGTGTTTCAGAGGTGGTCCCGTACAAATGGTTTAGATCCGATCATTGGATCATGAAAAAAATAACGGTACCCTAAATTTTTTTTATGAGAATTAAAGTCGGTTTTGTTTTTTGCTTAAAACTTACTTGCTTTCATGAACACTTCTGTTTTTATTATGTAAGTAATTAATTTTTTTAACACAACTTTACTGGAGTTGAAAAGTCGACATGCTGACAGCGCATTTTTGATCCACAAGTAGTTTCAAACACCCCTACCAATTGATGATTGACGTTTCGGATGGCACAAGGAAGTAACTTTTGCAAAAAAAACTAAAAACTTCAACAAATTTCAAGTGGTTTTCTTGGGAAACCGCATTCCAATTACAAAGCGTATGCTCGGAACCTTTGTACTGTATAGTATTTTTCACTTGTTCATCGTTTTATGGCTGTTTACATATTTAATTGAATTAGTTACCGGAAGGAGCTAATTAGAACCAACTCGGTCATGGTGTTTACATATATTTGTAAGTAAATTGTATGTTTATGCAAATAGTATGCTAAATAGAATAATTAAGAATTCTCACCAACCGAAAGAAGAAGACGAAGACAATTACAAGTGCGGAATATAGATCACATAAATAACACTACATACATACATACTTGCAATTCATTTTTTATGCATCCCAAATATCGTCACCTGAAATGCAAAAAGACGTTACAACATCGTAAATGAAATGGAAAAAGTCCTGACTGATATTTTATTTTTATTTTTTTCATAAAATGTTTTGGGAAGTTGTAATTCAATGGAATCCATCATATAAATCAAAAAGTGAATTTGGAATTTTTTATTAGTTATGACTTTTTGTATTTCAACGATGTTTGATGTTTGTTACGTTTTTTTTTGCAGTTCAGGCGACGATATATAGTATGTAAGTAGTAAATAAACATTTAAGAGATCGATGTATTGAAGGCTGTTGCGGAGACTGAACTAGTCAACTAGACAATTTCGAACTACTTTCGTCGTCGGGATTAAAGGGGATCCCTTAAGATTCCAGCGATCGCTCAATTTTATTCTAAGATTTCATTGAAGATTTCTGCTGGTGTGAGCACAACAGCATTTAGCAAACCGCTCCGTTATATTGAAATTGATGGCGCAGAGTCCTTATAGTATTTCTTAATCCTTTTCTTTGCTTGATGGGCACACGAAATTATTATTTTTATTTCTATCAAAGTTTGCGAGATTGTCAGTTTTAAATAGATTGCTCTAAATTTGATTGTAGTCTATGTATTTCTTAACTCATGGAAGTTGACAAGTGAAGACTCATCAAAGCAATGCGATCAGCAGTGCGAAAATTCTGAAACCACCCTGCGGGCAAAAGTACCGGTACTTGACATATCACCTACCGGTCACAAAGAGAATACACTGCCGGCCTTGGTTTCGATTTTCTTGTATGAAAACGATCGGCAACTTTGATATGAGGCTGTCGGTGGAGGTGGGCGATACAAACGATATATATTTATTTACATAATTGGCTTGAGTGTATGCATGTAGTATGTTCACCTTTCCATCGAATTATCGCTCAAAAACCTTCCATTAGACACATTTTAAACACATATTTACCATCACCTCCTTATCTTCTTTTAATCTTTCGTTTTTATTATCGCATGTCCGGCTTAAGAATTGTTATAAAAGCTACCTTAATCAACCAAAACAATAAGAAAAAAAAAAACAAAGTACAAATATGTACTTAATCGAAAGGTTTGATAAATGAAGCAGCAATTATCGTAAATTGAGATGGCGACACCTATCCCAAGCCATAGCTGTGAAGATTTTTTTTCAACTTCTTAGTATAGTGCTTCATAGCAGTTGCTCTGTACATACAGACATGTAAACATACACACATACACATAAAAACACAAACATATACGCATGTACAATGTACATATATATGAGTCCACGACATTCCAATGAACCGCCGGAAAAGGAAATCTATAAAGCGCCAATGAGTGTTCTTAATCGTTTTCGAATTTTATAAGCACAATGTGTGGCATGAATCACTTTACTTGGAGACAGACATAGTCACGGGAAATGAAGTACGACAATACAGACACACTCACAGATGATCGTCATAGGCATGAGTGTGTGGGCTTTTAGGCTGTTGAACACACGAGCGACAAGTGAGCGATCGTGATAAGTAAACAGTGGGCGGTCGATTTGTGACCATATACAAATATGTACATATGTAGTCCAAAAGTGTCCAAATAAAAGTGTGGCTAGAGCGGATGTCATAAACAATATAAAGCCGCTTTTGGTTTTAACTTGGGATCTGGAATGTTTTGTTGTTGTGTTACATATCGCTACCTAAAGGTGAAAAAGTGCCAAGTCCATTTTTTTTTTGAAATTGTTCAGGAGATACGAAAAATCGATCTACATAGATTCGCATTATCTGTCATTCTGCATCAAAATCTCAATTAAAATAATTGCGCTTGGTACCTTTCCAACCGCCGTCCAACCTCGAATCTAACGGCAGTTTCGAAAACGCACCACCTTAATATCAGTAAATTAAAGCTCGCCAAAAATCATTATGAATGTTGGTGTTACCGAAAAAAAAAGACGAAAATGCCTTGCAAAAATACTTTAGACTCGGGGGGTGTATGGCGTACTGCTCTAATGTACATATGTATATATGTATGAATGTATGTGTTAATAAAGGAAATCAGATTGAAGAAAGAAAAAATTTTAAATAATCGTTGAATTGGGAAATAAGCCAATTATTTCAGGTACTTAAGGATGTTTTAAAAAGTCGTTCATATTTATTTTATTTTATAAAATTGTGGCGGTTAGATATGTCTTCTACCGGGGGTAATTTATGATGCGAGCTTTTACCACTCTGCAGAACCTAGTTTCGAGCTTTGTTCCGAGCAACACCGAAAACAATTCTTTCTTATAGCAGACCCACACATAAAAGGACCTACATTATTGCGCTCCCTGTGAACGGTAACAGTTTTTATAAGATACTTTTTAGTGGTATCCAAGCGGAAGAAACTGTTTCTTTCATCGACTCAAGGAACGACCATAGCGGAAGTTTGCTTCTAAGAGCTTAGATTATTATGTGAACTTTCTTTCAATCTACTTATTCCTGTTACTCGTTTTTTTATATTCTAGTTCTTATTCACTAATAGAAAATAAGAACAAATATCCATCACTGTTAATTGTACCGCCGTCACTAAAGAGTAACCACTTGACTATGTTTTTCTTCGCAACCACCGAATTTCCCAAGCCAAACGAGAATTCCCAGACAATTAAAAAACTCCCACGGCTTTCACTCATGCCGATGGGAAAACAGCGGACGCTTGTAGACTGTGGAAAGCAGAAAAAAAAGAAGCCACAATGATGAAAAAGTCACTGAGGAGCTATGCCACAAGTTCACGCATGCGCTGTTGAACTTTAATTGAAAACGTTGCTTAAAACAATACACGACAGCTGGCAGAAATGTACCCTACAGCGTGAGACTCAAAACTTTTTTTTTTTTACATGCATATGCACATACATATATATATGAATACATATGTACTTAAATTCATACACATGTTTATACCTAAGTACATCTTTTTCACCACTTAAAATGTATTCTAAGCAACGGGAGGGAAGCCAAACAATGAAATTCTTCTTCTTTTATGCAATGAAGAGCACTCGACTATGAATGAAGTTACAACTGAACAAAAGAAAAATATTTATGTACATTAAAATATGACTTTGTGTGCGAAACTTTTGGAATACAGAATTGGTGGGAATTTTCATTTCGTCAAATTAATTGTGTGCGAACACTGCAAAGTAGAGTGAAAATCCTACGTCTAAGCGGTTGAGTTGGAGTTATAAAGCTTGCCTCCAACAACTGATCGTTTGATAAATGATTTCGTGAACTTGTTCACAAGCTGGAGTAACATGCACTTATTTTTTTTTTTTTTATCAAAAGCACTCGCAGGAAAAAGAAGTGACTCGTAACTAATGGACTAACGTGTGAAAAAATAAAGGTACATATGAGTAACCTAAGTTTCATACATACATATATATGTACATATAAGTGAATATTAAGAATTTCACATCAATAATCTGGAATGTGCCAATTAATTGGATAAATTATGCATCTATGCATATACATATACATATGTATGCACATTAAGGTGCCTCGCCAAAAAATTTATGACTTTTGCACCGGAATCATACAGTTTATTGTATTTTAAGAATTCTGCAAAATATTTCAGAAAGCTAATGAGCCTTATTATGAGTTACATTTTCCACGAACCGGTTCACTTTTCGTTTTCATGTATTTACTATGCGCGGATGAAAAATTTCCGTCTACAATATTTTAAAGTATTTTTACCTGAGCTGTATCGACTTGAACATACTCCAAAAATCTCTATACTTTTTTAATCCGTCGATAAAATTTTTAAATATTTTTATGCAGACTTTCTATACTTAAACTCTTCTATCGTCTAAGGTGATTTTTTGGAAAACATATTTTTAAAAACTAATTTTATTTATAAATAACACGATTTTTAGAGGTATTTTCAAATCCGCGCAGTTCGCGTTAGTCTTAATATTTTTCCAAAATATTTTGGGATTTATATTTGCATACCGCCGATGGAAAAACAATCCCGTTTTCTTTTTGTTTTCTATGGAAAGTGATGCACGCTAATGTACATAAATTAAAATTATGATAATAATGGGTAGATTATTCCAACTTAACATACGTATGTAGATTTCGAGGATTTTCCGATTCGAATATTCCAATATTTTTCCTTAAGGATTTTCTTTAAAAGTTCCTGGACTGCTTTTAGACCGCACGAGGCAGATCGGGCATGCAGATGCCTTGGAAAGGTAATCTATTCAAATGCTAGAGAGTTTATTAAATAACATGCAGTATGTATTTTTTTTTTACCGTGACGACCGAGAGGAGAGAAGGAACCAAGTTCACCAAAGCTTGATTAATTCTAGCATTGGGAAACGGCTTGGCAAACGCTTGCAGAAGAATATTTTAGCAGCGCCTTTAATATTCACAGATATCTCGATGACTTTTGCCCAGATTTGTTTTTTTTTTTAATACATATTTTACATTTTGTCTTCTCTAGGAGGCAGTGCGGCGTTTTTCTTTTTTTAATTTGAACGCTAGTTACATACATATATACACTGTACAAAGTCGCATGAACCTAAGAAAGGTTCCCTCATTAAAAAATAAACGTTAATGCCCAGAAAATAAACCTGAGAAAAGGCGACGTTGCCAACTGCAAATGACAATTGCAAAAACTGACTTAAATGCCAAAGCTGAAATTGGGCGATGTGAGTCGCGCGCTGACTTTTGAGTGCTTATACTTAAATATAATGTATGTATTTATGTAGTTAAATATATATATATACTTACATACATACACATTGCATGAATATGTAAATATATTGGACAGCGAGCACATTCATATGAATGTAAGTATGTATATATGCTCACCTCTACTCAACTGACTGATGCAAAACTTGAAGTTTTTAAGGTCATTCATTAACGGCAGCTGGGTGTCAGCTTAACCTTCAGTGCCCCACTCAGGTACCTTGAGAGTCAGTTGCGTAGATTGAGTGCTTCAGTTTTGAGGTCATAAACAAGTTTGGCCTCATTTAATGCTTCAAGTTATTAAGTTGAATTTTTGAAATAAGAAGTTAAACAAAATTAAAAAATATACTTTTTGCAATCATCACAATAAACTAATTACCCATTAGACTTAGCCCTTTGTACTTAAATATATGAGTAAAAATATTGTATGATTTTTATATTTTCCGATGGTAATTTGCTTGTTTTGCCGGAAATCTCATACAAAATTAGCGAAGCACACACATAGTCATACTATTGGGGTATGGGTATGAGTGTTTTTGTAACTTTTTTTGTAACAACTGTTTGTCCACATACCGAATTAGAATATAAATTTATAAGTTGTTGCGTTTTTTTTTTTTTTTGAAAATTAACAAAATTGTCGCAGGAAGTAAATAATTGAGGCTGCGCTCGCGATCGTCTGCCGGATGAGCGAATGAAGCATTCAACTGTTGAAATTTGTATACAAACATTCGTACATACAATTGTACATACATATATATGTATGTATGTAGGTATATAACCCTGCACAAAATTGTGCGACGAATCTCTAAAGTGAGTATTCCGGAATTGGTCTCAATCGGGTATAATTGCCATTAATTAGTCGCAACTAGTCTCATTCGGGTATTATTGGAGATCAATTAGTCTCGACTCATCCCGTACGAGTATTATTTAAGATCATGTACATAGTCTCCGACACATCTGTAACGGATACAATTAATGATTTAATGATATGTACGCATCGGCGGGTATAAATGGGTATAATTATTTTCTTTCCCTTTTGCGTGATAGCGGTATCTTGGTTTTGGGATTAAAAATATCTGCCTCTAAGCCACCAAAACAAAAGCCCCGTCAGAACGCGTAAGTTTCGTTTTAGACTCTGGTCATATGTCTCTTGGCTCTTATCACAGCCTCAACATCGACGGAGAAAATTATCTTACTAAGTGTTCGGGTATAAATTCGAACAATAAGTCTCTTCATATTTCATATATAAGAGATCAAAAGTGGTAGGTATTAGTCGGATGTTCCAGACTAGTCGCATTTTTTACAGGGTTAGTTTTGACATACATACATATGTACATATGTATGTATATGTTTAAATACCTGTATATTAATTTCTACAGCAGCAGGTTTATAAACATTTCTACTCTACATATACATACATACATATATTTGTTTTTGCATTAAGTAAGTCTGTGCCAAACAACGCGCCGCCCCCACCACATCGTAGTTCCGGCAGCTGTTCACAAATGTCAGCAGCAAATTTTTGCTAAACATTATATGGACACACACATACATATGTATGTATATATGCACTCATATTTATATGCTTTTATTACACAAATTTCGTACTTAACGAAGTCATAATAAACATTATAAGAAAGTTTATTGCAATCTTAAAAAAACATTATTGGTCAATGCACAGTGGGATGTTTTTGGTATAGAATTGAAGCCAATAAAAACACAAAAATAGAACTATTTAAGTTTTTGTTGTTTTGAACCAGTAGAGGCGGGGAGCTCGTTTTCAGAGTTGGTATGCGCAGGAGCACGTCGCGGTCGACAGACACCCCGACCACAGCCTTCGGATTCTGTTTCGTAGCACTAGCCTCGTTTGAACGTCTTCGTTGCCGGTAGTTTTCATCCTATTGTGTACCCTAAGCCATCACTTAAGTCATCTAGAAACTAGTCATCTGGAAGTTAAAAGTTATTCCCTTCAGCACAATAGGTAGTGCGAGTGGGTTGGTAATCATAGAGTTGGACTCCGTCTCGCGTAAATCTCAAAATGAAATTGGATTTAACTAAATGTGTTAACTTCCGCCCAAAAATATTCTCGTGTACTTTACGACTGATGCCGGTATTTTGGCTCAGGCATTATAGATATCTGCCTATAAGCCACCAAAACAAATGCCCTAAGTTTAGTTATAGACTGTAGTCACTTTTCTCTTGGCTGTTATCGAAGCTTCAACATTAACGCATCGTAATATTGAGGAAATTATCAGAGATATTTACGATTACCAACAGATCAGTAGCTTTTATGGAAAAAGTATATAATATTTGTTCATATCTTTATGTATTTATTTATTGCTTATCTTTGTGTTATTTGTCCATATCAGATTCGTTATACGAGCATTTATCGACTCTTAATATATCGATAACAGTATTTATCGGCAAAGGTTATCGATATATTTTTTAAAGATTTATTCCTCGAAATTGTAATCCATCTAATTATACACATATATCGTTGGCGATATATTTATCGATATCTTTATCGATGAATAATTCAAGGTTTAAATCGTTATATTCCACGATATTTCTATCAATAAATCAATCGAGGTCTCAATCGAGACATTTATCGAAGCTTTTATATAGATTATCTTGGCTTCCTTTACCCAACACTGTTCCAGTTTTATCGACACGATTTTAGATATAAATATTTTTCTTAGGATTTATTTCTTCATATTAAAAGCGTTTACTTATTGATATTGGCTGATCCTATTTCAATTCATGCAGGGTGAATGGGTTCAAAATTCGAAATCAAGCTTAGCGGTTTTTTGTATTTTTTAGGACGATAAAAAGCAGGATTTTTTTTTGTTTTGCAAAAAAAAATCGCAGAGTTAGGAGCATCTGAAATTTTTAGGGTAAAGTGTGATTTTAGAGAAAAACGGCAAACAATTTTTTTTTAATCTTTCTATTTTTTTCTTAATCAATATTTATTAATTCGGTTTTTTGATTGTAGAAGTGTTTTTGATGCTCTATATTTGCATACTTGAAAAATTGAAAAATTTTTTTAATTAACAAAATGCTGTCCGGTTTTAGAAAAAATCAAAAGACCCAACTTTCTAAAAAAAAAAATATTTTTAATTTTCTTGAAAATTTGTGTATCGATAAATGAGTCAAGGTCAAAATCGATATATGTATTTATAGAAGTCGATATATGTAGATATGGATTTTTTATATTAGATAACGTGTGATATATTACATCTTAGCAGCTGTAAGCTTTTAGACTAAATACGGGTGAAATATTTTTCTTTTGATTTTATTTCAATTCTTACTATATTTCCGTGACACTGTAGTTGCCTACGAATTATCGCATTGCTGAAAGATTCAGTATGGGATTGATCGTCATTCCTTCCATTCATTGAAGTAGCGAAATAACAGACATGTATGCACATGAATGAAGCCCGCATAGTAAATACATAAGCAGTTGCATATATACTTATATGTATGTATGTATTTAAAAAAAAAAACGACAAACATAAAGACGGAAGCGCTGTCAGCAAATTACGCCAAACCGAAAGTGCTGTGCTCGCCAAATGGCAGGAAACGCGTCATTTTCATTTTCTACAAAACATCTCACTTGCTGCACGCTGGATAAATTCTATAGGCAACTGGAAGCGCAAGCAAAAAATTAACGATCACAAAAAAGAAAACACTAAAAAGCTACGAAATTCAAATGTTTAAGTGAACTTCAAAATTTAATAGGTACAAAATTTCTATGCCACAAGAAGAAAAGCTATTTTAAATTCACTCGATCAAGTGGCTGTGGGCCGAGCGTTACGAGTAAAAAACACGAGAAGAAACCAAGTGGCTTCATTTTCAAAATTCTCCCTTACGGTGCAATGCAATTTCCGCACAAATTTCCCGTTGACATTCAAATGAAAGTCACAGTCACAGCCACAGTGGCAGGCTGACGAAGCGGCAAGCGAGCCATTAAAATGAGACGGCTCACTTACCGAATGCCCTAAACGCGTACGAGTATAACGCATTCAGAGGGGGAGGTGTACTGTGTACTCATATGTAGCGAGAGGAAGTTGGAGCGTTATGCGGGAGGAAATGCGTGAAATTATGAGCATTAGCTGTTGACTGTTTTTTGTTGTTGTTATTGTCGCTGTTGTTTATGTTGCCTTTTTGCTGTCGCTTCATTAGGTTTTTTCGTTTTTTTTTTTTTGCTTTTTGGTTTCGTACGCGTCGATTTCCTTTTGTCGCTCGCTGTTGCCGCACATCCTGTCAACGACTGCAATTCACTCGTCGACATTTATTTATGCTTTTAGTTATGGATTTTGCTGCCTTCCTTATACAAAACTATGTATGTATGTGTGCATATCTGTTTGTGTTTGTACGATGACGACTCGGATGCGGGTCGTTGTTTGTGGGATTGTGGCATGCAACGGAAGCGTTCAAGTGCAGATGACGCGTGCCCATGCGCTTGCGCTTGCGCTTCCTGTGCAATGGCAAAGCAGTTGTCGCAGCGACTACTTATTCACTCGTCTTCACAGCCTACCAGCCTACCAGCTATCCAGCGCAGTGTTTTAGTTTACACTCGGCCACTAAGTAACTTAGAACAAAACACCTTCATTTGTAATGCGAGTAGGTTTACAATTTAAATGAAGACTTAAGTAAGGGAAACATTGAGCGGCAGGAAGTACCCAGTCATGTACATAGTAGTAAGTAAAGAAATGTTTATTTAATACGGCAAGGGCAATAATTCAATTTAAAATAGCTGACACAAAAGTAATTTGATTTGTAAATATGAATTGTTGCATCAACATAATGAGGAAGCGGTTTGCGGAATAATTCCCCACGCGTGGGCCATCCGGCAAATTTAACGGCAGACGTCGTCAATTTATTTATTTATTTGAATCAGTACAATTAGGTAAGAGTTTGCGTCTATTAACTAAGCATTTGATAATTTTTTAAAATGATTTCTGGTTTCCTTACTTTACTTCCCCTAATTTTGGATTGATTCGTTTGCCTTTCCGGTTTTACAGTAGTTCCCTGCTTAGCTTACGAAGCAGTTCGTTATATGGTCGTGTGCATATATGTATATATGTATATCCATAAGTATGTATGCATGTATGCATATAAATTGTGACGCATTCCATATCAGCCGCTGCTAAATGTTGTCTTGATACGCCCACACATTTCCTTTTCACTTCTTCCTCTCTTAGCAGTCACTGTCTTTGTTCGTACTGCGTAAACAAAATTGCCGGTAATGAGTCAAGTATTGTGTGATATTGTAATTCGTCTGAAGTGTTGTTTGATCATCGTAATTTACGATCAATTGGGAAAATACACCGGATGCATGAGAAAGTTGAAAACAAAAAAGGACTTCAAATATTTCATTTAGCTTAATTAAACTGATTTCGAATTTCAAAATAGATGGCAACCCTCTTTAAAAATATTTTCGAAACTAAACTCCCGCTGGTTTGATACCCATAAATAAAAATGTTGGTTTAGAATTTCTGAGCAGGTGGTAACCCTCTAAAAAAATATTTTCAAAAAAAACGCTCTCGTTCGATAACCATATTAAAACATTTAATTTATAATTTATCGAGGTTGTTCACACTTACCTTGTTATCAGGTTATGTTGTTATGTGGTTATATTTTTTTTATTCAGTTTACAACAATGAAATACACTACACAATATGTAATAATTTTT
>NW_023458561.1:40450169-40452863 GCF_013731165.1 Rhagoletis pomonella | reverse complement strand
ACACAATATGTAATAATTTTTAACCAGATAACCTAATAACCAGGCAAGTGTGCACAACGTCATTGTAAGTTGGCAACATTCGACAAAAAAATTTATGAAATAGAGCTTCCTTTAACCTCTCTCGCTTGATATCCATATACAATACTATTTATATTAAATTGTTAAATACATTGATTTTGACTTTGTTAACACACACACACATACATAGGTATCTTCGAAACCGAGCTTTCTTACCCACATTACAATAGTTCATTTAACTTGTTGATTAAATTTAGTTTGAATTTCCAAACAGGTGGCACACTTTTTCAAAAAGGGTTTCGCAATGAAGCTTACTTAACCACCGCTCGTTTGATACCCATATTACAATACAGAGTTTATTTAACTGGTTAATTGAATTGATTGTAAACTCCAAAGCACGTGGCAGCCCTATCAAAACCATTTTCGAAATAAATAAAGCTTTCTGAAACCTCTCTCGTTTAGTATCCATTTAAAAATATTTATTTGATTCAGCTAGTTATCAATATGATTTTAACTTTAAAAATGTTTTCGAAATAAAACGTTTCAGAACCCCTTTCGTTTGACTAACAACCACAATGTTGTAAAATTTTATTCAACTCATTAATTAATGATTTATTAATTAATTAATTTTAGCTTTTTTAAAGGTGGCTACTCTTTTTAATGTCTTTTATATTAACCCTATTTGCGTGCCGAATTTCATAAAAATAAGGCTAGCCATTTTAGCGTGAAAGACCAACAAATATACTTACACACTCACTCACTAACAAACTTTCCCATTTATAATATTATTAAGATTTTTCTGCTTTAGCCAAAACCACGAAAATCAGAGATTCAATATTTATAAAAAATTTGGAAAAATTAAACAAATTTTCATCAAAACTTCGAACTTATAAATCTGAATTTCTCGAATTTTTATGGGTACGCAGTTTTTTTTAATCTATCGACTGAAAAACCTTTTTTTTTTTTAATGTCAAAAATTCGACAAATACTGACTTGAAATCTAATAAATTTGACGCTGAGTTATAGTTGGTGAAAGTCAAAATTTTGTCAAATTCAATTTTTTCCAAACCCTGGTATCGATCCCTAACATACATTTTTAAATTTTCGTGTTTGTCTTTATTTTGTACGTAGCTACGAGTATAACAAAATGAAGGGTTGATCCACGATGTTGATATTTTAAAGTATCGCAATGGACCTGCCTAATGTAGCTGCTGTGATGAAGTAGAAATCAAAAGCGCCCGTTCTATTTGAGGTGAGCGAGCGGAAAGGAATTAAATGTGGCCGCTCAAAAAATTACACAAAGAATTTTTATTCTATTATTTATTTGCGTTTGCTATTTATTTAATATTTGACATTAAATATGTATGTATGTAAATGAGCGATTGTTGAAAGATAGCATTAATTTTTTCAGCAATTTTGGCTTGGCGCCCATTACAAACGCTGACAGATTGTAATAAATAAAAGCCCGCATATCTTCCCAAATATGTCGAGCGCCATAAGTCGCACAAACAGGCGTAAATATTTATGTCGACATGCACACAAGTTATTAGCGAAAGTCCGCTTTATTACGCGGCCTCGTTTCTTATTTCTCTTATGCGCCGCTCTCTAGACAATCGCCCATATTTGCATGCATCTTTTTCGCTTGCTTTCCGACTGTAAAATACTATTTTTAAAATGTTTACAAAAATAAGAACAGCCATAGTCTACAAACGTAGCCGGCGTCTGCAACGTTCACTGATTGCCGCCCGGCTGCGCGCCTACGGAGTGAAAATTAACGTTGCAGCGTTCGATAGCTGCACATATGCTTTCTTTCCAAGTCATTCATACATACATACCGGCAACGAATGCCAAACAAACTGCGAGAGGGCAACGAGAAATCAGGCCCATGGAGAGGCGGCGCGCTGATGCGGAAGCTCAGGCCGTTGCAATCATCGCGGGCACTATGCAGTGGAGTGCAGCGTGCACGGCTGCGGACTCGGACTCGGACTCGACGGATGTGATTTTGTCGTATTTTTGCATTTTATTATGAAACTGCATTGACGCCTGACTGCGCCTCGTTAGTGATTTATCTCAATATGCGACGAACAAGAATCGGAGCTAGGGAAATACATATATGCAGAACACTTGCTGGTATCGCAGAAGGAAAAAAGTCGGCGGCAAAAGCGCAAAAACGCAAATGAGTGGCATGACGGCAGAAAATTTAAATGAATACAAAGCAATAAAATGCATGACAAAAGCGCGGGGATGATAAGAGAAATTAGTAATGTGTAAACATTCAGAAAAAAGAGACAAATAAAAATGAAAAAAGTATGTCTACAGCGAATGCAAGCAAGTAGGCAACATAATAAATGGCGCCACGCGCACCCGCTTTAACGCCCCACGAAATGCCAACATTACAGCGCGATCATCGCGCGATCAGCCGCATCAGAGGCACGCCCGCCCGCCTGGCGATCTAGCCATGGAACTTGCCGACTGCTTGCTGACCAGCGTTGCCATTTTAGCCGTTTTCCGGCTAGATTTAGCCGGTTTTGATAGCAACTAGCCGGAGAAAATTCGATCTAGCCGGCAGCCGATTTGTTAGCCGGTTTGTAAAAAAAAGTTAGCCGTTTTTAGCCGATTTTACTATTTGCCTAATTTTCAGGTGCAAAAAGTAAACAAGTTGTTCGAAAGCAATAA
>NW_023458561.1:40447418-40450069 GCF_013731165.1 Rhagoletis pomonella | reverse complement strand
GCAATCGAAGAAGCAGTGATCAGCAGAAGCAACAAACAAAAGTTAAAGGAAAGATCTATGTACATTAATCAGCCGTCGTGAAGTGACAAAGAAGCCAAGGCGGCCAGTCAGCAAGCAGTCGGCAAGTTCCATGGCTAGATCGCCAGGCGGGCGGGCGTGCCTCTGATGCGGCTGATCGCGCGATGATCGCGCTGTAATGTTGGCATTTCGTGGGGCGTTAAAGCGGGTGCGCGTGGCGCCATTTATTATGCTGCCTATTTGCTTGCATTTCGCTGTAGACATACTTTTTTCATTTTTATTTGTCTATTTTTTCTGAATGTTTACACATTACTAATTTCTCTTATCATCCCCGCGCTTTTGTCATGCATTTTATTGCTTTGTATTCATTTAAATTTTCTGCCGTCATGCCAGTCATTTGCGTTTTTGCGCTTTTGCCGCCGACTTTTTTCCTCCTGCGATACCAGAAAGTGTTCTGCATATATGTATTTCCCTAGCTCCGATTCTTGTTCGTGGCATTGCCTCTATGTATGTTCTTCGTCGCATATTGAGATAAATCACTAACGAGGCGCAGTCAGGCGTCAATGCAGTTTCATACAAAAATGCAAAAATACGACAAAATCACATCCGTCGAGTCCGAGTCCGCAGCCGTGCACGCTGCACTCCACTGCATAGTGCCCGCGATGATTGCAACTGCCTGAGCTTCCGCATCAGCGCGCCGCCTCTCCATGGGCCTGATTTCTCGTTGCCCTCTCGCACTTTGTTTGGCATTCGTTGCCGGTATGTATGTGTAAATGACTTGTAAAGAAAGCATATGTGCAGCTATCGAACGCTGCAACGTTAATTTTCACTCTGTAGGCGCGCAGCCGGGCGGCAATCAGTGAACGTTGCAGACGCCGGCTACGTTTGTAGACTATGGCTGTTCTTATTTTTGTAAACATTTTAAAAATAGTATTTTACAGTCGGAAAGCAAGCGAAAAAGAAGCATGCAAATATGGGCGATTGTCTAGAGAGCGGCGCATAAGAGAAGAAATAAGTAACGAGGCCGCGTAATAAAGCGGACTTTCGCTAATAACTTGTGCATGTCGACATAAATATTTACGCCTGTTTGTGCGACTTATGGCGCTCGACATATTTGGGAAGATATGCGGGCTTTTATTTATTACAATCTGTCAGCGTTTGTAATGGGCGCCAAGCCAAAAATGAATGCTATCTTTCAACAATCGCTCATTTACATACATACATATTTAATGTCAAATATTAAATAAATAGCAAACGCAAATAAATAATCGAATAAAAATTCTTTGTGCAATTTTTTTAAGCGGCCACATTTAATTCCTTTCCGCTCGCTCACCTCAAATAGAACGGGCGCTTTTGATTTCTACTTCATCACAGCAGCTACATTAGGCAGGTCCATTGCGATACTTTAAAATATCAACATCATGGATCAACCCTTCATTTTGTTATACTCGTAGCTACGTACAAAATAAAGACAAACACGAAAATTTAAAAATTTAAAATTATACATACATATGTTAGGGATCGATACCAGGGTTTGGAAAAAAATTGAATTTGACAAAATTTTGACTTTCACCAACTATAACTCAGCGTCAAATTTATTAGATTTCAAGTCAGTATTTGTCGAATTTTTGACATTAAAAAAAAGAGGTTTTTAAACCCATATATTAAAAAAAACTGCGTACCCATAAAAATTCAAGAAATTCAGATTTATAAGTTCGAAGTTTTGATGAAAATTTGTTTAATTTTTCTAAATTTTGTATAAATATTGAATTTCTGATTTTCGCGGTTTTGCCTAAACCAGAAAAATCTTAATAATATTATAAATGGGAAAGTTTGTTAGTGAGTGAGTGTGTAAGTATATTTGTTGGTCTTTCACGCTAAAATGGCTAGCCTTATTTTTATGAAATTCGGCACGCAAATAGATTATGACCTGGGTTAATATAAAAGACATTAAAAAGAGTAGTCACCTTTAAAAAAGCTAAAATTCATTAATTAATTAATCATTAATTAATAGGTTGAATAAAATATTACAACATAGTGGTTGTCAGTCAAACGAAAGGGGTTCTGGAACGTTTTATTTCGAAAACATTTTTGAAGTTAAAATCAATTTGATAACTAGCTGAATCAAATAAATATTTTTAAATGGATATTAAACGAGAGAGGTTTCAGAAAGTTTTATTTATTTCGAAAATGGTTTTGATAGGGCTGCCACGTGTTTTGGAGTTTACAATCAATTCAATTAACCAGTTAAATAAACTCTGTATTGTAATATGGGTATCAAACGAGCGGTGGTTAAGTAAGCTTCATTGCGAAACCCTTTTTGAAAAAGTGTGCCACCTGTTTGGAAATTCCAAATAAATTTAATTAACAAGTTAAATGAGCTATTGTAATGTGGGTAAGAAAGCTCGATTTCGAAGATAGTTTTTAAGAGGGTGCCACCTATGTATGTGTGTGTGTGTGTTAAGAAAGTCAAAATCAATGTATTTAACAATTTCATTTAAATAGTATTGTATATGGATATCAAGCGAGAGAGGTTAAAGGAAGCTCTATTTCATAAATATTTTTGGCGAATGTTGCCAACTTACAATGACGTTGTTCACAATTGCCTGGTTATTAGGTTATCTGGTTAAAAA
>NW_023458561.1:40444571-40447318 GCF_013731165.1 Rhagoletis pomonella | reverse complement strand
AGCTGCAAAAATTATGTGCGCAAACAGCGGAAGCAACTCAACGCTGGCCAGATTGACCTAAGCTAACCTTCCTAATCAGCTACCCTGCGTATCCACTCATATGCAATCATATTCCAGACGATAACCCAATTGATATATGAAATATCCTACGTTTGGATTATCATCAAAAAATCCTTGCTTCGGCTTACACCCAAAAACATTTCTAATGAAAAAGCCTAAGATCACGAACCATCCCAGGCTTGGTGTACTAATGCGGTTAGTTAATTGCAGTATGGAAACAAGTATACATACATAGCTGAAGTCCTGTGTGTTCAAAAACTCCTATATAATTTATAATACCGCTTTTAAGGGCATGCTTTGCATGGGGGTTCCTTCCGTCACAATGGCAGGAAGTAACAGTCCGCTCCATCCTAAAGCTCGGAGATAACGGAGAGAAACCAGCGGACCAACCAAAGCCATACCGACACATAAAACTTACCTCCTTTTTATTAAAAACCATGGAAATAATCGTAAACAGACATAATTTCCTAATAGGAAATTCTTTGCGTAGAATTCAACATGCCTATCTTCCAGGAAGTTCTAGCATCCACGCTCTTTAGAGTTTTACAAGGTGAATGGAAAAGTCAATGGAAATGAATGAATGAAAAACACAGAACACTCTCTAATAGATAATTTCGTTCAGCACAAAACATTGCATTGATGCAACCACATTGCCAATGGATAGCAAACGTCCATAAATTTTAAACCATTACATCTACTCTACGACAGCTAAGGCTATGATTCTTAGCTACCACAGCTTTCCCGCAAGGTAGAGTGAACTCTCCTCTGCTATGGTCCATCTTGGTAGACGAAATACTTTGAATTCTTAGTGGAAATAAGTCATGGAGTCATTGGCAATAAAGTGCCAGTTATTATTGCCAGAAAAGCGGACACACAGGGATTTATATTCAATGACACTTTACGGGTCTGCCATTGAGTTCTGTAAGCCGAATTTGGATGAAGAAATAAGCGCAACATTATTGGACAAATACGATAGGTAACAGATACTCCTTCATTTAGGTGGTATCAACAAATAGAACCGTAGCAATGCTTTACCTTAGAAGGATGAGGTAAAAATTGTTACAGGTGCTATTATTCTGTTATTGGCTACTGCGGGGTATTGAATCAGTTGTCAAACATAGGTGGTGTTAACTCTGAGCATTGGAGAATGTGCCACGAAGAATAGGAAACAGAAACACATTATGCGACACTGTGAAGCTCTCATTAGAATTTCGCTTTCTATGATTACCGTACCGAGAATGGCATGACCTAAATGGCATTTAGCCAAGGGAACTAGGGAGGTTTCTTTGCAATACCTGGTTCAAAAAAAGACCTTTAGCCAAATAGAGGTTTCCTAAAATAGATCGTCATATGACCCAGCCTGGGGCCCCTTCACAAAGCCCCGTCGCAAACGGAGTGCTGCGGATACCTTCCGAGTCAACCGGCCATACCCGTGTGCAGCACATCTCGGCCTGAACGGACGTTTCCCTTTCTCAGTGTCTCGTGGGACAAGACTATGGATAAAAAAACCACAGCAAAAACTTAAACACCAGTACGGAAGCCGACCTACGATATGGTTTTGTAAAATGAATCTTCTGTGAAATTTTAGTTCTATATGCTTAATAAATAAGTATCAGGATGAACGATTTTTGGGGCTGAAACAAGTACTTCTTGATTGTATGCAAATGGTATTCATTTAACAAAAAATTGCTAATAAAAGGTTAAAGAATAACACTTAGAAAAGACCAATACAAGAATGAAAATAAAGGTGAGTACGTAAATAGATAAAGGAAAAGGATAAAGGCAAAGGTAAAAATAAAAATAAAAACAAAAACAAAGATGCGTAAAGGTAAATGCAAAAATTAAGATCAAGGTAAATTTAAACAGTTTACTTATATAAGGGCAAAGGTGAAGGGGAATATCTAGATGAAGAAAATGATAAATCGAATAGTAAAAACAAACACTAATATAAAGAAAAAGATGAGGATGAGGACACCAATAAAAGTAGAGATGAATATAAAGGAAGAAAGATTAAAATAAAGGTAATTATAGAGAAAAGGATATAGAGACACGGAGACTCAATCTGGGGACTATTTCGGGATTTTAGAGATTTTCGACATAATCGATATTTTTATCGGTTTTGTTATCGATATTTTTATAGATTTTGTTAACGAAATTTACCATCGATTTTGTTATCGATATATTTTATAGATTTTTTTATCGATACTGTTATCGATATAATAATCGATATATTTCGATATTGATTTTTCAACGATTTTGTTATCGATATTTTTTATCGTTATTATCGATTTTGCTAACAAATTCGCTACAGATATTTTTATCTAATTTGTTATCGATATTTTGATCGATTTTGTTATCGGTTTTGTTATCGATATGTTGATCGAATTTGTTATCGACATTTTTATCAATTTTGGTATCGATATTTTTATCGATCTTGTTATCGATATTTTGATGGATGTACTATCGATTTTGTTACCGATAGAGTATAAAGATAAAAATAAAGATAAAGGAAAACAGAATAGGATAAATGCAATTAGAACGAACAGGGTAGAGGTAGGGATCTAGATAGAAAAAATGCACAAAATATAACCTTAAGCAAAAGCAGATGTATGTACCCTGCAGGGAGTGACGTTAGCTTATCTAACTTTAGTCTGTTTACGCGAACACTAGTGCTAACTATTAACTGT
>NW_023458561.1:40441079-40444471 GCF_013731165.1 Rhagoletis pomonella | reverse complement strand
CCCGATTGCGTCTGCATGACTCCTGCACGACTTTACAATTCACTTTATGTTGGTTTTGTCATAGCTAATTAAAAGTAAGGTATTAATCGAAATCTCGCCAAAAAGCTAACTATAAGTTGGTTGGTTTTAACAATTGATAATTTTTCACTGCAGGGTATGTACACATATAAATTGGTTATGACACAAACTAGATATGTTACGTAAGTTTCACTTCTCCAGTGTGGCCCTTTTCGTTTTACTTATTCTTTCCTTTAATTTTTAATAAGTAGTATAGGGATTACATTATATAGATAACAGATGCCAGGGAGCTGATAGTTGTGATTTATGACACATGAACTGAAGAATAAAGTTAGCAAACTTTCAAGTGGAATTGCGCAATGCCAGATTTAATGCACCCCCGTTAAATTTTATACTTAACATTCTTCGGGTTTTAAATTATCCCCCTTTCACTTAAATGCTTTTCCCACATTCAATTTCCTCCCTACCTACTTACATACATACATCCATACGTGAACGCATCACACCGTGCGACAACTGTAAAATATGCATGCCGGGAGGCATTTACATTTCTCATAATGCACGCATCGTTGACAGGGCGTAGAAATAGCAAAACCAACAACAACATAGTGAGTACCTCGCCAACAGCAACAAGGTGAAAATAGAACAGCGGCTCGTTCGAGTCAATGGCAACGGCAACACCAACGATGCATGGTGGCAAGATTGTGTGACCGAACTGATGGGGCGCTGATTTGCAATTGTACTCATGTTATTGTTGTTTCTATTGTTGTTGTTGTTGCTGTACAATGCTGCTGCTGCTTATTGTTGGTTTACAAAATGTGGCATGCACCGTAACGCCCTTACTATTAGGCATTGAAGCATATGCGGCGTGTCGCAGGCGGCAGAATGCAACCGGCCAGTTTCTACAGAAAGAGGAGAGGAAGAGAGAGAGAGGAGGTTAGGAAAGAGTAGTGCTTGCCACTGTTGTTAGCATGAGTGCGATGATTGCGAATTCGGGATTTGTTTATGTTGTCAGCTCCTCCGCAAATTTCGTTAACTGCCAACACAACAAAGCGTAGCCAACACACCGCACAAGCATAAACCTGCAGCTAGCTATTGCTCTTGTTGTTGTTGTAGTTGTACGCTGCAGTAAACACTGTTTTTGAGGCGGAGGAGTTGCGTATCGCTGTACCTATTGCTAGAAAGTCTGCAGTTATTGCGAAATGAAATTTTGGGCGGCTGAGACGAGATCGTTTGCTAATGTTTGCTGTCTGTTGCATTTCTTGCTACTGTTCCCCACCTCCTTGTTGCTATTGCAACATTTTCAACAATTTTTTTATGCTGTGAGTGGTATTGCGGGAATGTATTTTTGGGTTCAACCCCAAAACGTTGTTTTAGTCAAATCTTTGCTGTTGCTGCCCACGCGAGCAAGCAGCGAAATGCAGCGAGCCGTGAGTTTGTAACCGTGTTGTTGTTGCACCACGCGAAATCAAATCAAAAGGCGAAATTCACGCTAAAATGCACCAATTTGCTACCTGCAATTTTTACTTCATTTTCATTTCGCTGCTGCTGCCGCTACTGGCTACTGTTGTTGCTACCGCTTGTTGCACGCATTTTCTGTCTGATTCTGATTTGTTTTTTTTTTGTTTTTTTGTTCAGCTGGTAACAGAAACCACAACCTTTCTGCTCATATGCTGATCTTTAGTCACTACAGCGTGCCGAACTCTCGTCTGCTTGCTGCCCACATACATACATAGTAGTTGTTTATTGTAGTTATTGTTGTTGCCACAGTTCAGGCTGTTCCCGCCTGTTGTTCACTGCTTGTTGCTAGCAGATGGAATCTTTCTTTGCCGGCCGGCATTTCTTCAGCTAAGGAGTCCATCTGACTGTGATTTGCAATTGTAATTCATAAATCGCTACAATTTTGTGCAATGTTGGTGCTACTCGCCGCATAACTATATGCATTTATGCAGTTGTTATAGTTTTATAGTAATTGTAGTTGCTCAACTAAGTTGCTCTTATCGCACCACGGATTTAAACTTTTCATACGCATGCCTGTTGTAGTAGGTTGTTGAATTTTAAACCTTTTTTCCAGCGATCGATGCGCATGTTTCTTGTTGTCCTCGTTGCATTGTTGTTGTTGTTTTTTGCTTGCGTTGCTTTAGTTTTCTTATGTGGCATTTCTGCTTCTGCAGCACTGTTGCATTTATGCAATTGTTATGCGTTAAATAATTGCATTTTGATTGGCGATACAAACTAAGTGATTGCCTTGCTTGTTTCGTCTTGTACGAATCGACCCACTGCCACGAAGGGGATTAGGTCAAAGTAGGAAACAAAGAGGCGCAAAATAGAGATTGTTTATTAATATACTAGTGAGCCCGCATGGCGTTAAAACGCCCAAAATTGAATCAAAAAGGCGTAAAAAATATTCCATATGTTAGAGTTATAAACGATCTGAGCGCCATATTTCATCTAAAACTGTGCAGCCATATCTGAGTGAAGAGAGGTCTTGCAGAGTGCAGGTTTTTGATTTCATCAAATTTCAAATCACCTTATACCGATAAAAAAGAGCTCTTAATTAAAAACATAAAACTACACGCTAAGAACTGTGCAAATTTAATGACTATCACAAAAAATGCTTCTGGTATAATATACATGCATAAGTACTTAGTAAGATCGATATGACTTTTCGAAAAGGTGGAAAACCTAATCAAAGATATTTTCAAACTAAAGCAGTCATAAATCTCTTTCGATTGACATCCATATCTTAATATTTCAAAAAACTTATTTATAAGTAAACTAAATTCGACTTTTCAAACAGGTGGCAATACTCTTCAATAATATTTTCAATCTAAAATTTTGTAAAATCTCTTTCGTCTGACATTGCGATATACTTGTATTTCAATAAGCTGATGAACTAAGTTGAATTTGATTGCTAAAACACCTGGCAACCCTTAATATAGGTCAGAAATAAAGAGTTTTCAAACCCCTTTCGATTGATACCCATGTTTTAATAATTCATTTAAATTAGTAAATATTTTGAATTTAAATTTTTAAACAGGTGGCTACCCTCTTCCAGCACCTCAAAAATATTCTTGCTATTCAAACTAAAGATTTCTTAACATTTATTCATTTATGTAACTTGTTTATAAGTAAACTAAATTCGACATTTTAAGCAGGTGGCAACCCTCTTCAAAATATTTTAAAACTAATACCTTCTAAAATCCCTTTTGCTTGTCACCCATATGGTGATACATGTTTCTCTTTCTCAATTCCCTTAATTAAAATTGAATTTGATTTTTAAACAGGTGGTAATCTCCTATAGTTGAGTTAAGAAGCAAAGCTTTTCAGAACCATCTCGATTGATACCCGATTTGTAATAATTGATTTATTTT
>NW_023458561.1:40386706-40440979 GCF_013731165.1 Rhagoletis pomonella | reverse complement strand
AAATTTTTTTTAATGATTTCTATACATGAAATAAGCTACCACGTGTTCGAGGAATTTCTTTTTCTTTTTTTCTTCTGAGATATGATCTGTCAAAGTTCGAATTTTTTCGTGAATCTGACCATTCATGTACTTCTTCAAAGTCGTTTTAAAGACAAAGAAACATTTCTATATGTACGATGGTCATGATTGTCCAAAAGTTAACTTAGCTATTAACAGTTGAACTTTTTGAAGTAGATGATTAGTCAGAATCACAAAAAATCCAAACTTTGACAGGTCATATCTCCGAAGACAAAAAAACAAAAAAAAAAAATCCTCGAATACGTATTGGCTTATTTCATGTAAAGAACCCAAAAAAAATATGAAGCCAATCGAAAGTGTGACACCAAATTTGGTGTTCGATATGAAAAGGAATGCCTCATGTACATATTTATTTAAATAATTGCATATACGTATACTCGTATATCAGTCAGCTGTTTCAGTCTTGTACCTACATAAATATACATAAATATTATTGTTATTTTGATTGAGTAAAAAACCTTCAAATTATTTATGCTCCATGCTATATGTACGTATATTTACCTCACCTAAGGTTATTACAGTTGTGTGTCTGTTTCTGGCAGAGGCTCTATAGATACACCTCGTGTCATATTTGTAGGCGGGTACATATTTGCCAAGTTTTATCGAGCCTTTTAATGAGATTTTTTAGAAAGATTTTAGGTATTTTAAGTAGCGCAAACTTACCGTTGATTTTTGGCAATTTTTTTATTTTTTGACGGTGTTGCGCATTTTCTTCCATAGAAATTGTTTTCGGCGATTTTTTTAATATAGATCTGACTATTTATTGAGACACTACCTTTCAGGTGTCGCAAGATCTGATTACTCTACTACTTAGTCGTGGAGGCTTCGACTTTTTACCTAATAGCATGGCCACAGCGTGGATAGGCTGGCTACACTTACATCAATTACCTCTTTCTCCACTGACATTCCTTCTGGGGCTGATTGGTCAGGAATCAGTGAATGGAATCGGGCACCGGTGGGCTTTTATACGGATGGGTCGAAGTCTGAAGCAATGGGCGGAAATATCTTTTGCAAGGAACTCTCTATCAAGCTTAAATTTGGGTTCTCAGATCACGGTAGTAGCTGCTATCAAGGAGCGGCAAGGGAGGTTATTCTTCTTCTTCTGATTTCTCGCTATAACCGCCTAAGCAATTTTGGCCGAGTTCAATAAAGCACGGCCCAACTGATGCCTATTGGAAATGCCAAGTGAAGCCAATGGGGTATAGTCGTTGTTATTGATTTGCCGTTACAGCTGCACGGCTATACTCAATACCGACTCCTGCGTCCGCGTTAGCGCACTCTGGGCAACGTGGGCAACCTATGTGCGAGACGCGGTAAGAAATCCGAGACTTGGGTCACATAGGGCCACATCGACTTATACGGTTTAAGAGCTCACTGAGATCTTCAGTGTCTTTTCACCAGTAGGTGAGGTTACAAGCGGTCGTCTATCTTTCGGTCGCATCTCAGTATTTCTTTGTCAGTCTTGTATAGGTGTCAAACACCAGTGATATTGCAGAAAACTGCGAGGTGGATGAGCTGGTCGAGGAAGACACGAATCGCATAACGGGAGAAGAGAGAGAGAGTTGAAGTTCGTTTTACTATACTTGGATTACATTTTAACAGCTAAGCCTCGTGTCAGATTAGTGAACGCTGTAGAAAAACCAGGATTAATGCAACATTTTTTTTCTGACGGACTGACAAAGCGGCAACTCTCAACTCTGATGGTTGTATTTACAGGGGCACTGCCCGATTCGAATTCACGCGTTGAGACTAAGATCACATGGCATCCTCGCTGTTACAGCTGAATGGAGCACGACGAGCCGGAATCTTCCCAAAACTTTTACCAGCCCATAGGAGCTATACGGAACTGAAATCTACCGCCTGCGAAACCACGTCCCTGACACGCAGCGGCAATGCTTACGGTTAAAGTGTACCCTTATATAGGGCAACACAACTGTGTTGCTTACAGGGAAAATTGCACTGGCAAACAAAACGGGGTTGGACATTTAACCCGACCCATCTAATGTATGTATTTCGACCAGTGATTTACTCAAAATTTTGAGGATGCACGAGTGAAACAGACCTTAGATTCGGATGCAGCGGATCGAAATACATGTCGGTTGGTGGGAGTGGTTAAAAGCACACAAGAGTTTTTTTTCTGTGTCGGTGTTATTTTTATCTCTACTTAATATTAGGGCGTCGCTAGAAACGATGAATTAAGACTCGGACTTAATAGAAACCTAATGACGAAGCCTTAAAACTTACTTGGAACGCGTGGTTTCGGCACCAATATTTCGGTTTTTTTGCCTGTTTATTATCGTTTCAAAAAGCGGCAATTGTGTGTCATATATGTATATGCACATATATATGTATTTATGTTTGCACAAAAGCTACCTTGGAATTTCTATCTGATAATTCTGGTATTGCGAAATGCTTGTAATGCTAATGGGGACACTGCTGGTTTTACAGGTCTGAAGTGCTGAAGTGTCCGCTTCAGCTGCTACTTACTTACCTACCTAATTACAACAAAGTTTCAACTGACAGCAATGATAAGCGCGGGTTGACATTTGCAATATGTACATTAGAGCGTACCACCTAAAAAGTAAACAAGAAAAGTGCGTCGTATATCATATTTTAAGAGACGACAGTAAATGCAGATGATATGACGAAAAATTACAAAAGGCAACCCCAACGTGCGGCAAAAAAAAAAAAACAAAATCGAAATTACCTTCCAAACGCACTTAAGACTCAGGAGCGTAAGGCGAACTGTTTTTTCTGATACGGTCTAATGTGCATACATACACGCAAATAAATAAAAAAAATTTAGCCTGCAAACATATGCACATACCGATAAATGTGCTTAAGCACTTAAGCGTGCTGCAGCTTTTACATGGCTACTTAACGTTCCAAAGCCTAAATTCAATAGTGAAACTTGATTTTCTAGAAGCCAAAGTTGTATGAAATACAGAAATACGTGCATATGTGTATGTATATATGAACATATATGTAAACACAGTTTTTTTAGTGAAAACTTTACTTGGCTACGAATGAAAAAAATTTTAGCGAACGTGCGGTTAATTACACATTTTCGAAGCTTATTTATTTTTTGTTTTTGTATTTATTTGTACTTATGAAAACAATCAGTGGCACGATCGACTGGCTTATGGAAGTAATTTTAAATGTGACACCAAATACACAAATGAATAAATAAAGATACATACATATAAATATGTATGTCAGTTACGCCGTTTTTGCAGAACGACGATACGCAGTTCTGTACTTTAAACGACGATATGTATGATTGATTTTTTTTCTTTCTTTCTTGTAAATAGATATGCGGTTTTAGGTGTAATCACGAACGTTTCCTATTGCGTTGAAGGCTAAACTAATTCATCACCTGTTCAAGTACCTGCTGAGTAAATAAATATATAAAAAAATAAAACAGAGTTTGATATAAAAAACTTATGAACACCCAAATGATAAAGGTTTGACCCAATTCCCCCCTGATGTGGCAATGAAACGATAACAAATATTCGTATTTACAAACATTTGTACACACATAGCTCCATATGATAATATACATAAGTAAGTAAACATGTATGTACATAACGTCGTTTAAAATACAAAACCGCGTAACTGACATTTTTTGCCAAAAATGGGATTTGCTCACACAAGTTCTTCGCTAAAGCCTAATCGATTCGTCCTGAAATATACTAGCCAGAAATTGAATTGATTTATAATAAAGAGAACCATTTTTAAATATGAGTGTTTTTACTCTCTAGAAAATAATTTATGCAACCTCACATACGCGGTTTTGCAATTTGTTGATACGCGGTTTTGTACTTTGAACGATGATATACATATGCAACAGCGCTACCTATCTACCTATCAAGCTATGCAGTCAGTCATTGCTTTCCTAGTATCCACCTGAATACCAGCATGTGTGTAAATACATACACACTTATAAAGGGTTATTGTACAGAGGGAACCCTCTGCCACTGTTTTTGAAACATGTATTGTTGTAAAATTGCACGCCAATGAGTTATTTTATCTACGATTCTTGAAAAGCGTCAGAAGTGATTTAAGCATAAAGGACTTTGGGGAGAAAACTGTTATTGTTCTGGTTAAATAAAAAAATATCAATACTGTACCCTCGACAACAGTTCCAAAGAAGCCGCAAACCAACAAAGGTAATTCGTAATTCGGAAGTTTAGAGGGTTTAGATGTAGGCTCTAGGATATGATGGATATTCACAAGCATCAGTTGAGAGTTTTATAATGGCTTCATAAAGCGAGAAACATTAGGGGTATTCTCGCAGTCTTGCAAAGTCCTTGCACGGTGCACGGATTGCATGGCATAAAACTTATTATTTATTATTAAATTTATTATATTTTTATTAAATTTTATTTTAAATTTTTGTTTTGCTTATTTTTTGTAGGCATTGTTCATTTTAGTTAGCTTATGAATTTCCTTTTATTTTTTTATCAAATTAAATTTTTTTATTTCGTTGTACTTATTTTATTATTTTTTTCCTTTAAACAAGACTTGGATCACCCTTTGCATATGCATACACATATACAGATAACAATTGAAAGAGCAATGGGTGTATTCTGACGCAATTTTTCCTTTTTTTAGTTTAATTTTTTTGTTTTTGGAATTCATGTAAAGTTTGCTTGGTGGGGTTTCATGTGTGGGGTTAGTAGGGTGGTCCCAAAACTGTATAGTCGGAATTGTAATGCTCTCACCCCCTAGGATTGTTCTATATCGAAAAGGGTATACACCTATTTTTTTTATTTTGAAATCAAAAAATATTTAGAGGTCTCTCAGAGCGCTCAAAGTTTTCCATGTATTTTTACAGGGGAAAAAACAACTTTTCGTAGAAATGGTATAGAATTCTTGAAAATCAGAATTTTTCGAATTTCTCTTCAGGAGACTTTCAATAATAATACCCAATTGTTTATTTAACAATTTTTTTAATACCAACGATTTTTTATTGGTCCCCTACTGCATTTTTCGGGGTTTTTGGCGGACCTATAAATTATAGTTGCGATGACAAAATTGTTAAATAAAAATTTTAGTATTATTATTGGAAATCTCCTGCAAATGGGCAGAGTTTTCGGATAGAAAAATATTGATTTTTAAGAATTCTATACCATTTCTACGAAAAGTTGTTTTTCCCCCATATAAAATACATGGAAAAACTTTGGGCGCCTTGAGCGACCTCTAAATATTTTTTTTGGTATAGAACAATCCTAAGGGGCGAAAGCATAAAAATTCCGACTTTACTATTTCACATGCATTTTTGGACCACCCCAGTGCTTAGTCATTGAAATAGTATGCAAGATAGGAGTGGTGACATCGACAATTAGAAGAGGTATGCCATATGGTCAATCGACTATCAGTAAACAGGTAATCTGTAAGCAAAAAACACAACCGACTTCAATTCTAATAAATATAAAAATTTGGGGTACCGTTAATTTCCCCCAAACATTTGTCTTTTTTTCAAGTCGGTTAATAAATGGTAACAAACTTCCTTGAAAGCGCAACCCACTCATATGAAACAAAATATTTAACATATTCCAAGGCAGCAATAAGAACAAATATCTGCATTTCAATAAATATTTTAGGTAGTTGTGTGGGGCCCTTACAACAATCAACTGTATGTAGTTATTCCTTCATCCATACAGGACGTACATACATACGAGTACTACTCGTATGCGCATACTCGTACAATTACGAAAATATATTTAAATGCCGCCAGGTGAATTTTTTTACGACTCCTTATCTTTTCGTCCTTTTTTGAGAAGACGGCAAAAGTAAGAGCCAGCAAGCAGCAGCTGTTTCTCGACGGAATGCGCGACGACCGGACTCATTATTGGAACATCAGTCTATCTGTCTGCATACATAGCGGCCTGTTGGTGGTTTCGACTGCGCATGCGCGCGCATTAAAATAGCCACACATATTCGTGCATGTGCATATGTACGTTGCTTGCGTATGAGTGCACTTGTGTATGCACGTCCCTTTGCATTTTTGTAGCACTTTTCAACTCTGTGTTACCCTTATGCCAGCGACGACCACACCTTTTGTTGCCTTTTTCAATTGCGAGTCAATTGAAATGCGTATCTCGGCGGTTTCCTCTTCTCTTGTCTTGCCTTGTGCTGCGTTTACATATACATATTGACTTCAAGTGTTCATAGTTGTACTTTTTTTGCGGAAAATTTGCAGCTGCTGTTTTTCGAAACTTTTAAATGTTTGATTTTTTTTTTTTTGGTGCTGCACACATGCATAAGTGTATCCTTATCTTATACATACATACACATAAATACATGTATTTATTGATTATGTGTCGCACATAGTTTCTTTGAGTATCATGCTGATATTTGCAGCCACTGTATGCAGTTTTTTTGGAAACTTTTAGTCATGCGGTACATTCTCGCTTTCTGATCCAGCGATCGAACACTGGAAGATTCTTTTTTTTTTTGGTTTTCAGAATTGAAGATCCAAAATGAAATTTTCTGCGGTTGTAGTTTTTTTTTAGTTTTAAGAGTGATTAAGTATGTATTTTTTGTGGTAAGGCAAACTACTTTTCTGGTTTTGTGGTCAATTAAATTGAATGCGTGATTAACTTTACATACACAGCGTCTCACCTAATTTACATTTACAATTCCAATTTAAATGAAAGTAAGGGAACATTTTATTTTTTATTGGGGCGTAGATATTCTTGTTTTCGTACGAATCGAAAATCATGAAATTTTTGAAAGAATACGCCTCATTGTTAAATACTCATTTCCACACAGATTCTCATCTGATTGAGAAAAAACTTTTTAGATGTTGCTCGGATTAGAGATCGAAATCAGTGGTACGCACCTTTAACCACTCAGTCACAGTGGTCACTATCAGGATTTGAAAAAAATTTAATTTTTTTAGATCGAAAAAATTTGAAAAAATATTTCTTTGGACCAGTTAGTTAGAATTTCGTCTAATTTTCGCGATAAAAAAAAAAATTCAAACCTCCAAACTTTTAAGAAAATTTTTAATTTTCGTGGATATCTCTATTTTGTACGTAGAACAAAATAAAAAGCGCGCCCATATAAAATTTAGTTGTTGATGTTTTTAAGGATCCCGCTAGTAAACCTATAGATTTTATAGACTTATGAAAGTTCTAAAAGGCACATCTATGCCGAACTTAAAACTGAGAGATCATGGTCATAGTCTCAATTTAGCCAAGTCTAGGCAGTATCAGGAGAACCAATTCTATCCGGTCGCCTTGAGTAAGATGCATTTTGAAACGAATAACGGGTAATTCGTTCCAACATGCATCATAATCCTACTCTATCAGAATCTTCTAGGTCTCTTTGCTGGTGACATAAGCTCACGCACTCAATTTACTTATAAATGTTTCTAAGCTCAACGAATTGAATATGACGAGAGTGGGGTTCTCTACTTTCAGTCTCTCGTGTCAAGCTGCGCTCTGAATTTTGATTTTCAAATAGTATTTTCTTAGTTCTAAACGCCCTGTGTAAAGGACATGGTACACTGAAAATCCAACGGCCGGAAATGTATCTATTCTTCAAAACAAATTGAGCTTAAAAGCTGGTACATGCACCTCCACCAGTCCTTTGTCGCTGGTTTTGAACAACTCAGTAGGTTTATTATTAGCAATGGGGTCTTCTTGTTTTTAAACCGCACTGCCAAAGAAAAAATCATGCTCTACAAATCGGTCGTCATTTTCGGCGCAGAAAAGTAGACGATGCTTATGAAAGCTTAGAAAATGTTACAAATCTCGACTAAGCTATTCTGCTCAGGATCTGGGGAACTATGCGCTTACCCCCAAGTTGGAGTACAGTTTTGAAGAAAGGTGAGATACTAGTTAACTTGCAGTCATTAAAGAAAATTCCAGATGAAAGAATGTATTAAAGATGCTTTCAAGTGGAATAGCCAATGACGGGTGGAGAGGGTTGGAGAGATAGCGAAACTTCCGAAAAGAAATAATCAATTGACGCAGTTCTTTTCGTTCTAGGTCAAACCCGACAAATATTTGTAGAACCAAGTCGGAATAACATAAATTCTTTACTGATAGGTAATTTCTAATAAGTCAAGAAAATCAAAAATGTTTTCATAGCTCTTATCACATGACACATTTCTTCGCTAATCACTGCGTCATTTTACAAGTACTAACGCCTGACATATGTATGTATTTACATATTTAGTTTTGATTATCTTAGCGTTAAAAATTTCGTAAGTCCCAAAATATCGGCTTATCATTTTGAGTGCTTACCTGTTTCTGAGAATTTGACTCTTTTTAAAGAAATTCACTTCCGTCGGAAGTCAATAAGGTGCCTTTTTATTTGATAAGAAAACACTTGATGCGCTCCAATTAATCGCGTAGAGTGGAACACAATAGTTGTATGACGTCGTCAATAGCTGGCGATTGTCGAAGGTTTCGCTCTTTTCTCGTGTTTTTTTTTGTTTTTGTTTTTTTTTAATTTTTTTTTGTTTGTTTTTTGAACGATCAGTGACGATCGTGAAACAACTGCCGGCGGCCACTAGTTTTTATGGCCAGCGAAAATTTGTCACAAGCGGAAGGGCGCACGTATGCGTATGTATGTATGTATGTATTGTGCGCGCGCGCGTGTGTGAGAGTGATTTGATCGAGCTTCCGCTGTGACTATGCGATTTGTGCGCGACTTGCAAATTGATAATGATTTCTGTGACGTTTTTTTTTTGTTGCTTTGATTTATATTTTACGCTGCTGGTTGTTTTCTGAGTCGCGTAGCGGGGGTGTGGACGTTCTGCAATTTGTTTTTAATCCAACTCAGGTTTATTGTTTACAATTTTGTGGCGTTTTTGCTGCCGCAGTCGCTTCCTGTTTGTTTACTGTTGCTATTTTACTAATTGCACGCGCCAATTTTTTGTCAATTTCCTGGCAAGTTTTTATTTCGATTTTAATGACCACGCACTAATTTGTGTCTAGCTAATAAATTTTCTTTTTTCTCTATTTTCTACTTGCTCCACGATTTCAGGTTCATGCTCGTACATGGATTTTAAATTTTTTTTACACTACTTTTATGCGCTTTATAATTTTTGTTTTTACTTTTATACTTTTTTTGACACTAATGATGTTGCTGACGCTGCACCGATGACGACGCGGTTATGCGCTGTTTAACTCAAGATTTAGCAAGCTCTTGTAGTAATATTTCTCAAATTATTCTCCTTGTTGTTGTTAATGTTGCCCGCTACGGCTGACTCTTGCTTCGTGAATGCGCGGACAGAGAGCGCAACCAGGCCAAACTGACGAAAACACGCGCGTCGCTGCGATTTTGACTTCGTCGAGGTAGCGCGGGGAGTGGAGTAGGAGGGACGCGCAAAGTTGTTGGCGCGCCGCGCCGTTCGCTTGTAGCTTGCGCTTTGAACTACTTTTGGAAAATTTCGAAAGTTTTTGCTGCCACTATTAATAGCAAACGTGCGCACTGCTTACCGCCTGCCGATTAACGTTTACCGCGCGCTTGTTTAGCTAACCATTGGCTGGCCGCTGTGCAATATGTTGCGTTATTCTTGCTGCTTGACTTCTTTAATTGAATTATCTTTAATTTTTTCGCTGCAAAATTAGTTGCTGTTATTGTTGCTTTTGTAAGTGTAACGTTGTTCAATATTCGTGAAATAAATTTTACTAAATTCTGGTTTATCTTTTTTACTCTTCTCAGCACTTTTCCAAATAATTACTTTCACGTGTTTTCAAAACTCATCACTTTTCTAACACAACATATTTCCAAATCTCTTTGTATTTGTATTTTACCCGTCGCTTTTATGCACGTAAACTCGCTTTTCGATAGATATTCTTTAATAATTCTTTTGCCGGTTGTTATCCGCGTCTGTTCGTGCCTTGCGTACGTACGCGGGTAACTCACTTCAACAAATGCGGTCTGGTTGTGTGCGCGCTGCTAGTTTTGTTGTTCGATGCGGCGCGCTGCTATTTTGGTTTGATCGTTGCATTCGGCTCGATTCGACATTTACTCGGCCGGCCGGTTAAAATATGTTCGAGGCAGCATTAGTCGACGTGCGGTGTACCCTACGTAGAAAACCGGAAAATGATTGAAAGAATTCATAGCAGATTTGCCTTCTACAGAGATTAAACGACATAGCACGCGGTCGCTCTGTAGATTTTATGGGATCAAGCACAAATTAAGCGCTCTCTCTGATCGTCACTGCTTTAGAGCCATGCAGGGGTCGGGCGCAATGCTAGACATATGGGAACAGTGCCCGAAGTTGAGAATGGAAAAATACTTATTATTCAAAGGAAGAAAATAGTAGATGTGAGATTCTGGTCGGTAAGAATAGCATCCGAGGATTCTACCAGAAAATTATATTCAGAAGGTTTCCAAACCTACGCGAATCCCTTTAGGAGCCAGAGCGGGGAAATGTTGACAGATATGTATGTAGAACTCACTTGAATAATGGAGTTGTCACTCACTTACCCTAAAACAATCCAGTGACGGAAACCATTGATATGACGATGCCGGATTGCCCGGTGGAGGATAACAGAATCGAAGCTGCTGTGCATATATATGAAAGTGTTTTGTCAATGACTAAAGCTCCCAATCAGCAAACTGATCGGACCTTTTCAGTGAGACTGTAAACGTAATAAACCATGGTAATAGTAGGTCATAAACCAAGTAAAAGTAAGAATAAATGACACAACCATCTCTTTGACAAGTTGGCAGCGCGAAAAGATGCTTCCTATTTTACGCGTAGTCTGAGGTTGTCTCTTGAAGTAACCATTGGAGATCAGATGGCCCTCAAGTATTATGGCGAAAAATTCTGCAAAGGTTTCACTTTACGCATCTATGGTGGTGAGTTCTGGAGGCGACGGAACGATGTAAGAGCTTTTTCATTGTCGGAACAAAATATATAAAAATATATAAAAAATATGCGGTTCATCGTGTTGTTTTTATGTTCCATTTAATTTGTTTTTAATCATATATGTATTTAGAATAAAAAAAATTTTTGGCTGTTAAAGAAACCAAATGTTTATCTCTTAACAAATCGCGGACAAAAGCCTCATACCTGACCATTGCAAACGCGGCGCAGAAGTACAAAAAGTGTTCAGCCGCCTAATCTTCTTTAAGGCAAGAAGTACAAATTGGGTTGTCATGTCTGCCGATCATAGTCAGGTGTTTGTGCCAAGACCAGTGTTCAGTCAGCAAATCCACAAGTTGTCTATAATCCCATATACATAAGTATTCAATACAAAACCAGCTAGATTCAAATCATTGCTGAGTGAAATATTCTGCTATCGGTGACCTCGAAGGCCGGTAACTATAACTGGTTACGGACCAAAGAATACCCATCCGAGACCTCTCTTAAAGCTTAGCAGACGGCAACGTTGATCCGGATTAACGGCGCAATTGATCTGATCAAAATTGTGGCTTGGCAGACGGCAGTAATGCGGATTTACGAGCCGCGAGGTCGTAGGTTCGAGTCCAACGGCCAGAAGAATATTAATTAAATGTTTTTTTATTCATTCAATTATAACTTCTATATTTTTTTGTTATTGTTTTTAGTTAGTTGTCTTTGACTTTTTTAGTAAAAATAAACTCTAAAAATTTAAATTAACTAATAGCAAAATAAAAAATGTAAAATAAAATAAAACAAACGAAAATAAAATAAAATAAAATAAATTAAATATATTAATCAAATAAAAATTAAAAAAAAATAATAATTAACAATAAAAACCAAATTTCTTTGGCAATCGCTCCAACCAAGGATCGAATTTGGGACCTGCAGGCTTGTAGTACGCAGCCCCCACAACTCGGCTACCGCGGATGAAGCAGTTGTCTGCTTTGTTTGCGTGTTTGTTTGCTCAGAGAGCGTAAAACACAGAGAAAATTCAAAACTAGCATGCACATTCACCTGTCGTCACAGTATTAATTCAAATAAGTTCGTATTCAATTTCAATTGGATTCCTATCTGAATTAGTATGGTGACTGCATTACCGATGAAAAGGTATGTGGCCATGCTAGTTTTGCACTTTCTCTGTAGTCTACGCTCTCTGAGTTTTGGTCAGTGTTGTCATCGAATTTTCCCTTGATCCGAGTTAAGTTTGGGAATTAACTCTAGGACTTAATCCGGACCAACTGCAGTTAGTTCCCGCGATAATTCCTAATTAATGATTCTCATTTTCGTTGTTGGTGCTTCCGGCAGGGTAGGAGTGTGATGTAATGTCTTCAAACCAAATTTGACAAGGGATGACGGAAAATCGTTCCACATTACATCCTAATTAACGAATTTGTCCGTATCAACGCTGCCGTCTATTTATGCTTTTACCAAATTATCAAATTTCGCATTACCAGGTGCTTACTCCTGAGTGATCTGACATACAAAGTAAAAAAATTGTTGTGTTTTCCAACATAATTTGCCCGATACTTGCATTACCTAACCAGTCTGGAAATAGCTAGATGGCTGCCAAATACCTCGACTGCATTATAGACACACAAAGGCATAAGTCACTATTTTCAAGCACATCGCCCATGGCCTTGTGGATTGCAAAACACCTAGGAATGGAATACCGTGGCATATTCCCTAAGGGGGAGTAACTCCAGATCCTCGACTTTTGTTAGCTTTGGAGCCATTAATAAAGAAAACACAAAACTGTAAGCCTAAGCTCAATATTGGAGTTAAGACGCACTTAACCTCAGGGAGCATAATTTTGTAGTATATCTTCTCTGCGGCGTAGGAAAGACATTTAGGCCTAGATCTATGTCTCTACCGTAGGCTTAGCAGTGCATCCGGAGTTGCTCTAGGTGTTATAAGAGAAGCCCCTAAGCTAATTAAATACTGTGACAAGAAATACTGCTAGAAGAGGGGCGACCCATTCGTAAACGCCGGCTACTGCTGTATCAATGAACTGTTTGGTCCTTATCCTCCTTTAGACCTAGTAACTAGAAAGAGGAATAAACTGTGTTTAGCTTGGTCAAAAACGTTAAGTGGTAATAGCGCCTACAACAAATCTGACATGGATCAGCCCTTTTTTACATGGCAGCTATAGATACATATGTACATCACAAGGTTGCATGTTTTACTAGCCTTGCCTCTTGTGTACGACATTCTGGGATGGCGCTAGCCTCTCATAGGCACCTTCATTATTAGACGTATAGAAAATGTAGGTGCCAGTCCTCCAGTCATAATTAAATATTTAATTATCCGTTGTGGTCGTCATGAGATCTGGGGGCTATCAGCCGATTTCATTTCCGTTGCCATTTCAAGTTCGTTTTTATGAGGCGGCTCCCAAACCCGGCGCACAAGCAGATCTGGGATATATATTTCTTTAGTGTACACGTACATATGTACATATTCATATGCTCGTAACAAGCCACTTGTTCCATGACAGTCGCTTTGCATGCAGTTGCACCTCGTGGTGGACAAAAGAAGCTGCAGATCCTTAAAGAAATAACGTCGGAGGTTCCACGCTACCTTTCTGGCGTGGCCCAAATTTTCGCACTAAATGGTCACCATATTTCTCACAAGCGTTGCAAGAGCAGTATAGTCGTGTAACTGCCTTGCCTGAAGCCCCACTTTATCCCATTGCGCATACTATTTTCGTTTTTACAACTAATGATATACGGAAGCAATTTCTCTATTTCACTCTTGGCACAGCCTACATACGAATACAACGCACTTCCTTAGATATTTAAAATTTACACAAAATTTCAATTAATCATTAGGACTTTGCGTCTGCTGCCTGTGCCCATAATTACTAATACTGATGTATGTATTTATGTATGTGGGTATAATGCTTTCAGCACTACTCAACTCGCCTAACTAATTACTTATTTACTCACTAGTGAGCGTTGGGACTTAGTGACAAATTTCAATAGGGCCTTTTAGGAAAGTGAATCCGGCTCAAACGAATGCGTAGAGTTTTTAATCTCTCGTACATAGATATTTACATATGTATGGCCTGCAACAGTGCAATTTAAGAAACATTAAATAATTTGAAAATTATGGGTAATTTGTGTGATTGATTTGCTGCGCACGTATCGAGCAAGGAGAAAGTAAAAAAAGGAAGTCACTAGGAAGTTGAAATAAATACATTTACATAAGTATGTAATTAAATAAGTGCCCGTAGAATATATCAATGCTTCTGTGTCAATATACATGGATGTACATATGTATATAAGCCTAGTTTTGTAGGCGTAAGTGAATTGTTTGCAGGAAATCCGTTTCACTTTCATACTTATGAGCGTACTCGTATGTTTGTAAAATAAGTAAATATACTCATGTACATATATTTATTTGTACTTATGCACAAAAGTACATACGTTTTCGTAATTATTTTTGGGCACACAGCAATTATGTCTTTACAATGCAGCACCGCAATTAATTTTTGCTTCACCTACATACATACCTATGTATACCTATGTATACCTATGTATGAATATACGTGCACAGTGATAGATGAAGATCCTTCGATCTGATAGTGTCACAGAGGATACAGCTGTCGGTAGGTATATGTGTATATGCTCCGTTTTATTTGTATGTAGTTCCACTATTTGATACGCAGCAGATAAAATTACACTATGAGGCCGCGCTCAGCCTAAGTAAATTTTTATGTATGTATGTAGATTCAAGTTCTATGTGCGAGGCATTTAATGCGTGCAGGCGCGTACTACTTAAATGTACCTCCTAGATATCCTATTACTTACATTTACACTCACGCACTTACGCATGCCCTCAACTGGACATTTTTATAAGCAGGCATATTAGGGTGTCTCAGCACAAAAGGGGAATTTTTTATGATAAAGTTCAATGGTAGTAAAAAACGTTTCTAGTTGTTCAACGATATTGAGATAGAAATTCTTAAGAACATTTTTCGCTTTATTACTATTTTTTTTTTTTTTGAGGACACCTTTTACATGATTCGAAAAAAAATATTTGAAAAAAATAATAACTGATATCAAAGTTGCAAGGTGGATTTTCGATATCCGATGCCGCAGAGTTGACAAATGTGTGAGTTTAGGTATTGTGGACCATAATCTCCCGAAGCCATAGTTAATCTTGTTGTCATCCCTGCCTTGCTGACGATTGGTTTGCTCTAGTGGGGTTTAAGTCTTCTTTCCTGTTTTCTTGTATGATGCCTTTCATCTTCTGATTTTTTGCTAACACAGATTTAGAGGGGAGTACCCCAGGGGCCGGGAATAATGATCATTTTGTAAATTTCATCTCAAGAAATCTTGCTGAATAAGAAATGCGGCGCGCATAAGGAGTACAACAACTTACTCCTGGTTACCTTCAGCGGCAGTGATTTTTATTTTCCAAGTTTTATAAAAAAAAATTTGTTTAATAGATACAGTGGTGGTAATGGTAATGGTATTACTTAGTCTGGGTAGTTTGTAATGGTAATGGGAATAGTAATGGTAATGGCCTTGGTAATAGCAATGGTATTGATAATGGTAATGTTAAATGTAATGTTCATGGTGCCTAATCGTAATAGTTTAAAGTAATTGTATTGGTAATGGCAATGAAAATGATAATGGTAATGCTAATGGTAATTTTAATTATAATGTAAGCCGTCGTTTTTGCGTAGGAATATACGTGCACAGTGATAGATGAAGATCCTCCGATATGATAATGTCACTGAGGATACACTTGTCGGTAGGTATATGTGTGTATGCTCCGTATTATTTGTACGTAGTCCACCATTTGATACGCAGCAGGTAAAATTGCATTATGAGGCCGCGCTCAGCCTAAGTAAAGTAAAACTCAAAAAAATTACTCATATTTTCTGAGTAAAAAATTAAATAAAAAATATAAAGATTATAAAATATTATTATTTCTTAATAAATTTATAACCGTTACGGTTTCTGGGCTGCCCTAACCAAGTCGTGGGCCCTAGCGCAGGTCTTCAAGCTGGCTCCGATTCCATACACAGCAACTGTTCACTGGGTGGTAAGTTTACTACTCGAGATCACAGAACGCGTGGTGTTTGCGTTGCAAGTCTTTCGGTTCGCTCAACTTTTGTGAGAGACATTTGCCCATGGACTTTCCGTACCAAGAATTACAATGGTATTAATATTTGAATTAATATTGGTTGCTGTTTTGTGTCCATGATTGGTACCACGGCTGCGGAAAGAAATCGATCGCTCGACCGGAGAGAGATCAGCTGTTGTCTGACAAGTCTCAGTGGCTCCGGAGGTCACCCGATATTCGAAACACTCCATTCGCGTCTGGGATTTGTGAGGAGCTTCCGGCCTCGAACTATAACAAAAGAAAAAAATCGGGAACACCCTAATGTACATACATACAAATGATTATGGGCATGAGCCCCAGCACTTGAGGGCCAAATCCTTTTACATCGGCATCCTGTGCGTAGCGTCGAAAATTTGTAAATTTCTATTTGACATGCGTGAAGCCGCATCGAATTACTGGCACCAGTCCAACGAACATTAGAAAATCTATATACCTACATATGTAAATAGATACATACATATGAGGTGCACAGAGGGCATGTAAAAACCAGATATCCTGCTAACACGCGTGCAACCTTCTGTCACTCAATCCCGCTTACTCGTTGGCGAGGATGTTTAAATGCCACAAGCAAAGCAATCGAATTACAATAATTCAACGGAAACAGATGAAATGTATGATCTGAGTTGCTCTTGTCCGAAGTGAAGGATACGCAACACCTACAAAGAAAAATAAGCAAATGTGCAGGCGATTAGTGTATTTGTTTTTAATGCGTCTCTACATACATATACTAATATAGATATATCTACATGCATGCATAAATATTTATCTACATACGCATGTATGTAACATGATCTCACACGAGGTATTTTTTGTTTTTCATGTGAAAGGTTTATCATTACAGATGGTGTTAGGCGCACGCGCAGCAAATGGACCAGTTGCAGGAAGGAGCCGCCATAAATGGTCATACTTGTAGAAATGTACCATATCGACATTTGACACATACTCGTAACCTCCAGTTCGAATTGCATGATTCTTCACATCTGCCGAAGGGCTAAAATTGTTTTTCCTTTTATCATATTCAAGTGCTCATATAGTATGTAGGTCGCGTGCTTCAGTTGAAAAAACAATGATTAGAAAAGCAATTATTTCCAAGCAGCAGTAAAGGAAATCGCCATACCTTAGAGTTTACAAAGTATCATCTCTTTAGCCTGGCAGCTGCACAGCTCGCTTCAATCGTTTCGCACTCAAATTTAATTGCAGGCTCCAACACTTATTGCGGGCCATTATGAGTGCTTGCATTCCATAATTTGTTTGCTCACGATTTTTCAAAAACTGTTTTAATATTTACGAAAGCCTTATCTTCCAGCGCATTTCATCCACTGATTCCCTAATCTGCAGCTGCTTCACCGTTTTCTGCCTTCCCATCCCATCAAAGTGGGTAGGAGTAGTACTCGTCCATTTGTCTCAATAAGTCGGAAATCGGTGGTAGTGGGGAGTTATCCGCCTCGCTGAATTGCATTTTGGAACAGCATCCATCCATCTCATGGACTCCGGACAAAGAGAAGCGTTGACGTAACTCAGTTATGCCAACAACGCGCGACAATTTCGACCAATTCTTAACTTCACTACCTTCGTTCCTAACGCTTTCATTGCCGCTTGGCTGTCAACGAATAAAGTGATATTTCCTAACAGAGGATTACTATTTTATATGAGTCAAGTAGCCTTCTCTATGGCAAAGATCTCCGCCTGAAAGATGCAACAATCGTCAAGCAGGCGATATGAATGCTTTATCTGCATATCCTCTGAATATACTTATAGACCCGAGCCGACTTCGTTTTCCATCTTTGAGCCATCGGTGTAGTGGAAATACCTGATTCCCCGTGAGTTAGTCCTTGGTTGGAAATCGTATAAGAATCTAAAAGTGGAAGTCTCAGGAATACGTTGTGAATTAAGTTTAGGCATCTAAGTCAGCCTTAATTGCGCTGAATGTCCTCTATTAAGCTGTTGCGTGCCGTATGCGGCCTGATTCCACAACTTTTATTCCCTTAATCTAAGCGCTCTTTTCGATTCCCCAGACTGGAAAAGTGCTTCACTACCCTGCATTAGCCAGCATGAAAGCCTGTAAAAAATTTTGCTTCGTTCCTCGGGGCTCCTTGTTTCCGGGATGAAGGACTTAGCTGTACTTGTTTAGCAATATTGTTGTCTTCATCCAAATATAATAATTCCGCTTAAGGGAGCACCATGTCATACCTACGAAGAATCCTCGCATAAATTCAGTGCGAGGAGCCCTGCCGTCCGGGTATATGTAAAAGGTGTTTTTACGTCGCCCCACTTTCTATATACTGCCGCAAACGTAGTTCATGCTGGTGGAAAGTTACCTCCTTGTTTGTATAACATGGACGGCAGCGCCGACAGTAAAATCAGTACACCAAATGGAGTCATCAGTGTCTTTCCGGATTTTGTCGTTCATTGTGCCAGTTGGTTTTTTTTAAAGGAACATACCTTGAAATTGTGAGTGAAGTTGGACCTCGGAAGGCATACGTCCCGAAAGCGAATGCGCAGTCCTTACTCTTTTTATAAGGCCTTAGCAGTGAATGAGTGCATAAGCTTCTTATTCTCTATGTGTTTCCTTTAGAGTAGTCTTGCTCTAAATAGTAGAACCCCTTTATTTTTAACAATGTGTAGAAGAAGCAGGTATAAAAGTGCTTTGAGAACCACGGCTGGTATTGTTTGCATCGTCCCGGTAATGCCCACGTATGTGCTATGATAGGACAGGTTTGGAAATGGTATCATACATCCAAATGCTAATTAAGAATTGATGCCCCAATTTCTCCCCATTTACTTCTGACAGATCCAGATGGGTACCTGGCCCATGGAATAGCATTTCCTAGATGCAGATTGCATCATCTGTTATAACTTCGAGATATATGACTTGTTTAGAGAAATCTATCTTTTCGGCTTGAAGAAACGGCTCTAGTAATTTATCCTTTTTTCCTTTTCCGGGAAAGAATCTTTATGTGAGTCTTCTTAGTTCACCCGTTGACGACCATATTCAACGCATTTATTAGGACGTTAGATAGAATGTCTTCAAACCTACATTTGATTAGGATTACCACTTAATCTGCGTATCTCCCGAGATCGAAGTCCTTTTCATTAAGAAGGCAAAGTAGTTCATCTACTACGATGGAAATAATTCTACCACGTTCTTAATGGACAATACCAGCTCAGGACGCCGTTCCGAAGCGATATTTGGGGTTTAGGTAGCTGCGGAAGGTTCTTCTACCGCCCGCGTTCGAAAACGAGCCAGAATGACTTTGAAGCTTCGCATGTCAGGGTTTTCGCCCAGTACTCACTGAGCCGACTATAAGTCTATCTGTCCAAGAGTAGTACACCGGCCGAGACCGTAACTCCCTGCGCGAAGAGACGACTTCTGGATACCCTTTCTAGCCAATTCATCAGCCAAGCAGTTTCCAGCAATGTCCTGGAACCCAAATTATCTTGATTTCGAAGTCAGGCAGCCCCGACCAGTTTCGACCATACTATGATTAAGCCTAGAGCCCTGATTGTCGTCCAGCCTGCAGATAAAAGGTTGACTCTCATAATCGATAGTACGCCGGTGCGTAGCCAGCCAGCTTCCTCTTTAATAGCGGCCACCTTCGTCTGAAAAACGCTGCATAAATCGAGCAGCTTAAACATGAGTTTCAGACAGAAAATACCTCCACAAAATCTGTCGTCGAACTTCGATCCATACGATAAAATGCTAGTTGGGCATCCATTCCATAGGTCGACACTCTGATATTTTCCTTTCAGAAGGATAGATGTAGAGAAATATCCGTAAGTTTTCAGCCTAGGTACCCACCAATCCATTACTTGCCTGCTTAAAGTGATCAGACCGTATTTTTAACAGAGTTTTTGCATAAGCAGCAAAAATTTAAGTTTCCTGCCTTGCCTCTGTTATTACTTCGGAAATTTCTTTTAGGGTTCACTTCGTCTTGGATTTTTATGTCAACGTTTAAAACTCGCTCGCCCGGGCAGGTGACAACACACAATGCTGTCTCTTTCTCTTCTTCGTGAATTAACATCCGTTGGTCTACCCAGCAGCTAATATGCGACAAACACACTTGGTAATGGAAAAGATTTCCAGCTATAAAAAAAAAAAACATTTTTCTCTAATTGCCTGCTAATTTTGTGCTTTAACACTATACATAAATATTGTCGAAATCGCTTGCCAAAAGTACTAGCAACTAATAAGTGATCAATGATCAGTGATTCACGGTAAATAACAACACATTACTAAAACAATATTCGTAAATTATTTTGGAAATTAAAAATGTTTCGTCTTTATGAGCGGCACGTCTGTTATTAATTTAATTCAAAGTAAACATTGGATATACATAGGTGCGCTTTCTTGTTTATAAATTGCTTAACTATTTCCTATTTTGAGCCTTTATTCGTGGTCACGTTTCGGATGGGCAGGAAATCCTTGCACAAACACAAATCGCATAGAAAACAAATATTATATGTACATATTTATTTGGAAACCCAACAGTCGAGTGCGACAGTGTTTGTGTGTGTGTGTGTGTGTGTGCCAAGATAATTGCAGCCGCATCCGGGTGTTCTGTTGTACATGCATATGCACATTTTTTCCATGTTCGAACCTACCGATGTTGCATCCTAAATAAACATCCTCATTTTTATCGTCATACATACACACACCTACGATTAATTTGTGCGCATGCGTACGCAGACGCGCACAACTACCAAGCACAATCAACGATCGATCGCTGAACAAACAATTGACTGTGATTAGTTTGCGAACGGTATTGATCTATCAAAAATTTAGAAGCATAATTTGGTGGGTGTTTCCTGTTCTTTCCTATACTCCCTTTCAATCTGATGCTTATCAGCTGCTTCGGTGGTGTCGAAAATGGAAATAATTAACATTGGCACTTAAAGTATTAGGCAGATTGAAATCGAACTAACGAACGAGAGGCAAAGTACGTATTTTCTGAGATCTCTTCAAGCGTTAATTATGCACAGCAACTGCAAAAAAATGAAGGAGCAACTGTGCATATAAAAATATGTTTTGGCAGATAAGTAGATATTGAAAAGGCGACCTTTTGTGCAGCATTGAAAGCAACGGAAATTGAAAGCGGACGTTTTTCATAGGCAGAACAATAGTTGCATTTTTGACAACTTCCTTTCACCCGGCCGGCAGCTTGCCACGATGGTCTATTGTTATATACAATACTTGCTTATTTACGAAATTTTCACTTTTCATATTATCTGCATTGAGAAAATTTAAATTCCTATGTACATCATAAGTCGTTTGCAAATAGCAGGTCTTTGACTGATAGTTGACTGTTAAAGCAGGATGCTCGAACAACAGAAAAGATTCGTAGAGTTTTACATATTTCAAAGCGGAAATACACGATATGTATTTTCATATGTAAATGCTACTTTTCTGATACGTTCTAATATATAATACATATGAGTACATGAAAAAGTAGCATTTAGCAATGGCGCTATATATGTACATACCTGAATAGGTGCATGTAAATCAATGCCTCATACGTTGTTCCCATATATGTACAATTTTTGTACATCGGCCCCTTAAAAAAAATCGCTGAAGAAGACTCTAACTGCTTTATAAATCGAAAAAATATATGAAAATTGCACTTTATGGGGCTCTTTAAAGCTATTTTATTTATAATGGCTGCATTTCTTTATTCATTCTGAACGTTTGGAATAAACTTTTTTGTTTACTTATTCTTTAGATCGCTCCTGGTGATATATTAACGTATATTTCAATCGCATTCTGTTTATTCCGGCTGTGAAATGGGATTATCCGGAATGTAAAAAGAAACGCAGTCAATGAATAAAGCAAAAAAAATTTATTCCAGTGGGAACACCGCAATGTTTTTTGGTGATGCTTCCTAATGTACATAAAAATGACTTAAATAAACTGCAAGATCTCCAATTGAAAACCAGGTGGTTAATCAACTTTCAGATATTTGATCGCAAGTTGTGGCTTTTTGGACTCCAAAAAAAACGTAGCTATGTATTGCTCGATAAGTTTCGCTATAAATGAACGAAGCTTAGTTTGATTTTCTCTTCATTATTGAGTTAGTTAGCTATTTAGCTGAGTCGAGCAGAACAAAGTCTACTACTTGAATATATCCGTAGCCTTGACCACCTAATATACAGGCTGCTTCCCCAATAACGCCAAAACTTCCTTTGTAGACGAATCCTAAATAATAAAGTGTTCGGCTTTGGATAAATTCAGGTGTTTCAGTCTAAAAGGCTGATTACGGCAACTTAACTGAACTTAGAATTTAGAAAATCAAATTGAAACAAATTTCGATTTGGCATTAATTTACGTTAAGTCTCGGCTGTTCAATTATAAGCATCATCCATTTAAGAGAATTTTTAAGTGAGAGCCTGTAAGTTACGATAACACGACGAGTTGCCATAAACAGACCATAAGTCTGGCCAGCGCTGAACAAACACACAAAATATCCTTTGATGTTTCTACGTCTTCAAGACAAAGGCGATATTCCTTTCCCGTGGTCAGGTAGATGTGAGAGCACAAATGGTAATGACCGGCTGGATACGCTGTTAACAAACTGATGCTCTATCAAGGTATAGCGAAAAAGCCTGGCCTATTTAAGGCCCACTACCACTTTCTGAGTTTACAACTGTAAAGCCCGAAGAAGACCTGCTAGCTACGTAAAACGGCTAAAATCCCACAAGGGCAGCCGATAAACCTTTCCCCGTCAGTTCTTTGGTGACATAATTGTCTTCCCTCCCGCTGTCTGTGACCTGGTACCCAGCACAGTTCAGCGTGTTTCTAGTGTCAAAACTCAGCATAAAGAGCTTGACGATGGTCACCCTATTGTACAAGGTCATGTGGGCTGGTTGACAGTCGGCTTATAAATAATTATATTTTGAAGCCTTTCTCATGGCAGAAATACACTCGGAAGCTTATAGCACCATTAATTTAATTTTGTCGCAACAGCTATGCTGTCCGCTAGGTTTGTCTTGCGGTGTAAACTGACCAGAAAAAGTAACCCTTGCATCGCCAATTATGCCAGATAGGCGATTGAAAAACAAAGACTTGTTTTGGCACTCTACAAATCCCTACAAATCTTTTATCCTGACTGCCCTTTTCTATGTTTCAGAAACATACATACATTATGTTGAACAAAGATGAGAAGGCTTTGGGGGCCCTCGAGAGAACTATCCTAGGCAAGATCTATGGGACAAGAAGAAGAAGATGACATGACGACACGGCCTAGAAGGCGTCGCCGCTGTATTTTAGATCGACGAACAATGTCAATGTCATTGTAAAGTTCATACAGATCAACGACCTTCAGTCGCGTTACTTCGAACGAAATTTGAAAATTTTGAAAAATAGATTTCGTTTATTAAATCGCATGGATGTGTTCTCGCGGCAAGAAAATACTATTTTATTAACATTTACAGCTGTGAAAAATAAAAATAATTATTTTTGGAAATGCTGAAAACTTAATATTCCTTACAAAAAGTTTTTACGATAATACACCCATTTGTTTATTGATTTATTGTCGTTCTAAGTGCCAATAAAGTATTAAGTGCACATTTTTAAGTATTTTCGAAATGAAACAGATGTCGCTTCCCCCCAAAATTTGTAAATCTGCTCATACATAACAATGCACATAAGTGTATGAACATATGTATGTATGTATGTAATAAGTAAATATTGGAGATTTCTTATAAAAACGCCAAAATATACTCAGCTACGTAAGTATGTAGACCAAATGATACAATATTAAAACAGATATTAAGGAGGGGGAGAAACAGCAAACAGCCTTCTTAATATTGCTTTTGCACTATTTTTAGTTTTATAAGCACACATTTTGAATGAACTAAATATTTTAAGAAATGAGGGGACGGAAATGCAATTAAGCACGCAGTTCGGACTGACGAAGAGGCCGCCAAGAAATTTTCGTATCACAGAAAGTACTGATGCAGTTGGGGCGCATTGTACTTGAATTAGTCAAAGAAGAATTAATAGTTAGACTTTATTGCCAAATATGCAGCATTTCACATTAAAATCATGTGTACGGATGGAATGGAATATTTCGTATTTAAGAGGGACCTGCTAGCGCCAAAATACCACGACTGCCAAAAAGCAACTTTCCTTTAAAGGTCGGGGACCGTACTGAGGGTGCATTTTATATTAAAAAGCAAACAAAAACTTCGGAAGCCTTAAGCTTTTATTTTTTCGTGCAGAAAATGCCGACTACACCAGCCAACAAAGTTTTGCGGCCGAGCCATTGAGAGCTGAATCAGAATTATAAGAATTCAGAGGCGGAGTAGAATTCTCTCTTGTTCAATTATTCTTCTGTTCTAGAGGTAAATTGTGCATCTATAGTAGGACTAACGAACAATTTACAGATTTAATACAGCTAGTGAACCCGCGTGGCGTTAAAACGCCCAAAATTAAATTTAAAAACGTAAAAAGTATTCCAAATGTAAGTCAGAGTTATAAGCGATCTGAGCGCCATATTTCATCTAAAACCGTGCAGCCATTTCTGAGTGAAGAGAGGTCTCGCATAGTTCAGGTTTTTAATTTCCTCAAATTTCAAATCACCTTGTACCGATAAAAAGAGAGTTCTTAATTTGAAAAATAAAACTACACGCTAAGGTCTTAAATTTGACCTACCATTCGAAAGAACTATGCGAATTTAATGACTATCACAAAACAAGTAAGAAAGTCTAAGTTCGGGCGGACCGAACATTAAATACCCGGCGCAAGTATTAAATATATGTTTTCCTCCTTTCCGAAAGCTACCGCTACATGATAAGCCGGGGTGTATACATTTTAAGTAAATTAGCGTCCTTAAATTTCGAAATATTGAAATTTCAAGCATTTCTGAAATTTACCGTTATATGAAAAGCGGCCTCAATTTTAGTCCGATTTCAACAATCTTCAACGGTTTGCTTTTATGTGGCAAGCACAATAACCATTCCGAGTTGTGATCATAAGTGGGCGGTGCCACGCCCATTTTCCAAAATTTTGTCATAAACGTATTTCTTGGTAAAGAATTGTTGCAACCATCAATTTTGAATAAATTAGCTTCAATGTTTACTGATTTATCGAAGATTTTGTATTTCTCGAAATTACCGTTATATGGGATGTGGGCGTGGTTATTGTCCGATTTTAGAAATTTTCGGTCATTTGTTATGCTGTACCAGGACCAACAACTGTGCCAAGTTTGGAAGAAATTGGTGTAGCGGTTACCAAGATATACACATGTAACCATAAGTGGGCGTGGCTACGCCCATTTGCCAAAATTTTGTAATATTCTTATTTTTCGTCTAAAACTCATTGCAAATATCAATTTTGAGTGAATTATCTTAAGTAGTTACTAAAATATCGCAGTTTTCGTTTTTCTGAAAATTACCGTTATATGGGAGGTAGGCGTGGTTATTGTCCGATTTTTAAAATTTTCAGCCATTTAGTATGCTGTACTAAGGCCAACAACTGTGCCAAGTTTGGAAGAAATTGGTGCAGCGGTTACCAAGATATACACATGTAACCATAAGTGGGCGTGGCTACGCCCATTTTCAAAAAATTTATAATATTCATGTTTTCCGTCTGAAACTCATTGTAAGAATCAATTTTAAGTGAATTATCTTCAGTCGTTACTAAAATATCGCAGATTTCGTATTTCTTAAAATTACCGTTATATGGGAGGTAGGCGTGGTTATTGTCCGATTTCGCCCATTTTCAATACCATCCGTCCTACGCCTAAAAGAAGTTCATGTACCAAGTTTCGTTAAGATATCTCAATTTTTACTCGAGTTATCGTGTGCACAGACGGACGGACGGACGGACGGACGGACAGACAGTCACCGCTTAATCGATTTCTCTTTTCATTCTGATCATTTATGTATACATTTGTCTATATCTATCTCGATTCGTTTTGCCTGTTACAAACAACCGTTATGTGAACAAAGTTATAATACCCTTGTGCACAAGTGCGCTCGGGTATAAAAATGCTTCTGGTATAATATACATGCATATGTACATAGTAAGATCGATTTGACTTTTCGAAAAGGTGGTAAGCCTAATCAAAGATATTTTCAAACTAAAGCTGTCATAAATCTCTTTCGATTGACATCCATATCTTAATATTTCATAAAACTTGGGTATAAGTAAACTAAATTCGACTTTTCAAACAGGTGGCCACACTCTTCAAAAGTATTTTCAAACTAAAATCTCTTTCGTCTGACTTTTCGATATACTTGTATTTCAATAAACTGATGAACTAGGTCGAATTTGATTGTTAAAACACGTGGCAACCCTCCTTAATAAAGGTCAGAAATAAAGAGTTTTCAAATCCCTTTCGATTGATACCCATATTTTAATAATTCATTTAAATTAGTAAATATTTTGAATTTAACTTTTTAAACAGGCACTTTTTAAACACAGCACTTCACAAATATTCTTGCTGGTCAGCCTAAATATTTCTTATCATTCTTTCGTTTGAATTCCATATTGTGATATTGCATATAACTTGTGTATACATATATTAACTAAATTCGACATTTCAAGGAGGTGGCAACCCTATTCAAAATATTTTAAAACTACTACTTTCTGAAACCCCTTTTGTTTTTCACCCATATCGTGATACACACTTCTCTTTCCCAATTCCCTTAATTAAAATTTAATTTCATTTTTAAACAGGTGGCAACCCACCTATAGTTAAGTTAAGAAACAAAGCTTTTCAGAACCATTTCGATTGATACCCGATTTGTAATAATTGCGGATATGAGGACATTGAGTATGAAATATTTGGAATTTGATTGTTCAAGAGATGACAACTGTTTTAGAAAAAAATAAAACCAGTTTGCACATCCACAGGGCAAGCGCTTTAAGGTGACACCTCAATTTTAAAAATCGAGCGAACTGTACAGATCTTTTATCCTGAAGAAAAAATGCCTTCGCGTATTATATATATAGATTGTTTCAACCTTTTAAACGTGGTTTTGTGTCTCATGTTTTCGGAACCGAATTTTTTACCAAATGAGCTAAAACGCCAAGGTCTCTTTTGTATACCTGTACATATACATACATACATAACGTAACGTTTTTTGAGCTAAATTTTTTTGTTAATTAAAAAAAAAAATGCGTCACGGTATATGCCCATAAGATTAAAAAAAAATTTCAAAAAATCCTTTTTTTGACACTTCATATCTCAATCATCTCAGAAACACTCGAGCCAATTTTTGTTTTTCCAAAAGACAGAAACGATATACACAAGCTCTTGTTAATTATGAAATGTACGATGAAACAAAAACACCTTTTTATTAAGCTTGTAAAAAAGCTTGGGTAATTTTAAAACCAAGCACTGATTTCACTAAAAAAAAATGCTGTAAGACGAAATGCAAACTCAAGAGTTAAACGTACATATGGTTGTAAGAGTACCCTTAATATCCTAAACGGCCCTAAAACCCCAAAAAAAAATTCCCAAAAGGTGCCACGAGAGCACCGCTAGAGATCTTGCGAAGAACTGTTCTCTCGAAAGACCTCAAAGACTTCTCACCTTCGTTCCACAGAGTCGACGTTCGGCGCTAATATAAATAGACGGGGTTTATGGAGACAAAGCCCTTCACCACTGTGATTCGGGTTGGCAGCTCGTATAAAATTTCCTACCATCACTTTGAAGAAGACGCACGTAGATGAGTCACCCTGTCCAAAAGCTCGTTTGTATTCGACGGGCGAGGACAAAGGTAAAATTTTACTCAATGTCACCCAAATTTAGACATGTCGTCGTCAAGGCAGCTTCTGTTCGTGCTATCAAAAGAGGCTTTAAAATTTTCGAAAAGGTGGTGTATGTGGATTTGCTTATCTGAGGCCTTTTCCAGGATTTGACTTACTGTAAATAACTAGGCAATATTAAATTTTCCAGAACAGCCGCCAAACGAACTAATGAGGGCCAGTTAGTGAGTTCCTGAAGAGCTTAAGTCTTTCTCGCAGCATCGTCAATAGGCCCTTATATTCCCGCGATAATTGATGCAAACATAAGGATGCCGGTCTTCGGGCATGTATCAATTAGACCGAATCATGCTTAACAGCTTATAGGTACATATATGCGTCCTACTACATATGTATATCTTTGGCATTCGGCCAAATTACTTATATAGTACCCATCATACCTACATACATATGCATAATTAAGAAACTGTGTTTGTGCTGTCAAAGAAACCTTACTAAGAGAATCCTTGGTTATGAGACTACATATGTACATAAGTATATTCGAGCTCAGTTTTTCTCTTTACGGCCATTGGATAACCTGATCAAGAGAAGCATTGTTAATGTAATCTACCCAGCACCGGAATCGGTTTTAGCTGTTTTTATACCCGAGCGCACTTGTGCACAAGGGTATATTAATTTTGTTCACATAACGGTTGTTTGTAACAGCCAAAACGAATCGAGATAGATATCGACAAATGTATAAGTAAATGCTCAGAATGAATAGAGAAGTCGATTAAACTATGTCTGTCTGTCCGTCCGTCTGTCCGTCCGTCCGTGTACACGATAACTCGAGCAAAAATTGAGATAACTCAACGAAATTTGGTATGTAGGTGTCCGTTAATCCAAGGTAGGTTGGTATTGAAAATGGGCGAAATCGGACTGTAACCACGCCCACTTCCCATATAACGGTAATTTCCAGAAATACAAAAACTGATATTTACAATAATTTTCAGACTAAAAATAAGAATATTATAAATTTTTGGAAAATGGGCGTAGCCACGCCCACTTATGGTAACATGTGTATATCTTGGTAACCGCTGCACCAATTTCTTCCATACTTGGCACAGTTGTTGGCCTTGATACAGCATACTAAATGGCCGAAAATTTTAAAAATCGGACAATAACCACGCCCACATGCCATATAACGGTAATTTAGAGAAATACAAAATCTTCGATAAATCAGTAAATATTAAAGCTAATTTATTCAAAATTGATGTTTGCAACAATTCTTTACCAAGAAATACGTTTATGGTAAAATTTTGGAAAATGGGCGGGGCACCGCCCACTTATGATTACATATATGTATATCGGTAACCGTTCTACCAATTTGTACCAAACTCGATATGGTTATTGTGCTTGCCACATAAAAGCATAACCTTGAAAATTATTGAAATCGGACTAAAACTACGGACGCTTTTCATATAACGGTAAATTTCAGAAATGCTTGAAACTGGAATATTTCGAAAATTTAAGGGCGCTAATTTACTCAAAATTGATACACCCCGGCTTACCATCTAGCGGTAGCTTTCGGAGAGGTGAAAAAAACATATATTTAATACTTGCGCCGGGTATTTACGGTTCGGTTCCGCCCGAACTTAGACTATCTTACTTGTTACAAAGACAAATTGTACACTCCTAATAAACTCTCATAGTGAGTGTTCAAATCGCTTTGAACAAATGGAGCTTTTTTTCGTGATACAATCTAATGCGTTTATATACCTACATACATCCTACGGCGGAAGCATCTAATACTAAATTTAGTCTTTCGAGAACGTGAAAACTTTCCAAATCTCACCAACTCGTCGCAGTTCTGGACATATGTAGTTCGATTTACTGCAGGGTATCATTTTCGTAACCCTTAATTCAACGCCGGAAGTTAAGGTGTTAATGCTGCGCATTTTTCGGTAACAGTCGGGCTGCTTAAACAATTATGGTTGTCTTTCAAACTTAAATATTTTACGAGTATTTGTTTTGTTCTGTGGCGTTAATAAGATTACAAACAAAAACTACAAATATACACACACACATACACATTCATATGCAACGCGCAATGCCTACTAATTCGAAGATGCCACAAAACATTGTAAATTCTGTAAATGCTACAACGGAAGTAACCACAGTTACAAGCCGCTTTTGTTGCATTACGCCGTGCATGCAGCGGCAATGGAAGTAAAGCAAATCAGAATAGAAGGTGGGAATCAGAATTGAGCTCACAAAGAAACTACTTGGTTTATCTTGCGAGGAAATCTTAAATGTTTGTATGTACGCATGTATGTTAGCATGTGTGTGTGTGTGTGAAAAAGTTTTATTGCTTTCATAGTTTGTTTTTGTTTGCGCAAGCCCATGCACATGTTTTCGCGCATCTCCGGCATCCACAATGTTTACCTTTGATGCTGTGTGGCAAAGTCGTAACTCAACACAATAATTTTATGATGCACACACGGCAACATGCCACACCGCGCGTTTTCCGTCGTCGCAGATTGCCATCACTTCTTCACTGTTCGAGCGTTTTTTTTTTTTATTACTTCGGTACTTTTTTGGAACTTTAGAAAGCACACCGAAAAACTAATCTCTTTCTTGTTTATGTGTGCGCGTAAGCTTCCTATCTAATTTTTAATTTTTTTTTTTCTAATTCTCAGTTACGTGGTTTATTTGATTGGTTTAAAAAACATATATGTACATACACACTAAGGTGACCATTAGAAATATCATCATCATGGGCACCCCTTACAAGAAAATTAAAAGAATTAAAAAAATTTTAGTGGTAGCTACCAGGGTTTGAAAAGATTTTAATTTTTTTAAATCGCGAAAATTCTGAAAAATTATTTTCTTTGCCCAGCTATAACTGAGCGAATTTATGAATAAGTTTCAATAATATGTCAAATTTATCAGACTTTACGTTTTTTTAGAATCATCCCAATTTTCAAAAAAAAATTAAATCTTTTTAAACCCTGGTATCGATTCCTAAAAATCTATTTGAAATTTTGAAACATTTGTTCATGTCTTTATTTATTTATGGGGTGCCCCATATAAAATTTAGATGGCGAAATTTTAAGGACCGCCCTAATACATGCACATGTATGCACATACAGCAATTTTTATCACGAACTACCTAAATCAAGCTATAATTATTTTTTTTCTCGTCTTTATGTATTTATTTATGCTGCCTTGTAGACCAACTGTCTGCTCAGCTTCTTGTCAGTTGGTCCAAATTTATAGTTTAGTGTACTTACAGTCAGCGTCAAAAATACATACATATGCATACTCTGGCGATTTGACAATTTTATTTATTTTTATTTTCCTTACCAGGTTTTTCTTATTTTTTATAAAAATATACTTCATCCAACAGCAAAAACTACAAGAATCAATTTTTTGTTTTTTAATTTCACACAGAATTCGCGAAAATGCAAGCAATACAAAAAATTTGCTTCGAAATTTGAAATTATTCAATTCGATCCCGACTGTTTTTTAGCCCTCTAAATTTACTTTATATGACAAGTTTTTCTAGGAAATGGAATTGACAAATTTTAAATGTCGTTGAAAATTTCTAGTCATTTTTGCATTTTCCCGAGTTCTGTATGCAATTAAAAAAATTACCTATATTTTTATAAAGAAATCAGAAAAAATATAAACAAATGAAATCGTCAAAAGATTATGGTATGTTTATTTTTGACGCTGACTGTATATACTACATACATATATATGTATGTATATACTTTTCTACTACATAATAACTAAACCCAAACTAAGCCACATGGCAGTCGTTACAGCAATTTACGAGCACTTTTATTAGCGACTTTTATTGTACCGTTAATGAATCAACAAAAAATTACGTTTTACTGGCCTCCCTGAAAGCAAGTGTCTTCTTTAAAACGCACATACATACATACATATGTATGCTCAGAAATGAAAGCATCCAATTGTCTGCATAGATAAAAATGTCTGCATAGTTTTCAGTGAAAATGGGCCAAGCTGTTGTCTAAATTAGAATCTAGTGACTAGTTTTACAATAGCTGCGCTTGTACTAGTTACAGAATCGGTAGCTGGTGTTGTATTCAAAAAATACCTTAATCGCTTTAAGGGAGGACTGGGCAGTACGATGGGGAGGGCATACAAAATTTTGCATTTCGTAATTCGAATAACGGCAGAATACGTACATATACATCTGTGTATGTGTTAAGCGGGGAACTCAATCGCTCAATAAAAGGAGCAGCGCATTGAAAGCTCACAACTCGAATGCAATTCGACAGCGTTGATTAGCAAAAAAAAAGTAGGATACCTCGACTAACAGTCGCTGGACGCACAGTTGTATGCTTGCCTTAAATCTCTGCCTCCAAAGGCGACATGGAGAGATTAATTGTTTACCTTGCACAAATCCTTAGCGGCTGCTTTAAAGCGTATCTACGTAGAGTCAACCACAAAATAAATCCATATTGCCATACCTGCGGAGAGTGCAATTGAGGGAAATGCGCCAGCAACAATAACACAAACATGGTCGCAATAGTGTTTGGGCACCTTCCAAAATGTTTCCTCCTGCCGAAAGAGGTGCTGGCATAAATATGTATATTAACCAAACGATTGGTTTAGCAACCAAAGAACACTTCAAATTTAAATTAGTTGAACAATATTACAAGTTTTTGTTTGTTTCAAAAGGACTAAGTAGCATATTTCAAGGTCATTGCGCACCTTGCATTAGGTACAGTAGATAATTGAAAGTTGGTACAGATATTACAAATACCAAAAGGAAAAAATTGAGGGGGTTCCCAATTTATACGACGCCATACAAAACTTTTACCACTGTATTCTACATACCTACATAAGTTTAAAAACATTCCTTTGTTCTTATTTGGCACTACAACAGTTTTACTGTTTGGGTCGAGATCAAAAAAACTTCTCTGCTTTGCACCAGTTCAACCGGAGTTCCGACAGGCCCTTCTAAACTTGGCCCTCTATCTTGTTTGTGGGCGCCCTTGCTTTTGTTGTCCACACATGAGTGGCGAGTCTAGAGATCTTTCCACCGGAGCCTCGTCATCCAGCCAGCAAAATCGTTGTATTTGTATGTATTACATATAAATAAAGAAGTTCAGTTAATGCCCAAAAGTGAAATTCATCCTGAACCATCAGTACTAAGTTACTTTTTTCATTAAATTTTTTACAAAACTTTTTTCTGGAGAACTTGAAAAATATTAAATTTTTTATCGACTTCCCCAAAATATGTACTATGGACCTTATGAGAAATAGCGTAAAGTATTGTATGTACATACTTCTTGCACGGAGAAAGTTCTCAAAAATTATTTGCGCGTACAATTTTATATACAAAAAGAGCCCCATTGAAGCTACATTTGTTAGCATTAAACTGGGTCAGTAAACCCCTTATTCAGACACTTTTATGAGTGTAAACATACATATATTAAGGGCATGCATATGTATGTATGTATGTACATTAGACTGCATCACAAAAAAAAGTTATGGTTTTGCCGGCGGGATTACAAAATCTAGTTATTTCTAAGACTTCTACCAAAATATTTCGGAAAAATCCCCTTAGATGACAAAACAGTTTAAGCTTAAAAAATCTACATAAAAATATTAAAAATTTGTATCAACGGAATCATAATAATGAAATTTTTGATGCTGTTTTTTTAACTTTTTTCAAAGATTTGTGAGAGAAAAACTAGAATAACTGCTCCAAAACTTTAGACTTATGAGGTATCAGTGGAAAGGTATTTTCTCACCCTTTTTATTTCTTTGCAGAATACCAGCACATCTTAATCCAACATGGAATGACACTCGTTTATCTTACCTTCCTCTTTCATACTTTGAATGAACTTATTAAAAGAAATTAAAAGGGTAAGAAACTGCTTTACAAATACCTCATAAGTCTAAATTTAAATAAATAATTTTAAATATTTTTGAGGTAATTTTTTTCACAAAATATTAAAAAAAAACTATTTTTATTAATAAAAAACTCAATTTTTAAAGATATTTTCAAATCGGTCCAGCTTAGCGAGTTATTTTGGTGAAAGTCTTAAAATATAATAGATTTTATAATTCCAGTGGAAAAAGAGTAGCGACTTTTTTTTTGTATGGGGAGTGATGCAGTCTAATGTACATACATACATATATACAGGAATAAATTGCAATACAAGATTTTGCAAATTGTACATTTCCTTTTGTATGACATCCTGTCAAGAATAGAATGTAAATAAGTGCAATAAATGTTGTTGTATACATATAGACATACATATGTAGATGTATGTATGCACTACATATTTATGTATGTATTCGCAAATCGATTTTAATTACTCATGTTGGAGCTTACAAATTTCGTTCTACTAAACAAATATAACAAACATGAATTAAAAACATACATACATACATACATACCTACATATGTATGTCCATGTATTCATATATGAATGTTTACAACTAATACCAATGGCAAGGGAAGCATCAAGACAGATGACGTCAAAACCGATAGAAGAACTACATTCGGAACGGAAGGCGCGCGATGGGCAACAACAAAACAAAACAAAAAAAAAAGAACAGAAAAAAATTGCGATCAAACTACCAAAACAACTGTGAAAGTACAAAAGAACAAAAAATAAATAAAGATCCGATAACAACAAATGTTAACAAACAACAAAAACAAGGAAAAGGATGTCCTGCTCAGCGGGATTGAATGTTGAATGAATGGAAGGCGAAATGCAAAAGTGAACGAACGCCAGATGATGACAGCGGTAATAATAGTAAAAAATACACAGGCATTTGAACTGCGCCGAAGGAATTCAGGAACAGAAGCAGGAACAGCAGCAGCTTTAACACATCCTGTATTATAGCAAAGCAGAAGGAATTCAAAAAAAAAGCATACATAAGTATGTATGAAGGTACATATATTCAATATATTCAATATCACAAAACGAAATAGTGCTTAGCCAAAGTAACAAAGAATATAATAATTTTCCGCTAGTCGGCTTAGATCCTGACCTGTTCCTTCGTGCTGTGCGCAAAGCGGAAGTGAGTGAAAAAGTACATTAGTATGATAAAAGGAAATGGGACTGATGCCCCAGTTGAAATGAAAACATTAGCTGCGTTCCCCAACTTTTCTGGGTTAAAACCTGTAAAACTGTCAAGAGGCAAAAGAAGCCAGAGAAAGCATTTTTAGGCATATAAAGGAAAAAAGATTGCATTCGCAATAGCATATTTCTTGAAACTTATTCGACATGGTTTCAGTGTCATACGTATATATATCCGCTCTTGACACATCCTAAAGAATTATCTTCTTCATAATTTCGTATATGTACATCCTTATATGATCCACTGTTGACGCAAATTTTCAAAATTGCGAAGATCGGAATTCTAAGAAATTTATGAATAAACAATGTCAACCGTAATAGAATAAAAAAATTGAATGGCTATGAAAAATCTTTTTCTGTAAGGCAAGTTTGTTCCAGAAAGGATACTTTGCCAAATCAGATAAGATAGGCGCGCAGTCATTACGCGAAGATGAATTCGTCATGCAGGCAGTTGTTCAAGATCGCACGAAAAGTTATTGAAATTTCTATGGACAACTAGATATACATCCCTAAGGTTACAAAAGGGTGTCGCTTTTCTTCCCAACTATTCTCCTTTCCCTTGTTTGGCGCTGAAGCCATCTCAGTAGTTTTGGCCAGTCTGACTTTTATTTACTCTATGTTAAGTTTTGTCTTAACAATACGAATACTATTTAGAAACAGTATTTCACGAAAGTTTCCAGACCGAAATATTCATTCCTTAATGTGTCGTCCAAATCCACTTTCTTCACCGAAGCTATTTTTAATCCGATTCAGTATGTGGGGTCGCAGTGATCTAACCAACAACAATAGCTTTGCAAAGTAATGGAGTAAACTGACGACGATCGTGGTTTCAGGAAAGTGAATTTGCCAAAAAAGTTAATATATGAATCTACGAAAGCCGGTTTTCTAACCTTGACAAGAAGTTGTAAGCCATAGTCCGAATCGGTTACTCTTGCGGTTAGATCAAGTTAGGTTGGGCGGCAGTTCTATGTGGACACACTTAGACTCAAGGTCCTTAGTAATACCGTATAGAGCCGGGCAATGGCAGAGAACAAGTTGGATGGTTTTTCTTCGATCTTATCAATGCAACCTCTGCAGTAGTCGTTCCAGGGTGCGCCGTCTAGAGTTGCCTGTAGTCCAATCAGAAAATGTGAGCGCTTCAGTTACTATGCCCCCTTAGATTAAAAAGAGACTTAGTATGTTGAGCGTTTGGCAATATGATAGGTCGGTTCTACTGGCAGTTTCTTAAATAGTTTACATAAAGTACCACGGGCCATCGATATGGTAACCATAGGTATAGGTAGGTATTAAAAATTGACTATCTTTTTACATAAAAATGAGGTCAACTCCTTCTATTTAGTGTTATTCCAAAAGTTCTAGATTCTGGAACATAAATTGTGTACGATCTGTATAATATTTTATTTGTATGTATACCCACAAATAGGCACATTAATGAACAAATGAATGAATTTTAAGTTGTTAGTTTTTGTGTCCTTCCGCTTCTTTTGTTGGCAGCACGTCGCCTGTCGTTTGTGTTTAACTTAAAGATCCGATAATAGTTTTTGTATTGCCGTTAAGAAGCAGTAGGTGGCAAGAACACTATCGTATGTATGTATGTGTTTGTGTGCGCTCAGCACTGCTACAGGTACGTCTGTAGATTGCCTACTGCGTGCACATAGTCCTTTTCGGTGATTAGCACAAAATTGCTTGCGCTTCCGGTTTGACTTGCAAGCAAAGATCTATAAACATCCTGGTTGGCATCTTGGCATACTAGATATCCTAGCATTGTTTGTTGTAATTTTTTATTTATGAAAGGTTTTTCCATGTTATTATTTTGGTTACAGCCGCAACTAATTTTAGTGGGTTTTTACAATGTTCTTCCTGTCACACATGGATGTCTTAAGCTATATTTTCATACATGCATACATATGTATGTATGTGCATTTATACAATTGTTTCGCATCCGTTTCGCATTTAGAATTGAAGCGCAAAATCTGCGTGTGAAGCGGAAGTGACAAGGCTAAATACGGAACCTTTAATTAGCGTGTAGTTCCGGAGTTTGTTGATTGCTTTTTGTTGGGAGCGCATAAAAGTTATTTTTGTTATCAAATGACAAAACGGCTTAAGCTTAAAAAACTTGCATAGAAATATTTAAAAAAAAAAAAATTATAAAAATAATAATTTTCAATGGAATCGTGAGATTTTTGATGCTGTTTTTTAATTTTTTTCAAAGATTGGTATAAGAAAAAATTTAATAACTGAACCTAAACTTTTCTGATTTAGACTTGTGAGGTATCATTGAAAAGGTATTTTCTCACCCTAATAAACTCCTTCAAAGGATGAAAGAGAAAGGTAGGATGAACGAGCGTCATTCCAAATTGAATTAAGATGCGTTGGTATTTGAAAAAAAAGGGACACGACTGTTTTGCACAGAAATAAAAATAGTGGGAAAATACCTTTATACTGAGACCCTATTAGTCTAAATAGTTTCGCCCCAGTTTTTCAAGTTCGTAAATCAGTCTTTGAAAAAAGTTAAATAACAGCACCATAAATCTCAATATTACGTTGAAAAGATTTTTAAATATTTGTATGCAGATTTTTTAAGCTTAATCTGCTTTGTCATTTCAGGGGTGTTTTTTTTTTCAAAAAGTTCTTTAAGAAACTATTTTTATTCATAAAAAACTCCATTTTTGGAGGTATTTTCAAATCGGTCCAGCTCAAGTAAATCTTAATATTTTTCCAAAATATTGTGGTAGACGTCTTCAAATAGAACTAATTTTGTAATCCCGGCGAAAAATCCGGAACTTTTTTTTGGTGATGCAGTCTAATGTACATACATACATATCGCACGTTAAATAATGAATATAACTACTATTATATAATTACAGCCGAGTTTTGTAAAATTTGCAAATTTGCTAACAATTTTCGCAATTATATAATATATAATTAATAGTACGTACGCACAGAAATGTAATGTTTTACAAATGGGAATCTCAAAAACTTAAATAATACTCCAAATGTTAGTCAGAGTTATAAGAGATCTAAACCGTGCAGCCGTTCGTCAAATTTCGAATCACACTATACAGTTGAAAAAAGTACATAATTAAAAAAATATAAAACTTTTTCACACATCTGCAGACTAAGGTCTTTAATTAGACCTCTCATTTATGTAATTCCTTTTCAAAAGTATTCTCAGACTAAAACCTTCTTAAAGCTTTTTCGTCTGACATTGTCATACACATGTATGTATTTCAATAAACTGATGAACTTATTTGAATTTGATTGTCCGAACACATGGCAACTCTCCTAAATAAATCTTTTAATAATTCATGCAACTTATTGAATAATTTGAATGTAACCCCCTTCAAGCATTCCAAAAGTTAAATCGAAAAGTTTCTTAACATTATTTTGTTTGATTATTTTTTAGATTTCATTTTTCTACAAGTTTATTGACTTAGACCTTAGACAAACAGTATTTTCAAGCTTAATCCTTTTTAACTCTCCTTCGTCGGACATTGCGATACATATTTTAATTAACTTATTAATTAGTGGAATTTGGTTTTTCAAACATGTGGCAACCCCGCTATATACAGTTCAGAAATAAAAAAATTCTCCTTCTGACATTCATATTTTGATATTTCACAAATCTAAACTAACTAAACTAAATTCGGTATTTCAACGGGTATTTGGCAACACCCTTCAAAATATTTTCAAACTAGTACTTTCTGTAACCCCTTTCGTTTGGCACCCATATGGTGATACATATTTCTCTTACCTAATTCCCTTAATTCAAATTGAATTTGATTTTTTTTACAGGTGGCAACCCTACCATAGATCAGTTGAGAAACAAAGCTTTTCAAACCCATTTTGATTGATAGCCATTTTGTAATAAGTGATTTATTTTTTAAATAATTTTTAAACGGTGGCAACTATTTTCAGAAAAGTAAGACGTCATAGCACATCTGCAGTCCAAGCCTTTTAATTTGTACCGAATTTTGGAAAATCGAACGAACGGTGCGGATATGATGGCATTGATTATTAAATAATTTGAATTTAATAGTTCAACAGGTGGCAACTCTTTTCCAGTTTGCACATCTACAGGCCAAACGCTTTAATTTGACAATTCACTTTTGAAAATCGGGCGAGCGGTCCAGATCTTTTGCCCCGGACAAAAAATGCCTTCGCGTATTATATATGTATGTATATAGATATCAACTTCTGAATTGTTCAATTAAATTTTTATGCTTCTTTTATGAGTCTGCCGACATTCAAATTTTCTTCGATTCAATTTTTTTCCGATTGATTGTTGCTAACACATTACTCGTAACGGCCACATGGTGAACCAGCAGCACTTTCCTCAATCTTTCATCCAAATAATGGGGTTATTTGTAGTGAAGCTTCTCGCTCGATTGTTTTTTGCCTTCCACTTTCTATAGCAACGTTGTGCAGCAGTGAAATACCATTTCAATCGAAACCGCAGCAGCACACTTCTTTTATTTTATTTTCTCCTTTTCATTTACTACTTTATTCGCTGATGAATGAGTTGAAATTTAATTGAGAAATTAATTTAGAGTTGAATTCATTTAATTTCTGATCGCTGACGGCTGTTCGACAATAATTTTAGACACGCCGATGCACGCGCCAGGCATTCACATGCTATGCGCGCGCTTCAATCTGTCTACATGAAGTTTTCGTAAGGAGATGCAATATGCTTTGCTCCCCCATTAAATAAATTAATCAATGCAGCCACCAAATTACGCTCGAAGAAGACTATTCTCTAAATGAAAGATCGTCAAATAAGATGCGATTGAAATTTATGCCATCACATTAAATCGGATTAAAAAGAGTGCGAGGTGTGGTAACCAGTCTGTATGGAGCCTTGGGTCACGATAGAAAGAGAAGGGGCTTTTTGTAGAAAATCTGACATATTCGGATTAAGGCCTTACTGAAGTCAGTACTTGTTTCTTCTTCGGACTGACAGTTCGCTTTCAAACCCTGTTAGAAATTTCAGTGGATAGACCGTTTTTGTAGCCTCACAAAATCCAGGCAGTTTAAGAGACAGTTTTGAGAAAGCTGTGACAGTGATGATTCGGTATGATATTTAGTCCCATCTCGTGGAAGCCTATTGTTTAGTATCCTCCCAATATACCCACCAAGAAGAAATTACTCCCACCCTTTACCCGGTGAAATCAACTCGAGGGTACATTCCCTGGCCATCTTATCCGCAATGAGATTCCCTGAAATATCAATACGCTCTTGTACCGATATAAGTCTGATTGGGAAAACGAGCAATGTCTAGCAGGTTAACAGAATTTCGACTGCTTCTTTAACTCTGGCTCTGCCTGGGAAGCAATGCAGGAAGCCTAAATTGAAGGTTGATGATTAGTAGGGCTGTGCATCCACCGCTACTACCGTCAAGCTTCGACCCATGCGTCCCGTTTCCGTTCGCTCATTAAGCATTAAGCTCCTCAATTCACTTCACATTCAATGAGGATTGGATCTAGAAGGATGAACGAGCCATAAGTGCTGGCTGACTATTATTTAATATAAAGAACCTCTCGCTTCCATATTTCCTACAACGGTTGGGAAGCTACTGCTCCAAGCATATTGTCTCAGGGGAACAGAGCTAGTAGGCGCTGGTGGCCTAGCTTGTCTGTGTTCTTAAATGATAAGACCTTACCAAACTCCCCTCTCGCGAAATTTATGAGAGTTCGCCATCTGTTCAACTTTAAGATGCTGTGACTCGAATTCAAGAATTACCTCCAGCACAGCCGTGGGATATGTACGCAACCGCACGAAAGATATTGAATCTTGGTGAGGGAAACAAGGACTTACGAACCTAATGGAAGACGCAACCAGCTGAACTTCACAGAGAAAGCAGCAACACTAAATGATATGCATACATATTGTATGTGTATGTATAAACTCTTAAAGTTTTAATCTTATCTGTCGTAAATAGTCAAACTCTGTTAATGCAGCGCTATTTAAAATCATACTATATAATTCAATAAAGAAGCAATTTAAAGTTGCAGTTAGGTCTCTTTCGAAAAGTTTTTACAATTGGTTAGAGATATGTATCTTTACAAGGCTTTTCAATATTTAAGGCAATTTTTTATCGCATTTAATTTCCAACAGTGCTATATTAAATAACTAAAAATTCAAGTTTAAGATACACAAAGCAAGCAGCGAAGATATGAACCGTAAACATACATACATAAAGAAGAACAACAACAAAAACATTGTCCAAAAAGTGTATTTCATTCATAAAAGTCGCGATTGCGCCCGGATGCCGGAAAAGTGCTGCGAGCTAAGCGCAGAACTTAAGGTACGGTTATAATGAATGAAGGAGGCTACCTAGTGAGTGGGAGTTTAAGTTTCTAATATACATATGTACATGCTATACTATATGTACATATGTATAATGTACAATGTGTGTAAGTATATACACACCTCCAGCTACAAATATGCGGCTGCCCAAAATGCCGCACTGCCTGTAGCAACAAAAACATATAGGATAAAGTGTACGGGTATTAGAGAGACATGTTCGCAGAATTTCTATGAAAAATCAATTGAATGGAGGAGCCACTTAGAGAATGGAGCAGTATCGTCTACGAAGTACGTAAACGAGTGCATGTACATTGATATACAATTATATACATATGTATATGTATGTACGTAGGATGCGAACGAGCACATGAGTGAGAAAATTAACGAAACGTGTAAGTGATGCTGCAGGCGACGGTATTTCCAATATAATTTTATACATACGTGCAGTGTCGGATTTAGGACCTATGGACCACTAGGCTCATTCTGTGGTGCGGGCCCCCCTTCAACGCAAATGGTGCCCGCGCGTCATCCTTCAGATTTTAGTTTGTTGTAATAGAAAAAAATTATTATTTTTATATATAAAACACATGGAAAACTTTGAACGACCTCTAAATATTTTTTGATTTCAAAAAAAAACAGAAAAGTATATTTTTTTCGGTATAGAGCAATCCTAGGGGGGAGCATTAAAATTCCGCCTTTACTTTTTCACATTCATTTTTGGACCACCCTAATGTGCATATGTGCTCAAGCGTGTGCGGGTAAATTGTCAATTACCAGGACAGATAACGAACTGCGTAAAAGTATTAAACTGATTCCCGCCAACTCGACGAAACGACGCGTTTTCTTCTACTTACTAACACGGACGCTGGAACGCTGGAACGCTGGATGCTGTTCTTGTAAATTTAAAAACGTCAATCTTCCAAGTATACTTCTATAGGGGGTGAACTATCCCCTCTCCTTTGACTCCTGGTAATTCACGAAATTCTGAAGATTTTTAAAACTAAGAGTGTAAGGGTTGTCGCCTACGCCGACGATTTAGTGATACTCATCACTGGCAATTTCCTATCAACAATAAATGAACAAATGGAGAGTGCAGTAGGTTATATCTCTAAGTGGGCCAGCCAGAATGGATTGGCAGTAAACCCCTGCAAGACAAAACTGGTATTGTTTACAAGGAAAACAAAAGTACCCACTTTTTCTCTGCCAATATTAGGGGAATCTACTTTGAAACTCTCCTCCGAGGCAAAATACCTTGGAGTTATCGCTGACTCCAAATTAAATTGGCAAAATAATTTAGAGGAGAGAGCCAAGAAATCTCTAGCAGCATACTATAAAGAACCTTTGGAAAGAAACCGTCCGTCACCTATGGGATGTACATTCATCAGACTAATTGCAACCTAAGGGTCTTTGATATGGTGGCGAGCTCTAGACATAGGGAATAACAAGAAAATAATAGGAAAAGTGCAGAGACTCGCATGCCTTGACATCCCCGGAGCAGTGAGTAGCGCACCTCAGAAAGGGTTTAACACAATTTTCGTTTGCGACTGCTGCATATTTTCATTCATGATACGGTTGTAAAGAGCGCTCTGAGGCTCAGAGAAGCCAAAACATGGATAGAAACCAATTTCGGGCATGCAATGAATGAAATAAAAAGGGGCCGGATAAATGGAATTAAATCTGATATAGAAGCCAGCACTGATTACATTACGCCTATATGGGTTTTCAATATGAAGATACCCATTAGGTTCCCGACCTCAGATGAATGGGATGCAGGACTGCCAGTAGCATTGGGAGGTATATCCATCTACACTGACGGTTCAAAGATGGAACAAGGAACCGGAGGCGGAGTCTACTTGAAGGACCTGCAGATCAACCGGTCCTTTCGTCTAGTTTTTTTACTTAGTTGTAGAGTTCCAGAAGAAAAAGCCACTATTTTTGTCGACAGTCAGGCAGCAATGAAGGCAATAGAATCTAAAATAGTGAAATCGGAAGTTGTGTGGAAATGTCGCACCACATTGGCGTCACTGAGCCGTATCAACGTCATTCTATTCTGGCCGTGCAACGTGGCCGTGACGAATAACTTGTGGAATAAACAGGAAGACTGTGAGACAACAAGATTATTATGGCCGCGGCTTAGTAGGAAAAAGGCAGCGGACATACTGAAACTCGATAGATCTGCAGTAAAAGTCCTTACCGGCGAATATCAACAAATACTCTCTGCATAGGCTGCCATGATGAGGATGAGGAAGAGTCAAGTGATCACTATCTGTGTCGATGTCCAGGTCTACCGACGAAGGGACTCAAGCAGTCTGGGCGAGGTAGCAGAGGTGGAACTGTGGAATTTTCCGCACACACCCTCCTAACCTAACATAACCTAAGAAAGTCTTCGATTGAATTGCTTTTCGTTTTTTATACCTTTTTTGTGGCGCGGGTCCCTTGACTGGCGCCTATGTATCATATGCTTAAATACGGCCCTGCATGCAACCAAGTCCGACTGGGTGTATAATAACAAACACCACTAAGTACATACAAACATATGTGTGTGTGGCTCTACCTTAGCTAGTAATGGACGCACCGAACTCCAAATACGCCGAATATATTCGCCTTGTGTGGCGACTTGTGGATACACACTCGGATTTGTGGGCGCGCTCCCCGGCAATTTGCTCCACTTGGCGGCGTATTACACAGATATGTATGTATGTATGTATGTATGTATGCACATGCGTAGTTTTCCGCAGCGCCCACGTGCGTCAATGAAGAGAATCTCGACGCTGCGACGAAATGCAGTCAAATGAGAAGAGATGAAATCATGTGGTTCATTGTGTATTCAGGAGCTAGTAAGTATTGCATAAACATGCATACATATACATACTTATGTACATATGGGCTAACGTGTATATATATATATATATGTATGTATGTATGTACGTATTAACTATGTACACACGCATGTATGTCAACAAATAAATGAGCCTTATAACTAAATGGGCCTTCTATCACGAGTATTTACCACTCATTCAAAAAGCGTTACATAACTAGAAGTCTGCATATTTGTTGCTAACTTTGTTTTTGTTGCAATCAAACAGCAATGACATTAAGATACTTGTAAAAAGATATTAAAAACTGTTGAATGAAATGGTCCAACTGTCTACACCGACAGCATCCCGGCATCGGTGGGTGGGCGGGGAGAGTGGCTCTGTTCTTTTGCTAAGCATAAAAGTAGATATTCCGAATGAATGGCATCAGCACCACCCCAGCTAGCATGAGGCAACTCAATTCGATTAACTAACAGGAAAAAAATGGAGTCTGCGTATTTCTTATAAACCACTTATTAGCTACTGGTATTTAAAGCTATTTCGCAACAACGTAAATGAAAATGTCGCAAACAGGTACGTACGAGCAATTTTTATGCACCGAATAATTGTCGGTGGCAATGACGTAATTTCTTTGCCGACCAGCAAAAAGAAGTCATCCAGTGGGTGGGTGTTTGGCTTTTTTTGGTGGATGTATATACATATGTATGAGTGGTTGCGCTTAACTCAATGCGCGCGGGTTTTTACTTGTACATACACACATATATGTATTTTGACATACTGTGCGCATTTTTACGCTCGCTGGTCCTCGCCCTAGCGTCATCGGGCGATTAGCGGAAATGAAGCGCAAATTTTTATTCCTACTTATCATCTCTGTAATGTTACGCTACACACATACAGGTAATACTTATGACAGATGTACATATATATATATATATATATATGTAGGTAATCAATGCACATCCTCCCGCTTTCAATGAGCCAAGATAGTGTTTTTTTTTCTACTTTTCATATTACCAGTGACGCATATTGGGGTGGAATATTCTGTATTTTTGATCAATCGTTTTTGTATTTTCATGAATGAGGCGCATTCATTTAAAACATTATTTTTTGCGCAAAGTTTACAAGCTCGTATGTGAAAATATTCAGAAAGTTTCTATCCAAGTCGTCAATCTCGTTTTAAATAATTTAATTTTTTTTTATTTATATGTATATTTTTGGAAGTGAAACTTTTTTGATGTAATGTCATCCATTTTCCCTCTCTCTATTTTAAGTTAAGACTAAGTCCAAGACACAAAGAATAAGACTAAGGTTGAAACTGTGTAATACTCAACATGAAGACCAAGACTAATACATTACGAATACGAACTCGATAATGAATACACACGAAAGCGAATAGGTACGAGGGGGATACGAATATTTAAAGGAAGATGAATGTGAATACGAATAAAAACAAAGGCGAATACGAATGCGAATGCAAAGACGAAATCGATAACGTAGTCTTTTTAGGCAACTATTAACCAAGCGCCTAAATGCATGTTATGTACTGCTGCATGTTCAAAAACTTCCTTTGTAAAATTTATGAAATGTTTTCATATGCACTTCTTAAGTGCCGTATAAAAACTTTCTAAAGCAATAAGTTCATGACACTTCAAAGCACACTGGGCCTTATCTAACTTGTCCGGAGTTTTTTGCGGACTCTGCATGACAACCATGCAGAGCTGGCAATTGGCCACAGTGCCCACCCACCATGTTTTGATCGAATAAATATTTTGTTTATACATACATACATGCTTACAACCTGGTCTCCCCTTTCCCTGAGCTGATGAAAGTCGAATATGAAGAGGAATACTACGACGGAGACGAATCCGAATGCAAAAACAAAGACGAATATGGAGACTAAGACGAAAGCTATGCCTAAGCCTGAGACGAAGACAAACCCGAGTATGAAGATAAACACGAAGCCGAATACCAACACGAATGCCAAAAATGATTGCGAGGTTTAGAACGCAGACAGATCGAAAACGAATGCCAACATAAATACATACGAATGCGAATACGATGAGGGATACGACTACGCAAACGAAGCATAATATGGAGGCAGACACGATAATTAAGGGGACAAAGCGAGCAAAAACGAAGGCTAATACAAATACAATGACGAATACGGAAATGAAGGCTAAGACGAACATTAAGAGGAAGATAAATGCGAAAATAAATACTATAAAAAACGAAGGGGAATACAAAGGCGAATACGAACAGGAAGCCTAAGATTAAAGCTAATGTACGTACAATGTACATAAAAATCAATAAACATTTCTGCAGGAAGAAACGAACTATAAATTAATCAAATGAAATTTTATTTCCTCAGTGTGGCCAAAGCGGCGTTTCCTTTTATTTCAGTAAATCATATCACAACAAAATTTGCATATCAAACTGCAGTTGTTTCAATATCATACGGGTAGAGACGGTTGTATCCCGAAATATAACCCCGGACTTGTTAGCTAAGTTTCTTTAGCTTCACTCTTGAAAGCGGGGCATTCGCGGAGGAAATTTTGAATTGTCTCCTTCCAAACCAGGATCTGGCTATTGCGACAGAACGAACGTATAGAAAACTATGGCGATTCTTTTTATGCATGAATTATGTTTGATCCTTCCTAACCTAGCCCAAACTCCACCTCTGCTTAGCTTTCGTATGATGAATTTTGGTAATTCTGCTTTTGATTTCCCTCAGCTAGGCAGCGAGGCAGCGTGGTCACTTCTGGCGCAGAATCGCATCCAGTTAATTTGCAGCATTATTTTGGTATATGCCCCTATGATCTGAGACCTATACATTAGGGTAACTTTGAATTGATTTCCAGTAATGACAGTCATGCCTCCATGTTTGGGAGATTTGTGCAGGGATTGTGGTTGGTCCAGGCCTTTGGCATGATATAATCGGTAGTCGGCGCTGTTATAGGACGGCAATGTGCCCGATCGTTTCGGCTTTCAGCGTTCACTCTGCAGGTGCTCTTAAGTTGCTTAAGTTTCCAGTGATGAGTGATATTAATTTGGGCTTCTTTTGACGAAAAAAAAAATATTAAAAACTTTCATGGGTCTCTTAAGGTTCAGTTAATTGAGGCTTAACTCACGTATGAAATTGTCAATAATTACTCAACACGTCAACTTAGCTAGAAGCGAAAATATTTTGTTTTGGTGTTTTAATTTTCAGCAGATTCTCACTTTGCTGCCCATAAGCCACATCAAAAAATATTTGTATGTAGATGAGAAGGCTTTTAAGATTTTTGATAAAATATCCTTAGTGTACCCCGAAGCTCTGAAGTATTCGCCAATAGTTAGCAAGGGGCAAAACTAACGAAACGTTTGAGGTACAACCAAACCCACCATTGTTCATCGCATCGAAGGCGGCTACAGACTCATTTTTTTACTTCCTCTTCCACTGATCGACAATAGGAAACGGAAAAACTTTACTCGCTCCATCTAGGTATGCTTGACGCAACAGCACACAGCCTGAAAGTATGCTGTGAAACTTTATTGACGGAATCAATACATGCATACAGGAAATTGCCTAGCAAATAACCCAGCAAGCCATTGAGCAATAATCTGGCGAGTATTTCAACGTAGCATTCACAATTTTAAGGTGCCTACACTCACCGACGTGTACGTATGCCGTGTCTGTTTGAAGTGTGGGCACCTTTAAAACCCTTCAAAGGCATGCTTTCTTGGAAAAAAGATAAACGTACGGTGAAAAGGAAGATATTCCCTAATTGTTGCGTCAATTTCCGCTCTTTACACTCAATGCCGCGCACACTCATTCATAAATGACCCATTACAAATACAAATGTAACTATATACATACATATATTAGAATAACAATGCCGAAAAGCAGTGGAGAAAAAGGCACGGCACGATGACAATAGCAACAACTAAAGTATATACATACTTATGCATACTACATATCTAAATATGCAGTTAGCTCTCCAACAGCTGAAGAAGCCCCACAGAGATGCATTTGTGCCAAGATATATACACACATTTGGTATGTGTGTATGTCTATAAAACGTGTATTATCAAGTCTGTCGTAAAGGGGAGCTTTTTGTTTGTCATTTCGCATGTGAAGCGCGTGACGTCAAAGCACTTTTGGAAAATGGCACAAACCGAGAGCGCGAGAGCGACTAAAGAGACATACACACATGTGCAATTACGACTATTTGTACATGTGTATGGCTTTGACATCTTATTGCCAAAAGGTAGTGTTCAATTGGGTTGGTCCTTGTAAGGATTCTCGCACTACCCTTTATAAGAGTTACCGTGAAGACAAATCGTAGAAGGATTAAAACATATTTTGAAAAAAGAAAAAATGGGTTGAATACTCGAATGAAATTAAGTAAAACAAAACAAAATGAAACAAAGTAAAACAAAATAAAATGAAACAAAATTTAATTCAATCTAAATTTCATTAAATTAAATTAAATAAAGTAAAGTAAAACAAAATTAAATTAAATTTAAAAAATAAAATAGAATAAAATAAGCCAAATTAAATGAAATTAAATTTAATAAAATTTAATTAAATACATTAAATAAAAAACAAGCAACTACTCACTAATATCCGAGAGTTAAGTTGACAGTTCTAGATGATATCACTGACAGCAATCATCAGAATACATATATCGATGCTGATAGAAATAAAAACCTTCCGAGATAAAAGCGTCCGAAAAAATGGCACGCGAAGATGTAACCTTTCTACTTGGAATGAAGAAAGTAGTTCAGTAATGTCACAGATATTCGCAATATTGTCCAAGTCCAAGTCATCTAATTTAGGCCACAAAAAGTTTTTGTTCTTTCACGATAACATCCGTTCACCTCATCTCTCAGGATAAGGTTTTTTTTAATCGGCATCAACGTTTGGATCACTTGTACGCATTTTTCAACTGAGTATCGCTAAGTTGACTAAGTTTGCCATGGCCTGTAGTACCAATAATCTAAGAGAAATTAAAGAAAACATTAACATATCACACACAATTGCTGCCAAAGATCTGCATCACCCTTGTATCATCTAATAGACTTAATATGCCCAATTAAAGAAGAAAAGAGAAGAAAATTTAAAAATAGTAAGCAGTTGAATATGTAGATATCGAGCTTTAACCGCCAAAATAACGTAAGCGACATTTTTTTCAAAATTTTCTTTTTGGAGCAGAAATATTCCTAGAGCATCTAAATGTATATATGCATCAAAAATAAAATTTTCAAAAAAATGTCGCTTACGTTATTTTGGCGGTTAGGGCTCGATATGTATGGAGACAACGCACTTGGAACTCAAAAACCGGATCTGGATACGAGCATTTGAAAGCATTGTAAAGCCTTCTAAGTAACACCTACAGCTAATGTACGATATTTTAAACGCTGAATGCAGAAAAAAATAATAATTTCATTTATTTAACAAAATTATTGTTATTCTTAAGCAAACTTCTGTTCCTGCTTCTTAACATTACCTAACCCATTTCAACCACCTGCCAACTAATTGCCACCTAATCAGCTGCTAATTCAATCTAATTGGATTTTCCCATTTCATGCAACCGTGTGCGCTACAGTGTTGCCTTTTTCTAACATTTCAATACTTTGTGCCTGATTTTGACAGCGTAAATGTGTGTGCATACATATTCGTACATACATATTTACAGTGTATTGCAAGTGCTTCGCTTTCCTACTGCTGTCTTTCTCACTCGGTCTCAGTCTCTCGTTTTGTGTAGTCTGTTGTCGTTATCGCTGTGTGTACGTACTGGTACATAAGAATATGACGGGGAAAACATTTTAATTGAAATTAAAATTCAACCAATAAAGTGTATTTAATAATACCTACTGATAAAAAACAAACAAAAACAACAAACAAACACGAACAGATAAAGTGAGTGTGACCGAATGAATCTTAATTAAACACGAAAATTTTGTGAAGAAAAATTATATTTAAAGGCGAAAAATTATTTTTCCTCGATATGCTATGTAAATGACAAAAAAAAAACGATTTTGTTTGTGTAAGTGTTAGTTGCAATAAAAGTGCTTAAGAGTTGAAGAATGTGAAGGAAAGCAAAGTGCGGTTGAGTTTTAAAGGTTTTTTGCGAAGTTATGACAAAAAAATTACAGAGAAATTATATGCACTCAAATAAGTAAACACATACATATATGTAACAAAGAAAAAAAACTAAATCAAATGATAAAGTGCATTAAGCAATGTGGCCGCTGAGACGCAAACGGCGACGATGACGACGACGACGACGACTTCTGAGAGAATTCAACAAGGTGAGGGCAGCAGACAAAAAGTATAATCAGTAATTGCGACGAGTCAGATGGAGAACACATACATATGTAGTACGTGTGTGTGTATGCGTGCATGTGGAAAAGGTGATCACACAGCGGAGACAGACGACAATACAGAAGTGCTAAGTATGCTACTAGGTACACATTTAGGTACGAAGTGGCAGCTGAAGAACGTATTGAGGATCGCTTTTTGAGCACTCTAAATCGGCATTAGCATAGGTAACGGACGGTGTCTGCGAATGCGTCGCAAGTTCGTCACAGATATACTTACATGCATACATATCTACTTTTGCATATGTGTATGTGTGTACATATATCACTTACACCTACTACAGTGCTACCCGTTCATCACTTGGCCAACACCACCACTACCACCGACACCAGCGCAGCCCTCATTCTCATCCATACTCTCCATTTTCATACTCATAATCGACTGCTGTCACCACCATTCTCGCCCCACTAACTCTTACGTCGTAACTGTCCACCGTAGCAACACAGTGACGATAATTATCGTGGTCGTCGTCGTCGTCGTCGTCGTCGTCGCCATCGCCGCCGCCTCCGCCGCCAACTTTATTGTTGCTGGTCCCTGTTATTTATTATGTAGTACTGGTAATGGTACTGGTACTGGTGTCTCATATGCACATATTAATGCCATTGTAGCTGGCTGCTACTTTTTTTTTGCTATCGTTGTTGTCGACGTCTTCAGCCATCTCCATCTCTGCCTCTGACGATTCTGTTGCTGTTCAAACTTCATTGCCGTACTCATGCGTCTTCTCGACCCACCTTTTCCCACTCCTCCTCCTCCTCCTCCTTCTCGACCGTACCCACCCATTGCTGTCGTCCGTCTCGTCGCTGTCTGTTTTACGAATTGGGTAAAGCGCCAGCAGAACAGCCAGTCGTTGGAGCCTCCTCAGTTGTTTTTCGACGTCTGAATTGAGTGCGTGTACCACACTCGTCGGCAGCAATGTGAAACCACGTACATATACATATATGTATCTGCATACTAAAAAGATACTTATTTACATTTGTGTAAGTGTTTAGATACATACATATGCACAAGTATTTACATATGTATGTACGCACGTACATATGTACATATGTATTTAAATATGTATGTAGTGCCGTCAACCGAATCAAAGTGGCCGATTGTGTCCATAACTGGCCATTTTTCCATTTCTTTGTGTTTGCACTGGGAAAGTTTATACGCTTTCAATTTCCTTTAAAAAAAATATAATTTCCGCTAATTGCTGTGATGGCAGCGGAATCGTTATCGCAATCAGACCAAAATTGTATGAAAATATCTACATACATATGTACATACATATACATTTACAAATAAAAAAGGGAAACCACAAAAAAGCCGTGCTTTTCGCGAAAGTAATAACACGTCAAAGTAATTTGTTCGCTGGTTTTTATTATAAGCAAAAGGTGAATGAAACATCAAAGGAAAAGAAAAAACCGTGCAAAATAAATAGCAAGAAATAATTAAAACGAATTAATGGCGTGTTTTAAGTAAATCTACATACATACATGCTCGTAAAAAAAAGTGAAATTGTGAAGTGAAAAAGTCATAAAAGAGATGCTGCAAAACAGTTATAAAAAAAAAATGTTTCATTTCATTGCTTTTTACACACCATCCGGTGCGCCGCCCCCAAAACGGGCGTGCAAAATTTTGTGAATGAACTTCTTTCTAATGCGCAAGTTTAGCAGTACTTGCAGTAATTGCTGTTGTTTCTTGATTTTTTTTTATTTTTGTTTTTGGTCCCTTGTTGCAACCATCTTCGTCATCACTGCCCTGGTTTTTGCTACATTCGCGTTTTGCCAATTCTCTTGCAATGCTTCTGTCATCATCGATGCTGCGCATACACACCCATTCTTTTTTCTTGCAAAGTTGTTGTTTGAGCGTAGCGTTCTAAAACTACATACATACATGAATGCAACCGTTGTACCTATATACATACATATTTATGTACCTATAGTAACTCAAGGAAAAGCCTTCCAAAGGTGATTTTATCCAAATGTTTTAGAAGTTAAATTTTTTTTCTAACATGTCATAGCTTTATTTTTATAATAAAAAAATCATTAAACAAAATTTTAAACTAAAAGTCCAAAATTTAGAAAAATTCAACAGATTTTTCTCAAAACTTAAACCTTTTTTAACAGATAGTACCATTAGAGCAGCAGATTTGATTTTTTGTTTAATTATTTGGTCTCTGAACTGTCCGATATTTATTTTTTCACAAGAATTCTAAATTGTCAAAAGGTGTTTGCATGTGAAACCTTTCTGCATAAAAATAAGCGATTGAAAACCAGCCTTCGGAACGTTTACTTAACTCAGAAGCAGAAAGCTCATCATTGGGCCTTACAAAGGATGGATCGAAGCTTTTGGAAGCAAATAAATTTATCAAAAAGGAAAGTCGCGTCAATTATGTTTTTTCTTTCATTTATTTATTTTTCATTTAGAAGCAACAACAAAATACAAATAAATGTTGTTTTCTTTTCTTTAATGCCACTACCTATTTCATGTTTTAGTACAATAAGGTGCAAACTGATTTTTAATATTTTTTGGAAAAATTTCATCCGTTCTAGCTTACACTGCAAATTTCGTGGGTTATAAAACTGAATACGCAAAAATTTTATAAAAACTTATATTAAAAAACTTAAATTTCCATGCAAAATTTTTCAATTTTGCTAACATTTACACAGTTTTAAACTTTAATGTTTTCTATGCGACAATTTTATTGAGCTTTTTTTGATGAAAACTATTATAAAAAAAAACAAAAATAATTTACAAATGGTTATAGCTGCTATTCCAGAGATCACCACATCCTCTCATCAGACTTCTTCAGTGGTATTCGATCCAACGACCACGGCTGACTGAGCCAGTGGGCTATAAACACTGTGCTAAGTTCGCCTTACAAACTGTTGTTACTTTTACCACTTTTTTTATGTGTTAAGCCCACTACTCATTTATAAGGCCATAAATAAAAAAAAAACAAATAACCTTTAACATTTTCGTTATAAAAAGATCGCTATTTTTATAAAAAGTTAGCAAAAAATGTTAATGTAAAAACATTGTGAAAATTAAAAAAAACACACCTTGTGAACGCTTCTTTGTGTCAGTGTAAAAGTATGCATCCACATACATATCTCAGCATGCATCTATGCATCCAAGATAATCAATTATGTATAAAAAAATGGTTTGTTGTGCATTTAAATTGAAAAATTGCACTACCAGTTGATTGGTAATCAAGCGAGCACAACTGGCTGCATACACTTGTCGCTGGAAGATACCAAATGCCGTACAAAGACATGTGTGGAAGCATAATTACATATTTATATCTATGCATGCATATTAGGGTGGTCCTTAAAAATAGCAACGTCATGTGGCACAGCTCTGTTTTGTTCTACGCACAAAATAAGCCAATTCATGAAAATTTTACATTAAAAAAAAACATGTTAAGGGTCGTTCCGGGGTTTGAAAAAACTAACTTTTTTTTTTAAATCGCAAAATTGGAAAAATTTTTGACTTTAACCAGCATAAGTCAGCCAAAGTCTTGTCGAATTCTAGCGCATAAAATATGTATATATTTTGTACGAAGAACAAAATAAAGGGGTGTCCCATTCAAAAATTAAGATGGTGATATTTTTAATGACCACCCCAATGCATATACATACATTCAATTAAGGAAACAAAAAAGTTATCGACTGTCACCCCCGGCTCTTGGTGTGACTGTTTTTTTTTTTTGTTTGTAGTTGTTATAGTGTTGCGCAATTTATGCTGCTTGTTTTTTGCTTTCTTGCAAAAATTTACGTTTTCTGTTGCATCGTGAAGCATGGTGGTCGGTTATGCGGCAACATATTAGATATCTACATACATTTGCAAATCAAAAGAATAAATATGTACATAAGTACCTGCATTACTATATATATATA
>NW_023458561.1:40372646-40386606 GCF_013731165.1 Rhagoletis pomonella | reverse complement strand
AAAAGAATAAATATGTACATAAGTACCTGCATTACTATATATATATATATACATATTTACTTGTGTATATATGTACATACTCAAAAGCATATACGTACATAAGTATATATGTATACCCAGCTCAGTGCCGGCCGCAGGATTTCTCTTTGGGGAAGGCAGTTTATGTAAAGCCATTCGCAATAACCAAGAATATCATTGTTTTATTTAGAGTATTCAGCATATTGTATTTAATTATGCATGCTAGAGTGCCAGCTACTGTCGAAGGCCCTTGGAGAGGTTTTCTAACTTAGCACGTCGTTTAAAATTACTTAACGGAAAATTTCCTGCTTTGGTCCTAAGATAAAACTACTACAATTTTTAACATTTTTGAAGGCCTTTTCCAGGACTTGGAATTGACCCCATACATTTCAGTCTTGTCTATAAATTTGTATTATTTTATACATATGGATAATTCGATGAATTTCAAAAACTTTAAAATCCGATACCTCAACAAAATTCGATAGCTCGACTAACTTCAATGATTTTCGATAAATTTCTATAACTGTTCGTTTCAAGAGCTCGCTAAATTTCGATAACTCGATAAACTTTGGATACTTCTATAAATTTCGATAACGCGGTTAGTTTTGATAGCCCCATATTTTTCGAAAGCAGCGATAACTCGATAAACTTATGTAACTTAAAATTTCGATAGCACGCTGTATTTTGAAATTCCAAAAACTTCGATTCGATAAATCCAATAATTTCAGTTAATCAACAAATATCGATAATCCGATAAGTTCAAAGAAGTCGCTGCACTACGATAAATCGACAAATTTCGTTAACTATAAATAATGATAATGCAATAAATATCGATAACTTGATGAATTTCATTTACTTGACACATTTCGACAATCCCATACATTTTTATAGCTCGATAACTATCCATAAATTTCGACAACTAATTTTCTGTGTCTATAAATTTCGACAACTCAATAGACATTGATCAATTTGAATAATACATTGCGATAACTCAATAACATTTATAACTTGATAAATTTCGATAACTATAAACTTCGATGATTCGATAAATTTCGATAAATTGATAACTTTCGATAACTAAATTTTTTATGACTGAATTTACTTCGATTCCTTTCGAAAAATTTCAATACATTTTCTTACCCTTTCATCACTATTATGTATTTTTTCATCACCGCATTTATCTATAACTTCAAATACGAAGTAAAACAACCACAATACTCGCCAGTGTATTTTTTTTTTAGGTTTCGTTTTTTAATAGGTTTCCCCCAATAGCCGCTGAATCCACAATACCCTTCATTCCCCCAATTGCAAGGAAAAACAACGTTGTCACCATTAGGCTACCTCAGTGAAAAAGCTTTACAGAAATATTAAAATATTTTTTACAATTATTATCGTAAACTAAATTATAGCAAATTTGTATGCATATTTCCGTCCAACATGGGGGGTTCAAACCCCCAATACCCCCTCCCCCATTGCGGTCGGGCCTGACCCAGCAACATAAACATATTCCAATTGATTTCTGTGCCTCCCTCTTGCTGGATCACGGTGGCTTCTTGGTCACATTGCCGCCGTACTGTCCTTATCCGCGCGCGCTTGTCACGTCCATCGTCACCTTTTGTTTGCTTATTACCTTCATTCGTTTGCAATTGCTTTGTTGTTTTTTTTTGTTTTTTTTCTTTAACTTTTCTGTTTGTTCATAAGATTTTTCGTTGGTTTTGCTCTTATTGTTGCTATTGCTTTTTGTTTTATTTTTTATTTATTTTTTTTTGTTGCTCCACAATCACGACCTCCAGTTTTACCCTCGGAAGCCATTCACTATTCGCAAAAAATAATTCGTAGAAATGGATGCCCAGTTGGAAAATTAATGCCAGACACGAGGTTTTTTTATATGTTCCTTTAATGAACAAGAAATGATATTATAAGAAATGATATTATAAACCCCTAAACAGTATATCGAAATGAAAAGAATGTCGACTTGGAACGATTACGCCATGTCAGTCTACCTGTCGGTCTGTCTGTCACTTTGAACGCAAACTAGTCACTCAGTATTCGAAATATCCGATCAATGTGGGATCACTACAACATTGGGAACTATTTATTTAGGATTATTTGAATATAAGAAATTGGGCTAGAACTCCTCCACTTAGGCTGCTGGGAACATGAAATTTTTAACTACTTTCACTAAACATCCAATCCTTCTCATTCTGTGGGTGTTTGAGTTACACCCCCCATTTGCTGCGGTCTTCGTGCCCGTAGTGGCGGATCCGCCTAAAAGCTTTATCCCAAACTTAGACCTCTAATTGGCGTGATTTGCAAACGATTTTTGCTTAGATCCGAACGCTTTCCATGTATTTTTTAGTACCGCATGGGTGGCATTAAATACTCAGTATTAGTTGAAATTGCCATCTTAGAAACCAGAGTATAAGAGTACCTCCAAAAATTTTCCTGAAAATGAAGGCTAGTAAAAAATTCACTTTATTTTAGCGTTTATAGTCAAGAAGACGGGAGGGGCGAAAAAGAAAAAAATTCCAGCAAGGTAGACGTGCAAAGGTACTTAAATGTGAAAAAAACATACTGCGTAAGTACAGTGTTGGTCAAACCATATGGCACTGAAACGAATAACCAGTCTGAACGTGTGTCCGAGTTTGTTACCCTGTTGGTAAAGACAAATATATGGTATCAATACATATATTCTTCATCGTAGGGCAGCAAAGAACTTCCAAATCTTCTTGAGAAATCTGCAAGCTCTTTCTGGTTCAATATCAAAAGTATGGAGTAGTCTCAAGCGAATAATAATTCCATATGTTTTGACTACCACTGTATGCATAAACGTACACACAAAATGCCCATACAAGTCACACACACATTTAGACATACATATATATATATATACATATGTATATTCAAATGAACTCAATCGACGTCAAGAAATCGTACACTCTCTCACAGTGATAACTTCTTGCTCCAGCCATTACGCAGGCAATCAAGAGTAATATAAATTTATATGTAAATACATACATACGTACATCCATACATGCATTTTACATATAATAATGTGTAATTTTTTTTATTAATAAACTTTAAAATTACCCACTACATCAATTTTTTAAAATGTTTTCGAAAGTTATGCAAAGTTCTACATTTCACCTCCAACTCATCTTAAAAGATCATGAAATTTTTAAAAAGGTGCTTTTTTAAAGATATGTACGAATTTTCTTTGCAAATTCTAAATAAAATTATGTTATATAATTTGTATTTAAACGAAACTTACTTTTGATTTACAAAATAAATATTTTTTCTCTAAGTTCAAAAACTGATATCTTAAAAAACACCTTGAAGATTTCAGGTTCTTTTAAGATCAGTCAGAGGGATTGTAAAATAAAATGTATACACGTTTTTGCTTCAACGTTTTTTTAAATTTCAAAATAGAAATTTTTTATTTCCCTTTTTTTTTTAATGTACTTTATTTATACAGTCCCAACTTTATCAGAACCATTTTTGTAACTGTAATATTTTTTGGGATATTCTAAAAATTACCTTAGCAAAATGCGGGAAGTTGTGAAGTTTTGAAATTATGAACTTTTGATTTTTTTTCCTCTGGCCGAACAATGTTATACGATAACATAAATTATTCATTTAAATCAAAAATTGTCTATTACAACGATTGCTTAATTTGACATGGATTTACCCATATGGGGTATTCCATGACTAAGTGAGCCATATGGTCCAGTTACAAAGTTACTTATAAAACAGGTCCGTCTTGATTAATCATTAGTTAATACCCCAAATTACCAAAATTAAAAAAAAAAATCTTGCAGTACTATTTAATTTCAATTTAGGCTAATTTAAAACTTGAGCAGTAAAAAACTTTACAACCACGAAAATATTGTTTGATACAGAAAGCGTTGCAAAATCAATTGTCTGTAAAAGTAAAACGTGTTTGAAGTGTTGACTAAATTCCTCGTGTTTTCAGCTTTTAAAGAAAGTAAAACTCCGTTTAAAAAAGGTAAGCCTTTTAGTTATATTACAGTTTAAACTAAACAAGATTCTCCTCGTCCAACCCGTGACAATTAGGTAAAATTTTCGCTTTTCTTAGCTTTTGGATTTGGGATATGGCTGTAACTTTTTAACTAGTTTGTAATTCCGCTATAAATCCTTATTTAATTTGTTCTGTTCCATTCCACGGGAATGTCTTAAAATTATTAGAAGTTTTATCGTGTCCCCCCCGTGACAGTCACGGGTTGGACATTCATCATTGGTGATATACAAATGAAGAAATTGGTAAATTTTTATTCTCTCCAAAAGATTTACGAGAACTTTTTAGTATTCGGCGTGGATGTTTTGTAGTTTTTGCGATTTTTAAAGATTTGCCAAAAACCATTTTAAAAATTCCGAGGTTGATTTTTCTTTCCAGAACGATGGCTAAAACGACATCTGCTGAGCGAATGCGAAAATTTAGACAAGAATTAAAGAGCAGACCCGAAGAGTTAAGAAGGCACCTTCAGAAAGAACGAATGCGTGACAAGAAAAGACGTGAATTGCGAAAAGAAAAAGAAGCACGTTGTAAACGATTATTAAATGAAAGGCGATGCAAGGAAGCTCAGAAAAAAAGGAACTATAGAGCAAGAACAAAAACTCTTACACAAGCATTGGATGATGAACTTTCGCCACCGTCGCCATCATTAGGGTCATACAATTGTGCGCAGACGCTAGGCAAAGCAGTATGTAAAGTAAAACGAATCCTACCGTCTAGTCCAAGCAAGAAATTGGCCGTTATACGCAAACTAGTTTTGGAAAATTTAGGGAATGATGTTAATTTAGTTTCCCCAACCAACAAGAACAGAGATATGAAAAATGCCTTATCTGAAAAGGATAAAGAAAATGTCGTCAACTTTTATCTGCCTGATGATATCAGTCGCCAGTCACCGGGTGTTAAGGACGTTAAATCTATTAAAAATAAAGAAACGGGAGAAAAGACTTTATGCCCAAAGCGATATATGAATTTCACTGTAAGAGAAGCTTATTCTCTCTTCACTAGCGATAATCCTGAAATGAGTATACGAATTTCAAAATTTTATGAGCTTCGCCCCTCCTACGTCTTATTAACTAGCCAAATGCCCCATAATGTCTGTGTATGCAAATACCACGCCAATTTTAACTACTTAGTTGAAAGTATAGCCGCCAAATTACCAGGGTTCCCTAAAACAGGTGCCGATCTTCTAAACGAAATTTCTTGTGACGTCAATAGCGAACAATGTATGCTTGGAAATTGTGCTGAATGTGTCAGTGATCTGAAAACTCTATTGCCTGATAACGATACCTTGTACCAATCTTGTAGGTGGAAGCAGTGGTCTGATGTAGAAGGGAGACCCAATGTAATTACAATTGCGGGTACCATTGGAGAAGCTATGGAAAAATTGCAGCAGCAACTTCAACGATTTAAGACCCATGTATACGTAAAGAGAGTACAATATAATGCCTTTTTAGAAGCGAAGCGTAGTATACCAGCTGATGTAGCAATTTTGCAAATTGATTTTGCTGAGAACTACACCATACTCTCGCAAGATGAGATTCAGTCTGCACATTGGAAACACAATCAACTTACCGTATTTACAGGATGTGCTTGGTTAACTGACGAGAAAATAAGCTCATTTGCGATCGTAAGTGGTGTTCTACGCCACGATAAGCACACCGTTTTTGCATGCCTAAAAAAAGTTATACTAATGCTTAAAGATCAATTTCCGGAATTGCAAACCATCAAAATTTTTTCTGATGGTGCAGCTTCACAATTTAAAAACAAGTTCACCATTTCAAATCTATGCTACATGCCCCGAGATTTCGGGGTTCAAGGAGAGTGGTACTTCTTTGCAACTTCCCATGGCTGTGGATGGGGTAGGAGCTGTGGTTAAAAGGGCAGTGTGGATGCAAATTAAGCAGAGGAAGTTACACATCAATAATGCCAAAGATTTCGTATCATCAGCTCAAAATGTAGTGAGAAATATTAATGTGATTGAACTATCAGAATCAGAAATCAGTGAGAATAAAGCAATGCTTGAAAGTAGGTGGCACTTTGCAATTGGCATTCCAAAAGTCCAATCACACCACTACTTCACAAGTGTCAACCAGGAATACCTAATACAACGCCTTACTTTTAAATCAAAACCAATAAAATGCAGAGCTTTCAAGACAAGCGTTGCTGATGTATATTCCGAGACAAATGAACCCTTGGCCTCTCTCATCAATAATGACTAAGCGCTTTTATTTGTATCATGTGGAAACCTCCGTTTCATAAAAGAAGTCGTACGAGTCCCACCCGTGACAAACGTTGTCCCGCCCGTGACATCATAAATTCAACTTTTTAAATGATAAAACACTATTTTTTGTTGTAAATTTGGTTACTGTATTTCTTCTTAGTCCTTTCTGTGTAATAAAATACCTTGTTTAAATAAAAATGTGAAATAAGTTCGCAGACTTTCTGATAAAAATTCAGATACTAAAATCCAGTGTCTTTTTTTTGTCCAGCCCGTGACAGAGATAATGACTCAGTATTTTCCGAAATAAAATAAAATATACGTAATTTTTCATTTCCTACTTACTCATCAATAAGTGGACTACGTTTGTTTATATCAAAATATATTTCAGCTGCGTATTTTAAGAATATATTTAGAAAAAGAGTGAACATTTTGCTGTACAATTGTCCCACCCGTGACGGTGGAATACCCCATATACAATGTATATATTTTTTTAAAGCATTCGCTTTTAGATCGCGTTTAGCTCTCGGCTATTGACGCTTTGTTTGCAGGGCTGCCAACTTAGCTTAGCTATGTAGTTCCATGTCGAGGATAAAAAAGGGCCAAAATGTGCCAAATAGAAAAATAAAAGTGCCAAAAAAGGTGCTATTCTTTTGAGTTCAACCCATTTAGCATTAAAGTTGGAAAAACATTCCTAAAACAAAGGTATAATGCCAAAGTAAGATTAAACAGTTGTACACACTGTAGAAATGAAAAAATTTTAATTGAGAAAAAGAAGTACACGCAAAGGATTTCACAAAAATGAATTGAAATATTACTATTTTTCAAAAGTGCCATTTTGGCACTTTGTGCCAAATTTAAAAATTAAGTGCCATTTGAAGTAAAAAAAAGGGCAAAAAATGGCACGGTTTGAGCGAAGTTGGCAGCCCTGTTTGTTTGTGCTCTCCGCTCAATGGAAGTCACTACTTCAGCTTGTTGCGTCGCAAACAAAACGACCGCACCACTCTGACTTAGGCCGCCCATTTATTATGCCGTGCGAGTAAATACGTATCGGCGTACTTAAATACCTACACATACATACATACATATGTATATAATACTTTTTCTTCCACAATTTGCTTTTACATTTCAATTCGCAGCAATCAGCCGTGAGTGTAGGTGTAATACTGTTGCTGATATTTGTTTTATTTATTTCTTTCTTTCTTTCTCTTTATTATCGACCCCCACCACCTCCCACCGTACAGCGTATGTATGTATGTATATATAATAACTAAACCAGCACATTATTCTCTCGCTCTCACTCTTTGTTTTCATTTTCATAGCACTTTTACAACACCAAGCCCCAAGTTGGTTATAGGCTATTCGACTTCTCCGCTGCTCAGCTGCTGGCTCGCTCTGCTCCACCGATACAACCATCGTCAAACAAACAAGTTCATTCTCCAGTCACTTTTTTTATATATTTTTTGCTTTTTTGCTCATTTTAGTTGCCCACTTCGCTTCCTTACCTTTAATAACGTTTTGTTTTTCAGTTTTAAGAGTTCTAGGTTTTCTATTTCACCGCTTTTGTGTGTTGTTTTTTTTTTTTTTTTGTTTAGCTTCTCGTCTCTTCGTTTGTTTTATTATTATTTGCCATTCTACTGGTGTTCGTTTGATCATTCGTTGCCGCTATGTCAGTGCACTTTTCTCGTTAAGAAGTTCACTTATAATTGTGTTTTATAGAATTTTTTGTGCCACAAATACCAAAGAGTATCTCCTTTCTAATGCTTCTTGGGTCTTGTGTTCGACTTGAAGCTTTAAATTATGCTTGGCAACTGATACGTGCGCTTGGTCGAGTGGAGTGATCATCTGTTACCAGATTTCGTACACCGTCTTTGCAGGTTTTGAAACTATTTGTCTTCTAGCTTGCTTTTTGAGAGAATTTAGGGCTGCACTCCTCACTGCAGGTATCTCAAGCTCATAGAAATACCGTCTGTCTCGCTGCATGTTGCTCTTGCTTATATTCGCTAATACCGGTCGCTCCTTGGCAATAATCGAAGTGTAATTCTGCCATGAAACGGCTTCTCACAAAAACCATCCGCCGTTCGTAGGCGGCGCAAAAGTATGGGTCCCGCGCTCCGACGGAAGGAAGGATGATGTACGTACTTATGAGCGCCTATACGTCCTATAACGAAATGAGGGACCCGAAGCATTGTAATCTCTAACACTTGGCAGATTGATCGTTTCTGGATAGTCGAAAGGCACGCTTTCAGTATTTTGGATATACACACGTATAGTCCAAGCGCCAAACATTGACTTGCATTCCTACCATTTTGCACCCAAGATACGGACATGCTGCCGGGCAGCAACAAATTTTGATTAGGACACAAGAAGTTTCGATTTTGAAAAACTGCAATCAAAGCGGACAGTCAGTATTGCTGCCCGTGGGAAAACCTGAAAAATATCTTCACCAACTCGGCAGGGGAAACGATTTGCTTTAAATAATTTTTTAAAATACAACTTCTATCAAGCTAAATAATAACGGCTGCACTTTTTGAGGTATGCAAATATTGGATCAGTATAGGAAAAACGCAAACATTTTGAGAGTTGAAACAATTCGTAAATTTTTTTAAGTCATTTTGATCAAAAACTTGAACTTTTCTCAGAGAAACGGCACTTTGCATTGCCATTGTATTTTTGAACAGTACAGTAAACTATTTACCTGACCTTTAAATATTAAGGATTTAATGTTACTACGCATAAATTATTTTTGTAGGCTCCGATCCGAATTTTAAGTGTATTTAATAAAAGAAAGGTATAATGTAATGTTAAATCTTGCCTCAAAAAGTTAACCCTGGGTCACACTGATTGAAATACTTGTCGACCAGTACAAACGCCAAAAAATTGTATCATCTTCAGCGACTTACAGATTTTTCAAAGCAGAGGCTAAAGTTTTGTAGACTTCTAAACCCTGAACTGAAGCAAGGTGAGAAAATGAACCCAAGTCTCCAGTCGATAACGACAGACTTAATATGCCATCACTCGTATATGCCACTATAAACTAGGAATTCACCATACGCTAAATCCTGGAGAAGTCTCGCGAGCGGAGGGTCGAAACGGCATCTCGTTGTTCATCTTAAAGCCAGAAAAGGAGATGGCTATACGCCGCGGATTTTGTAACCCTGTGAATATAAAAGGGCTACTTAAAATGACGTTGAGTAGCAGCATCAACTCGTTCAAAAAGGAAATAACCACTCCACGGCCTTTTAAAGCAAACTTTAATCGGATGTTTGGATAATATTATAAGACATGCAGGGGCTATATGCTAAAGGAGCCTACAATTACTGCCAAATGATATCTTTTCTGGCGCGGCGTTATTATTAGTTTTGTTCCAGAATATTCCACACTGGCTTCATGGAAAAAGTCCAATCTGATTAGTGCAGGGTCTCTTCCCGTATAGAACAAGTGTAGGTACATAACTAATAACAATATCGTTATTGTACAAGTTCGCCCATTGTGACAATATTAACCAGAGATGCATACTGGAGGTCTGACCATGGTCCCATGGCATAATATTGTTGAATTCAAGATGTGAAGTGTATTTCTTGAATAAGTTCCATGTAATTCACTTTCGATTGACTTTCTTAAAATTTCCAGTTAACTGATTTTCGTTTACATTTTTTACGCTCTGAAAATTCATACAAATGTATTATGTACATATGTAGCTTGTAAATCTACCAACTACTTACAAACTTAATTACCTCCATACCTACATACATACATACATATTGAAATAAAAGCCGACTATACTTTACTAACACTATCGGTAATTTTTGCTTTACACTTCCATACACTAACATCACCGGTTGGTTATTCTTACAGCGCTTATTATCTTACGTACATACATATGTACATAGTACATAAATATGTATGTACATACGAGTATAACCACAATTTTTGTTGTTGATTGTTTTTTTTTTCGAAGCGTTATTTTTCTCGTTCAGAAAGTGGTTTGCCTTCAAGTTGTCACATTTTTGTTCTGCCAACGTATTGAAGAGGTGGCTAAAACTGCCTTTAATTTTTGTTTGTTCGATTTTTAAAACTCCATAAACCTGCTCTTTACTCTATTTCTGCTTTACACCTCCTATCATATACATACATATGTATGTACCTATGTATTTATATGTATATGTTACTATACATGTACATTAGATCGCAGCACCCCCCATACAAAAAAAAAACAAAAAAAATCGGTACTGTTTTTCTACTGGAATTATAAAATCTATTATATATTAAGACTTTCACCAAAATATCTCGCAAAAATATTAAGATTTCCGTGAGCTGGACCGATTTGAAAATACCTCCAAGAATTTCGTTTTTTTTTTTATTAATAAATACAGTTTTATAAATATTTTTTGAAAAAAATTAACTAACTAACTAATAAAAATTGGGACGTGAATGATTATTTTTGCAAAGAAATAAAAAGGGCGAGAAAATACCTATCTACTGATACCTCATAACGCTATTTCTTACACAAATCTTTGAAAAAAGTTAAAAAGCAGCTTCAAAAATTTCATTATTATGATATTTATTCCGTTGATATATAGATTTTTTAAGCTTAAACTGTTTTATCTTCTGAGGGTATTTTTTCCAAAAAAAATCATTTAAGAAACTGTTTTTATTCATAAAAAACTCCATTTTTAAAGGTATTTTCAAACCGGTCAAGCTCATGTAAATCTTAATATTTTTCCGAAATAGTTTGGTAGAAGCCTTAGAATATACTAGATTTTGTAATCTCGCCGGAAAAACCGCAACTTTTTTTGGTGATGCAGTCTAATGCACATTCATACATATGTACATTGATCATTTAAGTACTTATAAAATACATAGCAAGTGCCGGTAGTATGTTTAGTATAGCAAGGCGGTTCTCAATATTATTTTATAACATATTTTTTTTAGAACTCCTTGTTTTGTGATGCCTACTCCCTTTTTCAGGTTTTTACATAGCTTAGTGATCGAGGCACGTAAGTGTATGAATCTTTTGTTAGGCTATAATGTTATAAGCTAAACTCATTGAAGGGGCATACGAAATTTATATTAACAGGAAAAGCAATATAACTGGCTTTCGGGTGTAGTAGGCGAAGAAGGTGACAGGTATGTATAATCCTCTGCAAGTGCATAAAAGGACGTCATAAATCCTCCAGATTTAAACGCATCCTAGCAAAGAGCCCCCCGCTCTCTTCGCCTACCTGAGAGAGCAGTAGTGAAGACTCGTTAAAGTATCTGCTTGCTTCCCATTTTCCTTGTAAACCATTCCCTGGAGAAACCTGCGTAGGGGCAAGGCACGAGGTTTTCACTTCTCTCTATAACCTGCAGGATTCTCGTCGCCTGGTATGGACGATAAACTCGTTTAAACCCTTCAAGTTCCCGCGATGGAACGACATCATACTCGAGCAACTCTAAACAGCGTTGTTATATTTAGGACTGGCGTCCTTCAGAATACAACTATTTTATATAAAAATAATTGGCTGGTTGGTTGCTGCGCTTATAGTTAACAGCCTCGCTAAATTCTATTATAGAAAAGTCCTGTTGTTGTCGCATTCTTCTGTCCTTGATCTAAGCAGGTCAGAGTTCCCCAGGTTTTACTAATTCATGAACTCTGTCCATGCCTTCGATATTTCTATATCCAAATGTCAAGACATATTTTTGGTTATCAACTCTATTACCTAAGATGCTGCAGGTTATAAAATTACCTAGAACTTCCACCAAGAAGATCCTTGAACCTTTACCCAGTCTTGGAGGTCGAGACACTGAGCAGAGAGAGAAAAGTACTCTTTATAGTCGCAGTTCAGGATGGAAGTCGCATTTGTAAGTTTCTGTCGAAGTCAAAAGTGGCTACCAAATACTTAGTCTGATGTTTTTAATAAAGTTAGTATTCAACCCATCAACATCTCAGCCATTGGATCATGAGATTGTTGAGTATAACCTCAAAATATCTTACCACCTCTTAGTAAAACTCAGACCTAGCGTGGGAAGGCTAGTTAGTACCTATTCTTCCGGTGCATTGGCAGTTGGCAACCCTGCCATAAAGCTGGACATCGGCTGGAAACGGAAATGAAAAGCAGATATTTAGTAAAGCGAAGGTGCAGAAGAAACCCAAAAAATTACAAAGAGCTTAGAATGGCAACTGCAGAAGCTTGAAACACAGAGACAACGCCAAAAGTTAGTATTTAAATTTCATGCTATTCAGAACTGCGGCCATTATAAAAGTCCAAGACGAACATTCCAAAGAATAACAAAGTTTTTCTGGTTTCGGCTATGTGCCATCTTAAGTGTCATTTTTCGTTCTGCTCCATACGTGCGTTTTTGTTCGTATATATCGAAGGATATTTACATAGATTCAAAAGTTACATATTGTCATTCTAAGTTACTCATACGCCCCATCCGAAAAAAATTATATTTTTCTAAAATCGGAAATTTTAAGGACATGCCCCAATTACTTAACTAGCAACCATAAATTAGTATAAAAATTACATTTTAGGGTTTAACAGAAATTAATTTTGGCAACAAAATGTCCGGTTTTTGTACCGATTTATGCTGTCGTAACTTTTAATTGAAAATCAGTGTAAAAGCAAATTAAACCGATGAATATCGATCCATAAAATTTGTGTTGGAACTGACCCTGTTATGTTAACAGAAATAGTCAAATATAAAAATAGTAAGTTTTAAGTATTTACTTTTCACATTAACGTTGAAATAGACAGACGTTTTAAGTGGCAGGTATCAAATTTCAAAGGAAATGCAATACCTTACTACTGACAGCAGTCTCAATCAATCTGGCCAATACCAGTACTGTTGATCTACTTTTCCGCTTTTTTTATTAAAATTATCAGCGCTTATTCTACTTCCACCGTCCTCGTTTTTTGCGCCGAATAACCATAGCAATTTAATTCTCTCATAATAATAAATGATTTTAATTGCATCTTAACAAATAAATTATTTACTTTCTTTCATTTATATGTGCATACATATGTACTTACATACGTATACTTTTATGGATATCAAATTATCCAATCTATTGCAAAATAATTGAAATTTTGATTATGTCACTGAGAGTCGTATATACATAAATACATATGTATGTATGAATGTAAAAATATATATGTACATATGTAATTAAGCAATAACGCAAATTACGAATAGATATAATTTAATATTGGCAATTATTTCAATAGATACGTTTTCGTGTTAATTTTTCCTAGACATAAAATTATAATATAATTTACACATACATACATAGTACATACTTAAAGATTTTGTGAAGTGTTTTCATTTAATCCGATTCTGGTTGGAATGAACTGGTGCACTCAAGCCAAGTTTACCACACCACTGCCACTGAATTCCAGCGTGGTTCTGATTACTTCTTCTTTGTAAATTTCTGTGACATTAAGTCCGTTAATTCCCTGTTACACATTGGGCATCATGTATAAAATCTGAGCTTAAACTCAGACTAAATTTTTGCACTGCGCATGCACGCTACGACTTTTTGTTTCTGGAAATCGCTTCCAAGTCAATTAAAGTTGCTTCCCTTCAGGTTTGACTGACCTTCTCTACGACTCACGCGGCCCATCTCTCCCACATATTGGCTTCCTTCCCTTGGCCTTCTTTTCAACGCTCCCGTACTCTATCCGATTTTTTAGGATCCCCTAAAAAAA
>NW_023458561.1:40346504-40372546 GCF_013731165.1 Rhagoletis pomonella | reverse complement strand
AAAAGAATAAATATGTACATAAGTACCTGCATTACTATATATATATACATATTTACTTGTGTATATATGTACATACTCAAAAGCATATACGTACATAAGTATATATGTATACCCAGCTCAGGGCCGGCCGCAGGATTTCTCTTTGGGGAAGGCAGTTTATGTAAAGTCATTCGCAATAACCAAGAATATCATTGTTTTATTTAGAGTATTCAGCATATTGTATTTAATTATGGATGTTAGAGTGCCAGCCAGCTACTGTCGAAATTCGACCGCTTTTCTAGTTTTTTAAGGCCCTTAGAGAGGTTTTCTAACTTAGCACGTCGTTTAAAATTACTTAACGGAAAATTTCCTGCTTTGGTCCTAAGATAAAACTACTACAAATTTTTAACATTTTTGAAGGCCTTTTCCAGGGCTTGGAACTGACCATTTCACATTGACATTCCAGTTTTGTCTATAAATTTCTATTATTTTATACATATCGATAATCCGATGAATTTCAAAAACTTTAAAATCCGATACCTCAACAAAATTCGATAGCTCGAATAACTTCGATGATTTTCGATAAATTTCTATAACTGTTCGTTTCAAGAGCTCGCTAAATTTCGATAACTCGATAAACTTTGGATACTTCTATAAATTTCGATAATGCGGTTAGTTTTGATAGCCCCATATTTTTCGAAAGCAGCGATAACTCGATAAACTTATATAACTTAAAATTTCGATAGCTCGCTGTATTTTGAAATTCCAAAAACTCCGAACCGATAAATCCAATAATTCCAGTTAATCAACAAATATCGATAATCCGATAAGTTCAAAGAAGTCGCTGCATTACGATAAATCGACAAATTTCGTTAACTATAAATAATGATAATGCAATAAATATCGATAACTTGATGAATTTCATTTACTTGGCACATTTCTACAATCCCATACATTTTTATAGCTCGATAAGTATCCATAAATTTCGACAACTAATTTTTTGTGTCTATAAATTTCGACAACTCAATAGACATTGATCAATTTGAATAATACATTGCGATAACTCAATAACATTCATAACTTTATAAATTTCGATAACTATAAACTTCGATGATTCGATAAATTTCGGTAACTTGATAACTTTCGATAACTATAAACTTCGATGATTCAATAAATTTCGGTAACTTGATAACTTTCGATAACTAAATTTTTTATGACTGAATTTACTTCGATTCCTATCGAAAAATTTCAATACATTTTCTTACCCTTTCGTTACCCTAATTCTTATGTATTTCTCATTGTCTCCATTTTCGTGTTTATCTTTTCTTTTGCCTTCTCTTTTTTGTCTTCATCACTATTATTTATTTCTTCATCACCGCATTTATCTATAACTTCAAATAGTGTAATTTTTTTTATTTTGTACGTTTCAAAAAATAAATAACCCTGTAGGTAAATTTTAAAGTTTTGAAATATCAATGCTATGCAACCAACCACGTAAACTTAATTTTGGCCTCCAGATTACGATGCCGTTTTCAGAAAAATTTTCTGACTCGTTTTTTAATAGGTTTCCCCCAATAGCCGCTGAATCCACAATACCCTTCATTCCCCCAATTGCAAGGAAAAACAACGTTGTCACCATTAGGCTACCTCAGTGAACAAGCTTTACAGAAATATTAAAATATTTTTTACAGTTATTATCGTAAACTAAATGATAGCAAATTTGTATGCATATTTCCCTGCAACATGGGGGGTTCAAACCCCCAATACCCCCTCCCCCATTGCGGTCGGGCCTGACCCAGCAACATAAACATATTCCAATTGATTTCTGTGCCTCCCTCTTGCTGGATCCATGGTGGCTTCTTGGTCACATTGCCGCCGTATTGTCCTTATCCGCGCGCGCTTGCCACGTCCATCGTCACCTTTTGTTTGCTTATTACCTTCATTCGTTTGCAATTGCTTTGTTGTTTTTTTGTTTTTATTTCTTTAACTTTTCTGTTTGTTCATAAGATTTTTCGTTGGTTTTGCTCTTATTGTTGCTATTGCTTTTTGTTTTATTTTTTATTTATTTTTTTTTTTGTTGCTCCACAATCACGACCTCCAGTTTTACCCTCGGAAGCCATTCACTATTCACAAAAAATAATTCGTAGAAATGGATGCCCAGTTGGAAAATTAATGCCAGACACGAGGTTTTTTTATATGTTCCTTTAATGAACAAGAAATGATATTGTAAGAAATGATATTATAAACCCCTAAACAGTATATCGAAATGAAAAGAATGACGACTTGGAACGATTACGCCATGTCAGTCTACCTGTCGGTCTGTCTGTCACTTTGAACGCAAACTAGTCACTCAGTATTCGAAATATCCGATCAATGTGGGATCACTACAATATTGGGAACTATTTATTTAGGATTATTTGAATATAAGAAATTGGGCTAGAACTCCTCCACTTAGGCTGCTGGGAACATGAAATTTTTAACTCCTTTCACTAAACATCCCATTCTTCTCATTCTGTGGGTGTTTGAGTTGCACCCCCCCATTTGCTGCGATCTTCGTGCCCGTAGTGGCGGATCCGCCTAAAAGCTTTATCCCAAACTTTCCCTGTATTTTTTAGTACCGCATGGGTGGCATTTAATACTCAGTATTAGTTGAAATTGCCATTTTAGAAACCAGAGTATAAGAGTACCTCCAAAAATTTTCCTGAAAATGAAGGATAGTAAAAAATTCACTTTATTTTAGCGTTTATAGTCAAGAAATCGGGAGGGGCGAAAAAGAAAAAAATGCCAGCAAGGTAGACGTGCAAAGGTACTTATATGTGAAAAAAACATACTGCGTAAGTACAGTGTTGGTCAAACCATATGGCACTGAAACGAATAACCAGTCTGAACGTGTGTCCGAGTTTGTTACCCTGTTGGTAAAGACAAATATATGGTATCAATACATATATTCTTCATCTTAGGGCAGCAAAGAACTTTCAAATCTTCTTGAGAAATCTGCATGCTCTTTCAGGTTCAATATCAAAAATATAGAGTAGTCTCAAGCGAATAATAATTCCATATGTTTTGACAACCACTGTATGCATAAAGGTACGCACACAAAATGCCCATACAAGTCACGCACACATTTAGACATACATATATATATATATACATATGTATATTCAAATGAACTCAATCGACGTCAAGAAAACGTACACTCTCTCACAGTGATAACTTCTTGCTCCAGCCATTACGCAGGCAATCAAGAGTAATATAAATTTATATGTAAATACATACGTACATCCATACATGCATTTTACATATAATAATGTGTAATTTTTTTTTATTAATAAACTGTAAAATTACCCATTACATCTACATACATATATCTTTACCGCAAAGTTTCATCGAAATATCAGTGGTTGCGTTTTTGCTATATTTCCAGATATTTTTCAGTGTTTTTTCTTATTTCCCCACGATTTTCGCAACTTGTGATCTTAAGTTCCACCATATATATGTATGTACGCTCATATGGGTCAATCCATATCAAATCAAGCAATGGTTGGAATCGACCATTTATGAAGCTTTTCTTTTTTCATATAACAAATTTCTGTCAAAGGAAACAATTTTTTAAAATGTTTTCGAAAGTTATGCAAATTTCTACATTTCACCTCCAACTCATCTTAAAAGATCATGAAATTTTTAAAAAGGTGCTTTTTTAAAGATATGTATGAATTTTCTTTGCAAATTCTAAATAAAATTATGTTATATAATTTGTATTTAAGCGAAACTTATTTTTAATTTACAAAATAAATATTTTTTCTCTAAGTTCAAAAACTGATATCTTAAAAAACACCTTGAAGATTTCAGGATCTTTTAAGATCAGACAGAGGGATTGTAAAATAAAATGTATACACGTTTTTGCTTCAACGTTTTTTTTAATTTCAAAATAGAAATTTTTTATTTCCCGTTTTTTTTTTTTACTGTACTTTATTTATACAGTCCCAACTTTAAAATGAGATCAGAACCATTTTTGTAACTGTAATATTTTTTGGGATATTCTAAAAATTACCTTAGCAAAATGCGGGAAATTGTGAAATTTTGAAATTATGAACTTTTGATTTTTTTTCCTTTGGCAGAACAATGTTATATAATAACATAAAATATTCATCTAAATCAAAAATTGTCTATTACAACGATTGCTTAATTTGACATGGATTTACCCATATACAATGTATATATTTTTTTAAAGCATTCGCTTTTAGATCGCGTTTAGCTCTCGGCTATTGACGCTTTGTTTGCAGGGCTGCCAACTTAACTTAGCTATGAAGTTCCATATTGAGGATAAAAAAGTGCCAAAATGTGCCAAATAGAAAAACAAAAGGGCCAAAAAAGGTGCTATTCTTTTGAGTTCAACCCATTTAGCATTAAAGTTGGAAAAACATTCCTAAAACAAAGGTCTAATGCCAAAGTAAGATAAACCAGTTGTACACACTGTAGAAATGAAACAATTTTAATTGAGAAAAAGAAGTACACGCAGACGCTTTCACAAAAATGAATTGAAATATTACTATTTTTCAAAAGTGCCATTTTGGCACTTTGTGCCAAATTTAAAAATTAAGTGCCATTTGAAGTAAAAAAAGGGCAAAAAATGGCACGGTTTGAGCCAAGTTGGCAGCCCTGTTTGTTTGTGCTCTCCGCTCAATGGAAGTCACTACTTCAGCTTGTTGCGTCGCAAACAAAACGACGCACCACTCTGACTTAGGCCGCCCATTTATTATGCCGTGCGAGTAAATACGTATCGGCGTACTTAAATACCTACACATACATACATACATATGTATATAATACTTTTTCTTCCACAATTTGCTTTTACATTTCAATTCGCAGCAATCAGCCGTGAGTGTAGGTGTAATACTGTTGCTGATATTTGTTTTATTTATTTCTTTCTTTCTTTCTCTTTATTATCGACCCCCACCACCTCCCACCGTACAACGTATGTATGTATGTATATATAATAACTAAACCAGCACATTATTCTCTCGCTCTCACTCTTTGTTTTCATTTTCATAGCACTTTTACAACACCAAGCCCCAAGTTGGTTATAGGCTACTCGACTTCTCCGCTGTTCAGCTGCTGGCTCGCTCTGCTCCACCGATACAACCATCGTCAAACAAACAAGTTCATTCTCCAGTCACTTTTTTATATATTTTTTGCTTTTTGCTCATTTTAGTTGCCCACTTCGCTTCCTTACCTTTAATAACGTTTTGTTTTTCAGTTTTAAGAGTTCTAGGTTTTCTATTTCACCGCTTTTGTGTGTTGTCTTTTTTTTTTGTTTAGCTTTTCGTCTCTTCGTTTGTTTTATTAGTATTTGCCATTCTACTGGTGTTCGTTTGATCATTCGTTGCCGGTATGTCAGTGCACTTTTCTCGTTAAGAAGTTCACTTATAATTGTGTTTTATAGAATTTTTTGTGGCACAAATGCCAAAGAGTATCTCCTTTCTAATGCTTCTTGGGTCTTGTGTTCGACTTGTAGCTTTAAATTATGCTTGGCAACTGATACGTGCGCTTGGTCGAGTGGAGTGACATAAGCTTCGTCCACATTCCAAGATCATCTATTAACAGATTTCGTACACCGTCTTTGCAGGTTTTGAAACTATTTGTCTTCTAGCTTGTTTTTTGAGAGGATTTAGGGCTGCACTCCTCACTGCAGGTATCTCAAGCTCATAGAAATACCGTCTGTCTCGCTGCATGTTGCTCTTGCTTATATTCGCTAATACCGGTCGCTCCTTGCCAATAATCGAAGTGTAATTCTGCCATGAAAAGGCTTCTCACAAAAACCATCCGCCGTTCGTAGGCGGCGTAAAACTATGGGTCCCGCACTCCGACGGAAGGAAGGATGATGTACGCACTTATGAGCGCCTATACGTCCTATAACGAAATGAGGGACCCGAAGCATTGCAATCTCTAACACTTGGCAGATTGATCATTTCTGGATAGTCGAAAGGCACGCTTCCAGTATTTTGGATATACACACGTATAGTCCAAGCGCCAAACATTGACTTGCATTCCTACCATTTTGCACCCAAGATACGGACATGCTGCCGGGCAGCAACAAATTTTGATTAGGACACAAGAAGTTTCGATTTTGAAAAACTGCAATCAAAGCGGACAGTCAGTATTGCTGCCCGTGGGAAAACCCGAAAAATATCTTCACCAACTCGGCAGAGGAAACGATTTGCTTTAAATAATTTTTTAAAATACAACTTCTATCAAGCTAAATAATAACGGCTGCACTTTTTTGAGGTATGCAAATATTGGATCAGGATAGGAAAAATGCAAACATTTTGAGAGTTGAAACAATTCGTAAATTTTTTTAAGTCATTTTGATCAAAAACTTGAACTTTTCTCAGAAAAACGGCACCTTGCATTGCCATTGTATTTTTGAAAGGTAAACTATTTACCTGACCTTTAAATATTAAGGATTTAATGTTACTACGCATAAATTATTTTTGTAGGCTCCGATCCGAATTTAAATTGTATTCAATAAAAGAAAAGTATAATGTAATGTTAAATCTTGCCTCAAAAAATGAACCCTAGGTCACACTGATTGAAATACTTGTCGACCAGTACAAACGCCAAAAAATTTTATCATCTTCAGCGACTTACAGAGTTTTCAAGGCAGAGGCTAAAGTTTTGTTGACTTCTAAACCCTGAACTGAAGCAAGGTGAGAAAATGAACCCAAGTCTCCAGTCGATAACGACAGACTTAATATGCCATCACTCGTATATGCCACTATAAACTAGGAATTCACCATACGCAAAATCCTGAAGAAGTCTCGCGAGCGGAGGATTGAAAAGGCATCTCGTTGTTCCTCTTAAAGCCAGAAAAGGGGATGGCTATACGCCGCGGATTTTGTAACCCTGTGAATATAAAAGGGATACTTAAAATGACGTTGAGTAGCAGCATCAACTCGTTCAAATAGGAAATAGCCACTCCAATGCCTTTTAAAGCCAACTTTAATCGGATGTTTTGCAGGAGCTGTTTTCTAAAGCAGCCTACAATTACTGCCAAATGATATCGACATCATCGGTATCGGCAACCGTAATTGAATATGGAGGTGAACGCGGACAAGACCAAGCATCTCCACATTTAAGAAGGACAAAAATCTTCTTCTTATTAGTTTTGTTCCAGAATATTACACACTAGCTTCATGGAAAAAGTTCAATCTGATTAGTGCAGGGTCTCTTCTCGTATGGAACAAGTGTAGGTACTTAACTAATAACAATATCGTTATTGTACAAGTTCGCCCATTGTGACAATATTAACCAGAGATGCATACTGGAGGTCTGACCATGGTCCCATGGCATAATATTGTTGAATTCAAGATGTGAAGTGTATTTCTTGAATAAGTTCCATGTAATTCACTTTCGATTGACTTTCTTAAAATTTCCAGTTAACTGATTTTCGTTTACATTTTTTACGCTCTGAAAATTCATACAAATGTATTATGTACATATGTAGCTTGTAAATCTACCAACTACTTACAAACTTAATTACCTCCATACCTACATACATACATACATACATATTGAAATAAAAGCCGACTATACTTTACTAACACTATCGGTAATTTTTGGTTTACACTTCCATACACTAACATCACCGGTTGGTTATTCTTACAGCGCTTATTATCTTACGTACATATGTACATAGTACATAAATATGTATGTACATACGAGTATAACCACAATTTTTGTTGTTGATTGTTTTTTTTTCTCGAAGCGTTATTTTTCTCGTTCAGAAAGTGGTTTGCCTTCAAGTTGTCACATTTTTGTTCTGCCAACGTATTGAAGAGGTGGATAAAACTGCCTTTAATTTTTGTTTGTTCGATTTTTAAAACTCCATAAACCTGCTCTTTACTCTATTTCTGCTTTACACCTCCTATCATATACATATGTATGTATGTACGTATGTACTTATGTGCATAAGCAACTATACATGTACATTAGATCGCATCACTCCCCATACAAAAAAAAAACAAAAACAAAAAAAAAACGGTACGGTTTTTCCACTGGAATTATAAAATCTATTATATATTAAGCCTTTCACCAAAATATCTCGCAAAAATATTAAGATTTACGTGAGCTGGACCGATTTGAAAATACCTCCAAAAATTTAGTTTTTTTTTTTATTAATAAATACAGTTTTTATAAATATTTTTTGAAAAAAATTAACTAACTAACTAATAAAAATTGGGACGTGAATGAGTATTTTTGCAAAGAAATAAAAAGGGCGAGAAAATACCTTTCTACTGATACCTCATAACGCTATTTCTTACACAAATCTTTGAAAAAAGTTAAAAAGCAGCTTCAAAAATTTCATTATTATGATATTTATTCCGTTGATGTTGAATATTTTTATATAGATTTTTTAAGCTTAAACTGTTTTATCTTCTGAGGGGATTTTTTCCAAAAAAATCCTTTACGAAACTATTTTTATTCATAAAAAACTCCATTTTTAAAGGTATTTTCAAACCGGTCAAGCTCATGTAAATCTTAATATTTTTCCGAAATATTTTGGTAGAAGCCTTAGAATATACTAGATTTTGTAATCTCGCCGGAAAAGCCGCAACTTTTTTTGGTGATGCAGTCTAATGCACATTCATACATATGTACATTGATCATTTAAGTACTTATAAAATACATAGCAAGTGCCGGTAGTATGTTTAGTATAGCAAGGCGGTTATCAACACTATTTTATAACATATTTTTTTTTTAGAACTCCTTGTTTTGTGATCGCTACTCCCTTTTTCAGGTTTTTACATAGCTTAGTGATCGAGGCACGTAAGTGTATGAATCTTTTGTTAGGCTATAATGTTATAAGCTAAACTCATTGAAGGGGAACGAACGAAATTTATATTAACAGGAAAAGCAATATAACTGGCTTTCGGTTGTAGTAGGCGAAGAAGGTGACAGGTATGTATAATCCTCTGCAAGTGCATAAAAGGACGTCATAAATCCTCCAGATTTAAACGTATCCTAGCAAAGAGCCCCCCGCTCCCTTCGCCTACCTGAGAGAGGAGTAGTGAAGACTCGTTAAAGCATCTGCTTGCTTCCCATTTTCCTTGTAAACCATTCCCTGGAGAAAACAGCGTAGGGGCACGGCACGAGGTTTTCACTGCTCTCTATGCCCTGCAAGATTCTTGTCGCCTGGTATGAACAATAAACTCGTTTAAACCCTTCAAGTTCCCGCGATGGAACGACATCATACTCGAGCAACTCTAAACAGCGTTGTTATATTTAGGACTGGCGTCCTTCAGAATACAACTATTTTATATAAAAATAATTGGCTGGTTGGTTACTGTGCTTCTTTGCTAACTTATAGTTAACAACCTCGCTAAATTTTATTATAGAGAAGGCCTGTTGTTGCCGCTTTCTGAATTTTTCTGTCCTTGATCTAATCAGGTCAGAGTTCCCCAAATAGGCTCCAGGTTTTACTAATTCATGAACTCTGTCAATGCCTTCGATATTGCTATATCCAAATGTCAGAACATATATTTGGTTGTCAACTCTATTACCTAAGATGCTGCAAGTTATAAATTTACCTAGAACTTCCGCCAAGAAGATCCTTGAACCTTTACCCAGTTTTGGAGGCCGAGACACTGAGTTTCTCTGAGTAGACTCCCGCAGCTACATGTGGTAGCGTGGGAAGGCTAGTTAGTACCTATTCTTCCGGTGCATTGGCAGTTGGCACTCCTGCCATAAAGCTGGACATCGGCTGGAAACGAAAATGAAAAGCAGATATTTAGTAAAGCGAAGGTGCAGAAGAAACCCAAAAAATAACAAAGAGCTTAGAATGGCAACTGCAGAAGCTTGAAACACAGAAACAACGCCAAAAGTTAGTATTTAAATTCCTTGCTATTCAGAACTGCGGCCATTATAAAAGTCCAAGACGAACATTCCAAAGAATAACAAAGTTTTTCTGGTTTCGGCAATGTGCCATCTTATACCATGTCCCCACCGGAGCTAACCACGTAGTTATGGCTATTGAGTTGGTTATCCCGATAACCCACTTGATTTAGCGTAGTTTCGCCATATAAAAATGACAGCACTTAACCATTTCACTGAGATGGTTAAAAGCTAATCAACTCGAAACCACGTCGAAAGTCTGATACAACCCTGTGTTTTCCCGCCATCTGTGGGTCATTAGCGTTAAAATGTAAAGAATTCGTTCCCTACTATTGTTTGGACTCAGCTAAAATCAGATTAGATTTACTCCGGTTTTTAAAAATATTTGAAATCAAGTCCTCTACTCCGCTTGACTTCAAATCAATTCCGTTTTTTTCATTCATGTTATGCCCCTCTTGGGGCTATTTTTTGAGTGTCCACCACCGGTTTCGGTAAAAAAAATGAAAGTTAAAGTGTGTTTGCATTGTTCAACTTTGCGTTCAACATTTGCGTTCAACTCAGCGCAGGGTTGCACGAAAAAAAAGTTGAATGGCTAAAAATATCAAAATATGAAAAAATATCAAAATATTCTCCATAAAAAGGTGTTTGCATTGTTCAACTTTGCATTCAACTTTTGGTTGAATGGCTTTTCAACTAATCGCTTTCAACAAAGTTGGTCGCCAGCCAACATTTAGCCATTCAACTTTTTTTCGTGCAACCCTGCGTTGAGTTGAACGCAATTGTTGAACGCAAAGTTGAATAATGCAAACACTGCTTTAGCCAAATCTCACTGTTAAAAAGTAACTCTTTCATAGCAATGCGTCAATAAAGTAACTTCGTTGTTTTTGTTTTGCAACTTCGTTGTTGTTGTACAAATTGGCGGATGCAGAACTTAACTTAAGTTGTTAAAAAATACATGTAGAATGAAATTTATATAAAGTAGAAAAGGTTTGCTTTTTTAAAAATTAAGTGTTAGATACGTTCTACTATATAGAAAATGCTAAAAATTACCAAAATATGTAACATATTCTTACATTGCCTCGCGTAGGTATTTATTTTGCATGAATAGAAAATATTTTAGTCAAACAATTAATGTCAGTAACAAAAATTCAATCTAGTACGGAAAATTTGTTTTTTCTCCGATTTTTGCAGCAATTTAGTCCTGAATCGTTTTTGGGAGGTCCGAACACTGTTCTTTACATTTGTACTGTTTTATAAACCTCAATCCGCAGTGTGGACAGGAATAGTTAGTGAGGTGGTTAAGTTCGATTTGAGATGGTTAACTTTTAGGTGGGGACATGGTATTAAGTGTCATTTTTCGTTCTGCTCCGTACGTGCGTTTTTGTTCGTATATATCGAAGGATATTTACATAGATTAAAAAGTTACATTTCGTCATTCTAAGTTACTCATACGGGGCGTATCCGAAAAAATTTATATTTTTCTAAAATCGGAAATTTTAAGGACATGCCCCAATTACTTAACTAGCAACCATAAATTTGTAAAAAAATTACATTTTATGGTTTAACAGAAATTACTTTTGGCAATAAAATGTCTGGTTTTTGTCAGGGTTCGTATTTGCACACACATGCGCAGCACATCCTAACATTTTACGCTCACACACGTGTGCTGTGCATATAAAAAATTAAAAACTTGCTCACCTCACATGTGTGTGCCGTTTGGTAAAAAGCACGGGCACATGTGTGTACTTTATTTTTATTAATATAAAGCACACGCACATGTGTGTGCTTTGCGTAGAGAAACTTATACACTTCGATTTCTATCTCAAATCTTGAAATACTTTTTTAATATGTTTTCTGTCATATAAAAAACAAACAACATCTCACTTTTTATTGAATTGTCTTTCAAAAAATAACGTTTAATAAACAAATTCTTTTAAAAATATATTATGTGCATGTGCATGGGCTGAAATTTGTACAAAAATCGGCTCACACACATGTGCATGTGCTTAAAAACAAACAGCACACACTTTTCTGTGAGCAGAGGGTGTTTTCCACTTATGCACACACATGTGTATGAGCAGTGAGTACAAGTTGAATGTGTTTCTGGCGTGTGTGTGAGCAGAGCATGTGTGTGCAAATACGAACCCTGGTTTTTGTACCGATTTATGGTGTCGTAACCTTTAATTGAAAAGTTGTGTAAAAGCAAATTAAACCGATGAATATCGATCCATAAAATGTGTGTTGGAACTGACCCTGCTATGTTAACAGAAATAGTCAAATATAAAAATTGTAAGTTTAAAATTTTTACTTTTCACATTCGCGTTAAGATAGACAGAAGTTTTAAGTGACAGGTATCAAATTTCAAAGGAAATGCAATACCTTACTACTGACAGCAGTCTCAATCAATCTGGCCAATACCAGTACTGTTGATCTACCTTTCCGCTTTTTTTATTAAAATTATCAGCGCTTATTCAACTTCCACCGTCCTCGTTTTTTGCGCCGAATAACCATAGCAATTTAATTCTCTCATAATAATAAATGATTTTAATTGCATCTTAACAAATAAATTATTTATTTTCCTCCATTTATGTGTGCATACATATGAACTTACATATGTATACTTTTATGGATATCAAATTATCCAATCTATTGCAAAATAATTGAAATTTTGATTATGTCACTGAGAGTCGTATATACATAAATATGTATGTATGAATGTAAAAATATATATGTACATATGTAATTAAGCAATAACGCAAATTACGAATAGATATAATTTAATATTGGCAATTATTTCAATAGATACTTTTTCGTGTTAATTTTTCCTAGACATAAAATAATAATATAATTTACACATACATACATAGCACATACTTAAAGATTTTGTGAAGTGTTTTCATTTAATCCGATTCTGGTTTCGAAGAAACTGGTGCACTCAAGCCAAGTTTACAACACCACTGCCACTGAATTCCAGCGTGGTTCTGATTACTTCTTCTTCGTAAATTTCTGTGACATTAAGTCCGTTAATTCCCTGTTAGACATTGGGCATCATGTATAAAATCTGAGCTTAAGCTCAGACTAAATTTTTGCACTGCGCATGCACGCTACGACTTTTTATTTCTGGAAATCCCTTCCAAGTCAATTAAAGTTGCTTCCCTTCAGGTTTGACTGACCTTCTCTACGCCTCACGCGGCCCATCTCTCCCACATATTGGCTTCCTTCCCTTGGTCTTCTTTGCAACGCTCCCGTACTCTATCCGATTTTTTAGGATCCCCTAAAAAAATAATTTTATTGGAATTAAAAAAATATACAACTCAAAATAATTAACTGATTTCATTAAATTCTATATCTAACTATAAAAATCGAATCTGAAAAATCACGTAAATCAAATTTTGTTATGAAAAAATGTAGTTGAAGGACAGATAAATTTTAAAACGTACTTGAGAAAATGGCAGTCAATGCCATAAAAATAAATAAATAATAGATTAAAAAAATTTAAATGTGAAAAAAATTAAATAAGAATAACTGATAACTTCCTTACGATATCTGGGGAAAAACAAAAACAAGAAATTTTTAAGCCAAAAACAAAACCGACTTTAATTAAAGAGTACCGTTACTTTATTCATCAAGTGACCGGATCTAAACCAATTTAGTATGCGACCACCTCTGAGGCATCACCTTTCCTTTAAAAATAATAATTATAGAAATCGGTTAACGTGGTCTAAAGTTATGCTGTAACATACACAAAAAAATAAATACAAAATATTCCGACGAATTGAAAACCTCCTCCTTTTTTTGAAGTCGGTTAAAAACAGAATTGTGAAATCAATTGAAATAAATCAAAGAACCAGCAAGTATGCATTTAAATGTAAAAAATAGAAATTAGAAAACAACTCTGTAAAACATAAATAATATTAATAACTAAAAAAATTATTATTATGAAAACTTGTCATAATTTGGCGCGACTAAAATTTGTTCGACCACTGTATGTGTGTAAACATTACTTGTAACATTTTTTCTTTATTTGTTAACTAACTTTATATAAGTTTAATTTGGTCTATGAATATATATGTACATACATAGCCTGAATTCCATTAAAAAAAATGAACAGACAGACCAGCAATATGTCAAAATACACACAATTTTTTTTTTTTTTTTGTAAATAAGGAGATATCCATGGGTGGGGAATTTTACGAAATTTACAGCAAAATCAGGCAAGCTGAAAACATAAAAATAAAATAAAAATTCAAGCATATTAATCGTGCCAAGTGTTTACTTATAAATACTAACTAATAAACACATCTGTAGGTACATACGTATGTATGTGTACAACTGCGATACGCAGTGAAGTAAACAATCATAAATAAATAAAACAAAGCATTGAAGAGCAAATGGTAAATCTTAAAAACAAAACAATAACAAAAAATAATGAAAATCGCCATCGGCCACTGAGTCACTTCTGGCCAACGCACAGGCGCTCTTCGACTGCAGAAAACAACTAACGACTGCGCAAATATTATTTCACTTTTTTTTATTAATAAAAGAAACCCGTCAAACTCAAAACAAATTCGTAAAAGAAATTAAGACAATTAAGACAGAATTAATACAAGACTACGGCATGTATGCAATAAAATATGGCCAATACATTTGGCGATTACCTATCGTACCTTGTGGCTGAGTTCCCCATTATTGCCAGCGTCACTGAAATCGCCATCGACGCCCACCAACGCCAACAGTGAATAATAGCGTCGTCTTCATAATTTTCCACAGCAGCCGCATCAGCAACAAACAACTCAAACGAAAACCCGTGATCTCGTGCTTTGTGCCGCCGTCTTTGATCCTCTGCCATCTCGGCGCCCGTCATGCTCGACAGCGACCTTAATTGTTTATTTTTTGTCAATACATGGCAGCAACAACGAAGAATCCCTCACCGCCCACGCCGCCAAAATACGATTAACGGCAGCAACAAACAACATCACCAGTGTTGCCGTTGAGAATTTTCAGATATGTAGTCGCAAAAAAGGGGTCATCGACGAAAAAAAGGGTCGCCATGTTATTTTTGCTTTCTTTTACTAGTAATAGAATAAATCTGAGATCCAAAGTCAAAATAAAATTTACGCGTATTATAAAGTCTTTTCGCTGCCAGAACGTTCTGCTGTTGAATTTAAAAAAAAAATAGCGGGACAATCTTTGCACAAAACAGATTTGTAAACACAGAAATCAAGCTGCATTTCCTTTAAACGTTTTAAGTGATTAATTTTTTGGTACCTACAGTGGGAAATATTTTTTAGTAGCATGGCTCTGTCAACATTTCCTAAAAAATCTTCGAGAAGCGGCAAAACTGCCACATAATTTTGGAAAAGGGTCAAAAAATCAAAATTTTCAAAAAGTCGGATCAAAGGGTATTGGCGCTTAAAACTGGTCAAATTGCTCCTTTAGTCGCATAACGGCAACACTGATCATCATTGGCATCAGCATCATAAGGGTGCGCGCGTCGCTTTGTCTTTTCTGGTCGTTCGCATATCGTTGCGCGCATCATAAATGCGCTCGCCGATCATGTTTCTCACCTTCAGGCAAACAAAAAAAAAAAACTTTTAAAACCATTTGCAATTCGGCGATCGGCAACGATTCTGATTCTTGTAAATTAAACTGTACCCTGCTCGTTTCTCACAAATTAGCAAGAGTCCACCTCCTTCTCCTCTCAACCTCTTTCGCTCAGTGCAGTTTTGTTCGACGACAGTCTAAAATTTTCCTGCTCGAAGTGGGCAGGTGGTGCGGTGCGCGATTCGCGAGGGATTACGTCGAGCGACATCCACCAGTTGATTTATTTATTACTCGTGCGGTACACTCGCCGCCTACTCGGCCACTTGGCACGTCATTCGTTCGTCGGCGGCATTCAAACGTTGGCGCATCATCAACGGACAGATTAATAGCACGTCGCGTCGCGTCGCCGCTTAAATCACAAGCACTCGCAGTCGATTTTGTGTACACGAATGTTTGAAAGTCTCCCAGTAGTACACCAACCTTCCGACAATCGAAGAGATACATACATACATACTAAATATATGTACATTAGGGTGGATAATTTTTTTTATATATTTTTTTATATGTTGTTTGTCATAGTAGTATTCGGCGTGAAATTCTAATCAAATTGGCCGAAGAGACTATGGGTATAAAATAATTTTCTAGCTTGCTAGCTTGAAAAAAAAAAATTCACCATTCTTTGAATTTCACGTAGAGTACTCCTACGCTCTACCCGCATAGTTGAAAAAATCTTCCATAGAAGTTGACCCGCCATAATGTATATATGTTATAGGTACATATATAAATTGTGAATTTCCTTAGTGAGAGAGAACGCGTGCAAAAACAACATTACGCAGCGTGCGCACGTCGTTTATCCCTCCCCCCGTCAATTGCGGCAATTTAATGAAATTTATTTTATTAATGAATTAACGCATGCAGTAGCAACTCACAAGCAACAACAGAAACAACTAAAGCAACAAGAACAAAAAAAAATCTCAACGCTTAGCGCTGTAAGAAGCGCAGCGGCGTAAAAGAAACCTGCACTCGCTCTTTAGAAATCACTCGAAAGCATAAATCAGCATTTCCTCTGTGTCGTTTAACAATTTCAAAGTTTCCAACCTAAGCAGGGGCACAAAGTCAGTACAGCCGTACACAGCGCTAGCTACAAGGAAAGCTCAACGACTACTCAATTTATTGTACAACGACAACGCTCGCGCCGCCTTTTTACTTACATATGCGACATTGCACTCCGTCGCTACGGCTACGGCAATAGCATTGCTAATGAGCAGAGTAGGGCAGAGCAGCAGCGGCAGCGGCAGCGGCAGCATAAAAATGCACACCCACAAAATTGAATTGAAAGACGTCTAGCTAGCTTCCTGCCCCCAAAGAAGCCTTCGACTTAACGCACATCAAGTGAATTGAATTCGTATACGTGAGCATAGTGTGGTCCAATATAGTATGTAGACGGGCGTTAAGTCACCAATCAGCGTGCAATCAACATCGCATCGTACAATATTTACTTATTTTCTACATACATACATTGCATCTGTTTGGAGTTCGTGGCGGCGGCTACGACGTTAACGTTGCGCAAACGTATACGCAGCGATGGCAGCCTCAACGCCAGATAACTATAAAGTTCCATCGACAAGTAAAATATCAGTGGATAAATTGTTGCGTGTTGGCTATTATGAGTTGGAGAAGACAATTGGCAAGGGAAATTTTGCAGTGGTCAAGTTGGCGTCCAACATTGTCACCAAATCGAAGGTAAATATTATTAAAAAAAAAAAAATACTTTGTGATGTTTTTAGCGTAAATACTATTTATTTAAATTTAATATTTCATACACATTGCTCATAGAACATTAGGATGGTCCAAAAATGCACGTGAAAAAGTAATGCCGGAATTTGTATGCTGTCACTCCCTAGTATTGTTCTATTCCGAAAAAAAGATATCCCTATTTTTTCTAAATATAAAAATATTTACAGGTCGCTCAAAGCGCTCAAAATTTTACATGTATTTTATATGAAAAAAAAATCACTTTTCATTGAAATGGTATAGAATTCTTGAAAATCCATATTTTTCGATCGGAGAAATGGGTTTCTCTTCAGGAGATTCCCAATAAAAATACCCAATTGTTTTTTCAACCATTTTTTCATCGTAACCATAATTTATGGGTCCCCTAAAAATCCACAAATACCCCGAAAACTGCAATGGGGGACAAATAAAAAAACATTAGTCTTAAAAAATTGTTAAATAAACAATTGGGTATTATTATTGAAGAGAAATAAAGTTGTTTTTTCCCATATAAAATACATGGAACACTTTGAGCACTTTGAGCGACCTCTAAATATTTTTTTATTGCAAAATATATAGAACATTCCTGTGAGAGCATTACAATTCCGACTTTACTATTTTTGGACCTCCCTACTGTATATATATATGTACATATACTTATTAGACCGAGTCGAACAATAAAGGTCTGAAATTAGCCTGCGAACATTAACTGCTATGAAACTCGACCTTGACCTCATTTCAGCTGAGCCTTATTGAAGAATCTTCTACAATCGAAAGAAAATCCTGAGAAATTCTGCTGTATACTAGATTTCGATTTCCCGAGAGAGTTCGAGAAGCAATTTCTCGCGAGGATCGCTTTCTCACGAGATTCTCTTGTATCGCAAAACTCGTTATACTCGCGAGCTTCTCGACGATCAATTTAAGGCACCTTATTTAATTTAGGGTATTTAAACCCTGAACTGTTGAATTTCTTTCAAGCGCAATACTCGTCGCTCTCCAGAATATAAACCATGTGCATGGTCCTTTCCAGTGAGGTCTTTACTGTCCAACCATGAGGAGGAGGTTTACAAATACCAGATTGCACTGTTCCTCTCCATTTATTACTTTTACTCACTTTCTTTGCCGGAGCCATCAAACGCAAATAATACACATACATACATACATACACAGCATACATATACCCAGTAAGAACCCTATCTGTTAACTAATGCGTTATATACGCCTAGTAGTACTACAAACAGTTTGTGTGAGAAATTCAAAACCGTTCCATCATTTTACATAGGGCTCCTGGAGAAATCTAACACATAATCGTCTCACGTGTGAGCAGTTTTCTCTTTCTAAATTCTTCTTATACGCACAAACATTTTTTTTTTTGACAATAGAATATTTAACACTTACTATATATACATATATGTACATATGTATGTATGAATTCTTTGAATTGATTTAAATTAAAATTTTTGGGTGTCAAAATCTGCATTAGACTTTAAAAATCAACACTTTCAGGCGCGTAGTTTACTTGGAATGTGTCTTTATTAAGGATATGTCAAAGCAATAAAGATACCTAATGTTGCTTTCCATAGTTTTCTCATTACTTCAAGTAATTTGGAAAATTTAATAATTTTCGCACCATTGTACTTTCTTGCAAAGCTTAGCAATGATCAATTGTTTAATAGAAATGCTGCGTGTTCGAACTATTTTATGCATCAGCTATTTGTAAATATTTAAATAATTATATGTACATGCATATCACATATGTATATATGTACGTTTGTATGTATAGTATTGATAGTATGCAAATGTATGTAGATATGTATGTACATAGATACGTATGTATTTTCAAACAGTCATAAATAAATACCTAGCATATATGAAAGTAGTTACAAATTTTTTTGATAAGCTCTAGAAAGTGTGATAAGCTCTGATGTATGCGTATATGTATGTATGTATGTATATACAATTTATATGTATGTACATAGTATACAGACCGGATCAATCTGGCCTGAGGCAGTACTCTCACGTTACTCTCGATTTGAATAACGAGTAGCTTATAAGGAACCCTGCAGAAAAAATTTTTAATTGATAAAAAATGACCGATCAATACCTAACATTTAATTAGCTGTGACAAAACTAACTTTAAGTGAATTGTAAAGTCGTGAAGGAGTCATGCGTTATCGGGAGTTTGTTTTCTTTAAACAAGCCTCTTTTTAAATATCCTCATACAAAAAGAACTTTGAATACATCTTTTTTCTGAAAGATAAAATAAAGATCGTAATTTTATATTATTATGGCACCACCTGCAAAAGAACTTGTAAACAAATAAGTAAATTTGTAATGTTCCATGAATTAAATAAATAAAAATGTAAAAAAAAATCGTTCTTATTGATATTTTATGTCCAAAAGTAGTTAGCTACAAGTTAGTTGACGTCTTTTTAGTTACGGCCGAAGGAAATAAATATTAAAAAGTTACAACTAGTTGACTGCTGGGTAGTTAAAAGTTAATTATAAACTAGCACCGTTTCCTGCAGGGTACATTTCCATGCATACATACATATGTACATTGACATAAACACATCTACAGGCAACATGTACATGAGTTTATGTATGGATATACGTATGTATATATTTATGTATGTATGTATATGAACATTAGACATTACCACCATATAAGCAAAAAGTATTGTTGCAAAAAAATTTTGAAAAAAAATAAATAATTTTTCTTTTGCCGAACGTTTTAAATTCGACAAAAAAAAATTAAATAGTTCTACTGGGATACTGGGTCGGCGTAAAACTCTCCTTTGTTAGTTGACACCTAATTTTTTGAAAATCGAAATAACGGTGCAGATGTGATGTCATTCACAAAACGATGACCCCTTGCTACCTAATCTCAACTGGTCGATAGCCATCAACTTATGATGAACTATCTTTTCTTTGTACTAACTCGCTACTAACAAGCACGATTGTTTCACCTTATTTTAGCACTGTCAGACAAACTATCCTATCTCGTGCACTGCTATTTATTGTGTCGTGAGTCCATAGCTTAACATGAAACTGAAATCGTCTTTATATTTAATAAAACTGTATTAAACCTAAAGCAAGGAATTGAAGGCATGTATCTACCAGCTCATCGCGAAGTTCCTTAAACATCAATTGCAAAGTTTGTACTGAAATCTGGATAAACAAGAAATCGAGTCAATATAAAAGATAGTCCTACCTTAAATACAAATTCTCTAAACTTGGCTTCTTGTTAAATAAATTATATGTACGTTTAATTATTACCTTTTATAAATGTGAGCCTACCTGTTTTTCCAGGATTTAGGACCTAGTCCACACTTAAATTGTCCTGGTTTTTTTAATGAAGGTCAATGTAGACACTCTATTTTTTAGCAGGTTTTTGCTATGAAAACAGGTTAAGCTTTATGTCATTAGTAGTCGAAAATTGATAACGAAATGTTTTTTCTTACATGTTGGATATCTGGTGAGTTTACCTTCTTCCTGTTTAGTTTATTTGGTTAAAATCTTACTTTTTTCAGGCAAATGCCAAAAAAAAGTGCAAGTTCAGGTACACGTCTGAGGGGTCACACATAAGTACTACCCAGTAAATAATTTCAGGAGCTAAAATCTCATCCAGAAGGCCTTTCTAAAAATTATTCCTTTCTCCTTCATTTTTTGTATGGAGCGGCACAAATTGAAGGGCTTCTGCTTTCACTACTCAAAAAAGAGCTTTCAGAAGCGCTTTTGTAGGAGGCCTTTTTAAGAAGTTCTTTGATTTGATACAATTAATAAAAATCATACCTCTTTAAGGAATTTATTTAAGGTTCATATCAAATAGTTTTATTTAGACTTAAAATGCTTATTGAATCTTATTTGTAATGCTAAGTAATATAAAGATATTCTTAAGTACATACGCGTAAATTGGAAAAGGGAAACACCTTTCTAGGAAGCATGCAAGGAAGCACTTTTTTCAGTCCTTGTTGGGTAAATCTTTTAGAATGGCTTCACGTAAGACATGCTACCTAAATTATATTCAGGTTATACATATGCAAAATGGCAAAAATGATCATGAAGCCCGTTGTAGGATATACGGAAATTTGCTAATGGTGGTAAGGCAACCATTCAAGACCACGTTAAGGCGCAGCTTTTCCATGTTACGTCACCGTCACGAGAAATTTGTTCTTTTATGATTAAAAAAATTCAGAACTTGAGAGAAAACTACATTGCTTATTATATCAGAACCAAAGCAACTGTACTTATAGCGAAAATATATTGGCACCATATTCACTTGTATCTTCGTGTTTTATTCGGATGATACGTGTCCCGGTCGATAGGTTCAGGATTATGGCAGCCCTAGCCTACGCATACAAGCATTTATTAAGTGAAATTTTCTCGTCAACTAGGAAGTGTTTTCCTTTACTTCACATAATTTACTAAATAGTTTTGTCATTTACTTTTTCCCACTGTTTGCTTAGCCATTATTTCAGCTATTTTTTAATTTTTTTTTTTGCTGTTTTGTTATCATTTTGCATTAATTTGTTCATGACTTTTTCTCTTTTTTTTAATGTTTACTTTACCGTTTTGTTGTTTTTTTGTATTCACTGAACGCCAACAATAGATAAGACAAATATGTGTGCATTGTGTTTTTAACGCGAGCTACTAAACGAAGCAAATAAATGTGTACATATGTAAGTAAATAAAAATAAAAAAAAACTATTAAAATAACAGACATACATAGCTATACATGAATTTTACATACATATTTTGTAATATGCACAATATTCGTACAGACATGCGAATAAACTGTAAGGAAAAGGGAAAAATTGTAAAATCCACAATGAAAACAACAACTAAAACTAAATAAATTTAATTCGAGCGAATTTCACTCACTACTCACAACTAATTAAAGTGAATTGCAACCAGACAATTTGCAGACGAACTTTCTTGCTCGTTTTTTGATTATAGCAATCGTAAGCAGAAAAAGCTCTAATTTTTTTACAAAATAAAAGAAAACTCAGTGCGTAGTGGCCCCCATTTCCTATACTTTTAAAGTACCTGTTTTGATACTTGAGTACTGGAGTAAAGGCAAACTTTTTTAATAAAAGTAAACGCTAAAAACCTTAACTAAATAACTAACTTGAAATAATAAAGTAAAATAAAATAAAACAAAACAAAATGAAGTAAAAGAAAAAAATATATGAAATAAGTAATAGAAATATATATTTTTTTTTAATTTCTACGCCTGCCGCGGACTTCAAACTCAAACGCTTTGTTTGCTTCGGACATTTTTCATTCACAATAGACAACAGCTAGCCTTTTTGGTCAGTATTTTCTCGTAAGACTTAATCCGCATCAACTGCAATTAATTCCGAATTAACGACTTCATCAACGCTGCCTATGTTTTTAGCCACTAAGGACACGGACGGTAATCATTATGAGTAAAATAATTTTAATCAGCATTTAATCATTATTTTATGATTTTTATTTTTTCGCTTGAAAGTAAAAATTTATGAGTTTTATTATTTCGTTTAACGGAAATAATTAGTATTTAATTTTTATTTTTTCGCTCGAAGATAATAATTATTATTGAGTTATATTTTTTCATTTAAAATAAATGATTATTTATAAAACTTAAAAAAAAATTTAAATTTTAAAATTTATGCAACGAACTGAAATTTTTCATGAAAATTTTGGGACATATTCCTTTTATTGGGGTGTCGCTACCTCTGAAATGGATACGGAAATCATGCTGGTATAGCTTTTGAGTTTTTTTTTATGATCATTATTCCTAAGTGACAAAATAAAACTCAATAATTAATATAATCTTTGAGCGAAAAAATAAAAATCATAAAACAGTCATAATTTTTTATCGAAAATAAAAATCAAGTAATAATAATTTCCTATGAGCGAAAAAATAAAACTCAAATATTATTATTATTTTTAATCTTAATTGGTTAAAATCGTAAAATAAAAATCATTGAAATTACATCATTTTTGCAAATATTGCAATGCAAGAAAAATTACAAAAAGATTAGAAAAATTAAAATCAAAACATTTATTGTTGGCCACTTTATCTCAACAAGTTGCAAATTTATAAAGTATACATTTAGCAGCACGAGGTGATACAATGTACGAGCGTACAAACCAGCGAAAATGCCTGTGTAGCACAAATAAGTACATACATTTTTAGTATGATATTAGGGTAGTCCATAAAAAATGAAGTCGGAATTTTATTGCTTCATCTCCTAGCATTGTTTTATATTATCTTATTTTGAAATCAAAAAATATTTAGAGGTCGCTTAAAGCTCTCAAAGTTTTCCTTGTATTTTATATGGGCAAAACAAGGCTCGAAGCGTCACATACGATACCGTATTACTCGTCAGGTAAAAACACCTTTTTCGGATTATGACATACGTGAAGCTTTTACGACTGACGTATCACGTAATTTTCTTTCGTATGGTTTTCGATGTTACGATTTGAGCCCAGTTCTTCGTATAAATGATGGATAATTCTTTATAGTCAAAATTTTTTCGATCGTAAAACTCTGTTTCGCCTTAGGAGACTTCCAATAATAATACCTAATTGTTTATTTAACCATCTCTTAATAATAATTATTTTGTAAAGGTCCCCCAAAAACCCCAAAAAATGCAATCTTAAAATAAACAATTGCTTACTTTTCCCTGAAGTCTTCTGAACAGAAATAGAGTTTTCTGATCGAAAAATATTGATTTTCAAGAATTCTATACCATTATACCACAATAACTTGTTTTTCCCCGTACAAAATACATGGAAAACTTTGAGTGCTTTGAGCGACCTCTAAATGTGTTTTGATTTCGAAATAAAAAACAGGGATATGTTTTTTTCGATATAGAACAATCCTATGGCTGAGAGCATTAAAATTCCGGCATTACTTTTTCATTTGAATTTTTGGTCCACCCTAATGTATATGTGTATGTACACACGTAAATAAATACCTCAGTACAGTAATGGTTGGAATGATCGCTTGGCGCTGGCTGCGCAGCAAGGGGACTGTCAATCGTGCGTTCACACTCTAGATAGCACTCGGTGTACTGCTTGCTCTCTATCTCTCTTCATCTCTCACCGTCTCGTATTTCCAATTAACCGATATCACAAAATATACATGTTTAGGGACGGTGGAAGAGGCTAGGTATATCCAGTACATCCATACATACACACACGCATATATGTATATCGCTACATTAATATGTATACATACATATGTATGTAGAAAGGCCCTAACTCATTTTATTTTCAAATTCATCTTTCGATGCGAAGTTCGATAGATTAGTCACTAAAAACGAATAGTATTTAAAACCAACTACTACTAAAGCAATGAATTATAGCTCGGTTATGCATACTTGGCGTTGCTTGAGAGTTGTCACATAAGGAATCTGCTAAATGAGCTCTGCGTGTAAGTGGTTACGCAACACATAGCACTTCTGCCCAATCCACAAGAAAGGCGATCCCGCCATTTGCGCCAACTACCGCGGAATCAGCCTTCTAAGCATAGGTTATAAGGTATTATCGAGCGTAGTATGCGAAAGACTGAAGCCCACCGTCAACGAGCTGCTTGGACCTTATCAGTATAGCTTCAGACCTGGCAAATCCACTATCGACAGCACGGAGAGAAGTTGTCTTTATGCCGCCATGTCTGAATTTGGTATCCCCGCGAACCTAATACGGCTGTGTAAAATGACGTTGAGCAATCCCACCAGAATTGGGAAAGACCTCTCCGAGACGTTCGCCACCAAACGGGTTTTCAGACAAGGCGACTTCCTTTCATGTGAATTCTTCTGATGTTGGAGAAGATAATAGGAGCTGCAGAACTCAACCGCTCTGGAACAATTTACTACAAGAGCGTGCAATTGCTGGCGTACGCCGATGACATCGGTAGCAAGAACCGCGAAGTCTGTTCTGCCTTTTCCAAGTTAGATAAGGAAGGAAAGCAAATGGGTCTGGTGGTAAACGAGCACAAGACGAAGTATCGCCTGTCATCAAACAAACAGTCAGCACATTCGCGCCTTGGCACCCACGTCACTGTTGACAATTATAATTTCGAGAAAGTAGAGAATTTCGTTTACTTGGAACCAGCATTAACACCGATAATAATGTCAGTATGGAAATCCAATGCAGAATCACTTTGGACTGAGTAGCCAATCCAGGAGTAAAGTCCTCTGTCGACGTAGGAAAGCCACACTCTGTAAGTCACTCATCATGCCCTTGCTGATATTTGGCGCAGAAGCATGGATAATGACAACATCCGATGAGACGGCTCTTGGAGTATTCGAGAGAAAGAGTTTGCGGGCCTTTACGCGTTGGCGACGGCGGGTACCGCAGACGATGGAACGATGAGCTGTATGAGCTTTACAACGACATGAACATAGTGCAGCGAATTAAAATACCGCGGCTCCGCTGGCTTGGCCATGTCGTTCGAATGGACACCGACGCTCCAGCTCTGAAAGTATTCAACTTGGAACCCGCTGGTGGTAACAGAGGAATCCCTACTGCAATGGAAAGACCAGGTGGAGAAGGACTTGGCTTCACTTGGCGTTTCCAATTGGCGTCAGTTGGCACAGAAAAGAAACGACTGGCGTGCTTTGTTGAACTCGGCCAAAATCGCTTAGCACTTCACATTTAGAATTCTGAAGGCTCTGTTATGCATACTTGGCATGGCTTGAGAGTTGTCACATGAGATCTCTGTTACATTACAGCATTACATACGTAGAAGGCTGTTGGTTTCTGATTTTTACGTAAAAATCGTATAGCAGTGCAAAGTATGCATAACTGGGCTATTAACGGGTGATTTTTTTGAGGTTAGGATTTTCATGCATTAGTATTTG
>NW_023458561.1:40336477-40346404 GCF_013731165.1 Rhagoletis pomonella | reverse complement strand
CACCTTTCCTTTAAAAATAATAATTATAGAAATCGGTTAACGTGGTCTAAAGTTATGCTGTAACATACACAAAAAAATAAATACAAAATATTCCGACGAATTGAAAACCTCCTCCTTTTTTTGAAGTCGGTTAAAAACAGAATTGTGAAATCAATTGAAATAAATCAAAGAACCAGCAAGTATGCATTTAAATGTAAAAAATAGAAATTAGAAAACAACTCTGTAAAACATTATGTAAAACATAAATAATATTAATAACTAAAAAAAATTATTATTATGAAAACTTGTCATAATTTGGCGCGACTAAAATTTGTTCGACCGCTGTATGTGTGTAAACATTACTTGTAACATTTTTTCTTTATTTGTTAACTAACTTTATAAAAGTTCAATTTGGTCTATGAATATATACATACATAGCCTGAATTCCATAAAAAAAATGAACAGACAGACCAGCAATATGTCAAAATACACACAATTTTTTTTTTTTTGTAAATAAGGAGATATCCATGGGTGGGGAATTTTACGAAATTTACAGCAAAATCAGGCAAGCTGAAAACATAAAAATAAAATAACAATTCAAGCATATTAATCGTGCCAAGTGTTTACTTATAAATACTAACTAATAAACACATCTGTAGGTACATACGTATGTATGTGTACAACTGCGATACGCAGTGAAGTAAACAATCATAAATAAATAAAACAAAGCATTGAAGTGCAAATGGTAAATCTTAAAAACAAAACAATAACAAAAAATAATAAAAATCGCCATCGGCCACTGAGTCACTTCTGGCCAACGCACAGGCGCTCTTCGACTGCAGAAAACAACTAACGACTGCGCAAATTTTATTTCACTTTTTTTTTTAATAATAAAAGAAACCCGTCAAACTCAAAACAAATTCGTAAAAGAAATTAAGACAGAATTAATACAAGACTACGGCATATATGCAACAAAATATGGCCAATACATTTGGCGATTACCTATCGTACCTTGTGGCTGAGTTCCCCATTATTGCCAGCGTCACTGAAATCGCCATCGACGCCCACCAACGCCAACAGTGAATAATAGCGTCGTCTTCATAATTTTCCACAGCAGCCGCATCAGCAACAAACAACTCAAACGAAAACCCGTGATCTCGTGCTTTGTGCCGCCGTCTTTTATCCTCTACCATCTCGGCGCCCGTCATGCTCGACTGCGACCTTAATTGTTTATTTTTTGTCAATACATGGCAGCAACAACGAAGAATCCCTCACCGCCCACGTCGCCAAAATACGATTAACGGCAGCAACAAACAACATCACCAGCAACAACAATAACGACGGCAACAAACAACAGACAACATCATAATCAGTGTTGCCGTTGAGAATTTTCAGATATGTAGTCGCAAAAAAGGGGTCATTGACGAAAAAAAGGGTCGCCATGTTATTTTTGCTTTCCTTTACTAGTAATAGAATAAATCTGAGATTCAAAGTCAAAATAAAATTTACGCGCATTATAAAGTCTTTTCGCTGCTAGAACGTTCTGCTGTTGAATTTAAAAAGAAAATAGCGGGACAAACTTTGCACAAAACAGATTTGCAAACTTACACAGAAATCGAGTTACATTGTCTTTAAAAGTTTTAAGTGATTAATTTTTTGGTACCTACAGTAGGAAATATTTTTCAGTAGAATGGCTCTGTTAACATTTCCTAAAAAACCTTCGAGAAGCGGCAAAAATGGCACATAATTTTGAAAAAGGGTAAAAAAACAAAATTTTCAAAAAGTCGGGTCAAAGTGTACTGGCGCTTAAAAATGGTCAAATTGCCCCTTTAGTCGCATAACGGCAACACTGATCAGCATTGGCATCAGCATCATAAGGGTGCGCGCGTCTCGTTGTCTTTTCTGGTCGATCGCATATCGTTGCGCGCATCATAAATGCGCTCGCCGATCATGTTTCTCACCTTCAGGCAAACAAAAAAAAACTTTTAAAACCATTTGCAATTCGGCGATCGGCAACGATTCTGATTCTTGTAAATTAAACTGTACCCTGCTCGTTTCTCACAAATTAGCAAGAGTCAGAATAGACCAACCCCTTCCACCTCCTTCTCCTCTCAACCTCTTTCGCTCAGTGCAGTTTTGTTCGACGACAGTCTAAAATTTTCCTGCTCGAAGTGGGCAGGTGGTGCGGTGCGCGATTCGCGAGGTATTACGTCGAGCGACATCCACCAGTTGATTTATTTATTACTCGTGCGGTACACTCGCCGCCTACTCGGCCACTTGGCACGTCATTCGTTCGTCGGCGGCATTCAAACGTTGGCGCATCATCAACGGACAGATTAATAGCACGTCGCGTCGCGTCGCCGCTTAAATCACAAGCATTCGCAGTCGATTTTGTGTACACGAATGTTTAAAAGTCTCCCAGTAGTACACCAACCTTCCGACAATCGAAGAGATACATACATACTAAATATATGTACATTAGGGTGGATAATTTTTTTTATTTATTTTTTTATATGTTGTTTGTCATAGTAGTATTCAGCGTGAAATTCTAATCAAATTGGCCGCAGAAACTATGGGTATAAAATAATTTTCTAGCTTGCTAGCTTGAAAAAAAAATTCACCATTATTTGAATTTCACGTAGAGTACTCCTACGCTCTACCCGCATAGTTGAAAAAATCTCCCATAGAAGTTGACCCGCCATAATGTATATATGTTATAGGTACATATATAAATTGTGAATTTCCTTAGTGAGAGAGAACGCGTGCAAAAACAACATTACGCGGCGTGCGCACGTCGTTTACCCCTCCCCCCCCGTCAATTGCGGCAATTTAATGAAATTTATTTTATTAATGAATTAACGCATGCAGTAGCAACTCACAAGCAACAATAGAAACAACTAAAGCAACAAGAACAAAAAAAAATCATCTACGCTTAGCGCTGTAAGAAGCGCAGCGGCGTAAAAGAAACCTGCACTCGCTCTTCAGAAATCACTCGAAAGCATAAATCAGCATTTCCTCTGTGTCGTTTAACAATTTCAAAGTTTCCAACCTAAGCAGGGGCACAAAGTCAGTACAGCCGTACACAGCGCTAGCTACAAGGAAAGCTCAACGACTACTCAATTTATTGTACAACGACAACGCTCGCGCCGCCTTTTTACTTACATATGCGACATTGCACTCCGTCGCTACGGCTACGGCAATAGCATTGCTAATGAGCAGAGTAGGGCAGAGCAGCAGCGGCAGCGGCAGCGGCAGCATAAAAATGCACACCCACAAAATTGAATTGAAAGACGTCTAGCTAGCTTCCTGCCCCCAAAGAAGCCTTCGACTCAACGCACATCAAGTGAATTGAATTCGTATACGCGAGCATAGTGTGGTCCAATATAGTATGTAGACGGGCGTTAAGTCACCAATCAGCGTGCAATCAACATCGCATCGTACAATATTTACTTATTTTCTACATACATACATTGCATCTGTTTGGAGTTCGTGGCGGCGGCTACGACGTTAACGTTGCGCAAACGTATACGCAGCGATGGCAGCCTCAACGCCAGATAACTATAAAGTTCCATCGACAAGTAAAATATCAGTGGATAAATTGTTGCGTGTTGGCTATTATGAGTTGGAGAAGACAATTGGCAAGGGAAATTTTGCAGTGGTCAAGTTGGCGTCCAACATTGTCACCAAATCGAAGGTAAATATTATTAAAAAAAAAAATACTTTGTGATGTTTTTAGCGTAAATACTATTTATTTAAATTTAATATTTCATACACATTGCTCATAGAACATTAGGATGGTCCAAAAATGCACGTGAAAAAGTAATGCCGGAATTTTTATGCTGGCACTCACTAGGATTCTAAATCTAAAAATATTTAGAGGTCGCCCAAAGCGCTGAAAGTTGCCCATATATTTTATACGAAAAAAAAACACTTTTCATTGAGATGGTATAGAATTCTTGGAAATCAATATTTTTCGATCGGAAAAATGGGTTTCTCTTCAGGAGATTCCCAATAAAAATACCCAATTGTTTTTTCAACCATTTTTTCATCGTAACCATAATTTATGGGTCCCCTAAAAATCCACAAATACCCCGAAAAATGCAATGGGGGACAAATAAAAAAACGTTAGTCTTAAAAAATTGTTAAATAAACAATTGGGTATTATTATTGAAGAGAAATAGTGATTTCCAATCGAAAAATATTGATTTTCAATAATTCTATACCATTTCTACGAAAAGTTGTTTTTTCCCCATATAAAATACATGGAACACTTTGAGCACTTTGAGCGACCTCTAAATATTTTTTTTATTTCAAAATATATAGAACATTCCTGTGAGAGCATTACAATTCCGACTTTACTATTTTTGGACCTCCCTACTGTATATATATATGTACATATACTTATTAGACCGAGTCGAACAATAAAGCTCTGAAATTAGCCTGCGAACATTAACTGCTATGAAACTCGACCTTGACCTCATTTCAGCTGAGCCTTATTGACGAATCTTTTACAATCGAAAGAAAATCCTGAGAAATTCTGCTGTATACTAGAGCCTTCGATTTCCCGAGATCGTTCGAGAAGCAATTTCTCGCGAGTATCGATTTCGCACGAGATTCTCTTGTATCTCAAAACTCGTTATACTCGCGAGCTTCTCGACGATCAATTTAAGGCACCTTATTTAATTTAGGGTATTTAAACCCTGAACTGTTGAATTTCTTTCAAGCGCAATACTCGTCGCTCTCCAGAATATAAACCATGTGCATGGTCCTTTCCAGTGAGGTCTGTGCTGTCCAACCATGAGGAGGAGGTTTACAAATACCAGATTGCACTGTTCCTCTCCATTTATTACTTTTACTCACTTTCTTTGCCGGAGCCATCAAACGCAAATAATACACATACATACATACACAGCATACATATACCCAGTAAGAACCCTATCTGTTAACTAATGCGTTATATACGCCTAGTAGTACTACAAACAGTTTGTGTGAGAAATTCAAAACCGTTCCATCATTTTACATAGCGCTCCTGGAGAAATCTAACACATAATCGTTTTCTCTTTCTAAATTCTTCTTATACGCACAAACATTTTTTTTTTTTTGACAATAGAATATTTAACACTTACTATATATGTATGTACATATGTATGTATGAATTCTTTGAATTGATTTAAATTTAAATTTTTGGGTGTCAAAATCTGCATTAGACTTTAAAAATCAACACTTTCAGGCGCGTAGTTTACTTGGAAATTGTCTTTATTAAGGATATGTCAAAGCAAAAAAGATACCTAATGTTGCTTTCCATAGTTTTCTCATTACTTCAAGTATTTTGGAAAATTTAATAATTTTCGCACCATTGTACTTTCTTGCAAAGCTTAGCAATGATCAATTGTTTAATAGAAATGCTGCGTGTTCGAACTATTTTATGAAATCAACTATTTGTAAATATTTAAATAATTATATGTACATGCATATCACATATGTATATATGTACGTTTGTATGTATAGTATTGATAGTATGCAAATGTATGTAGATATGTATGTATATAGATACGTATGTATTTTCAAACAGTCATAAATAAATACCTAGCATATATGAAAGTAGTTACAAATTTTTTTTGATAAGCTCTAGAAAGTGTGATAAGCTCTGATGTATGCGTATATGTATGTATGTATGTATATACAATTTATATGTATGTACATAGTATACAGACCGGATCAATCTGGCCTGAGGCAGTACTCTCACGTTACTCTCGATTTGAATAACGAGTAGCTTATAAGGTACCCTGCAGAAAAAATTTTTAATTGATAAAAAATTACCGCTCAATACCTAACATTTAATTAGCTGTGACAAAACTAACTTTAAGTGAGTTGTAAAGTAGTGCAGGAGTCATGCGTTATCGGGAGTTTGTTTTCTTTAAACAAGCTTCTTTTTAAAGATCCTCATACAAAAATAGCTTTGAATACACCTTTTTTTCTGCACTTTGCAGAAAGATATAATAAAGATCGAAATTTTATATTATTATGGCACCACCTGCAAAAGAACTTGTAAACAAATAAGTAAATTTGTAATGTTCCATGAATTAAATAAATAAAAATGTAAAAAAAAATCTTTCTTTGTGATATTTTATGTCCAAAAGCAGTTAGCTACAAGTTAGTTGACGTTTTATGCAGAGGAAACTAGCTCTCACTTTTTTGCGGTCATCAAAGGTAGTTTAGTTACGGCCGAAGGAAATAAATAATAAAAAGTTACAACTAGTTGACTGCTGGGTAGTTAAAAGTTAATTATAAACTAGCACCGTTTCCTGCAGGGTACATTTCCATGCATATATACATATGTATATTGACATAAACACATCTACAGGCAACATGTACATGAGTTTATGTATGAATATACGTATGTATATATTTATGTATGTATGTATATGAACATTAGACAGTACCACCATATAAGCAAAAAGTATTGTTGCAAAAAAATTTTGAAAAAAAATAAATAATTTTTCTTTTGCCGAACGTTTTAAATTCGACAAAAAAAAATTAAATAGTTCTACTGGGATACTGGGTCGGCGTAAAACTCCCCTTTGTTAGTTGACACCTAATTTTTTTAAAATCGAAATAACGGTGCAGATGTGATGGCATTCACAAAACGATGGCCCCGTGCTACCTAATCTCAACTGGTCGATAGCCATCAACTTATGATGAACTATCTTTTCTTTGTACTAACTCGCTACTAACAAGCACGATTGTTTCACCTTATTTTAGCACTGTCAGACAAACTATCCTATCTCATGCACTGCTATTTATTGTGCCGTGAGTCCATAGCTTAACATGAAACTGAAATCGTCTTTATATTTAATAAAACTCTATTAAACCTAAAGCAAGGAATTGAAGGCATGTATCTACCAGCTCATCGCGAAGTTCCTTAAACATCCATTGCAAAGTTTGTACTGAAATCTGGATAAACAAGAAATCGAGTCAATATAAAAGATAGTCCTACCTAAAATACAAATTTCTAAATATATATATATATATAAATATGAGCCTACCTGGTTTTCCAGGATTTAGGACCTAGTCCACACTTAAATTGTCCTGGTTTTTTAATGAAGGTCAATGTAGACACTCTATTTTTTAGCAGGTTTTTGCTATGAAAAAAAGGTTAAGCTTTCTGTCATTAAGTAGTCGAAAATTGATAACGAAACGTTTTTTCTTACATGTTGGATATCTGGTGAGTTTACTTTCTTTCTGTTTAGTTTATTTGGTTAAAATCTTAATCTTTTCAGGCAAATGCCAAAAAAGTGCAAGTTCAGGTATACGGCTGAGGGGTCACACATAAGTACTATCCAGTAAATAATTTCAGGAGCTAAAATCTCATCCAGAAGGCCTTTCTAAAAATTATTCCTTTCTCCTTCATTTTTTTTTGTATGGAGCGGCACAAATTGAAGGGCCTCTGCTTTCACTACTCAAAAAAGAGCTTTCAGAAGCGCTTTTGTAGGAGGCCTTTTTAAGAAGTTCTTTGATTTGATTCAATTAATAAAAATCATACCTCTTTAAGGAATTTATTTAAGGTTCATATCAAATAGTTTTATTTAGACTTAAAACGCTTATTGAATCTTTTTTGTAATGCTAAGTAATATAAAGATATTCTTAAGTACGTTCGCGTAAATTGGAAAAAGGAAACACCTTTCTAGGAAGCATGCAGGGAAGCACTTTTTCAGCCCTTGTTGGGTAAGTCTTTTAGAATGGCTACACTTAAGACATGCTGCCTAAATTATATTCAGGTGATACATATGCAAAATGGCAAAAATGATCATGAAGCCCGTTGTAGGATATACGAAAATTTGCTAATGGTGGTAAGGCAAACATTCAAGACCACGTTAAGGCGCAGCTTTTCCAAGTTACCTCACCCTCACGAGAAATTTGTTCTTTTATGATTAAAAAAATTCAGAACTTGAGAGAAAACTACATTGCTTATTATATCAGAACCAAAGCAAAAATATATTGGCACCATATTCACTTGTATCTTCGTTTTTTATTCGTACGATAAGTGTCCCGGTCGATAGGTTCAGGATTATGGCAGCCCTAGCCTACGCATACAAGCATTTATTAAGTGAAATTTTCTCGTCAACTAGGAAGTGTTTTCCTTTACTTCACATAATTTACTAAATAGTTTTGTCATTTACTTTTTCCCACTGTTTGCTTAGCCATTATTTCAGCTATTTTTTAATTTTTTTTTTGCTGTTTTGTTATCATTTTGCATTAATTTGCTCATGACTTTTTCTCCTTTTTTAATGTTTACTTTACCGTTTTGTTGTTTTTTTGTATTCACTGAACGCCAACAATAGATAAGACAATTTTGTGTGCATTGTGTTTTTAACGCGAGCTACCAAACGAAGCAAATAAATGTGTACATATGTAAGTAAATAAAAAAAAAAAACTATTAAAATAACAGACATACATAGCTATACATGAATTTTACATACATATTTTGTAATATGCACAATATTCGTACAGACATGCGAATAAACTGTAAAGAAAATTGTAAAATCCACAATGAAAACAACAACTAAAACTAGATAAATTTAATTCGAGCGAATTTCACTCACAACTAATTAAAGTGAATTGCTACCAGACAATTTGCAGACGAACTTTCTTGCTCGTTTTTTGATTATAGCAATCGTAAGCAGAAAAAGCTCTAATTTTTTTACAAAATAAAAGAAAACTCAATGCGTAGTGGCCCCCATTTCCTATACTTTTAAAGTACCTGTTTTGATACTAAGTAAATACTATGTTGATATGTACATAATCATACATACATATATATGTACTTGGTATTTAAAGATACTTGAGTACTGGAGTAAAGGCAAACTTTTTTAATAAAAATAAACTCTAAAAACTTTAACTAAATAACTAACTTGAAATAATAAAGTAAAATAAAATAAAACAAAACAAAATGAAGTAAAAGAAAAAAAATATATGAAATAAGTAATAGAAATATATATATATTTTTTTTTAATTTCTACGCCTGCCGCGGACTCCAAACTCAAACGCTTTGTTTGCTTCGGACATTTTTCATTCACAACAGACAACAGGTAGGCTTTTTGGTCAGTATTTTCTCTAAGACTTAATCCGCATCAACTGCAATTAATTCCGAATTAACGACTTTATCAACGCTGCCTATGTTTTTAGGCACTAAGGACACGGACGGTAATTATTATGAGTAAAATAATTTTAATCAGCATTTAATCATTATTTTATGATTTTTATTTTTTCGCTTGAGTGTAAAAATTAATGAGTTTTATTATTTCGTTTAACGGAAATAATTAGTATTTAATTTTTATTTTTTCGCTCGAAGATAATAATTATTATTGAGTTATATTTTTTCATTTAAAATAAATGTTTATTTATAAAATTAAAAAAAAATTTAAATTTTAAAATTTATACAACGAACTGAAATTTTTCATGAAAATTTTGGGACATATTCCTTTTATTGGATAAATGGATACGGAAATCATGCTGGTATAGCTTTTGAGTTTTTTTAATGATCATTATTCCTAAGTGACAAAATAAAACTCAAAAATTAATATAATCTTTGAGCGAAAAAATAAAAATCATAAAACAGTCATAATTTTTTTATCGAAAATAAGAATCAAGTAATAATAATTTCCTATGAGCGAAAAAATAAAACTCAAATATTATTATTATTTTTAGTCTTAATTGGTTAAAATCGTAAAATAAAAATCATTGAAATTACATCATTTTTGCTAATATTGCAACGCAAGAAAAATTACAAAAAGCTTAGAAAAATTAAAATCAAAACATTTATTGTTGGCCACTTTATCTCAACAAGTTGCAAATTTATAAAGTATACATTTAGCAGCACGAGGTGATACAATGTACGAGCGTACAAACCAGCGAAAATGCCTGTGTAGCACAAATAAGTACATACAT
>NW_023458561.1:40334381-40336377 GCF_013731165.1 Rhagoletis pomonella | reverse complement strand
TTTTTTCACTTAAGATTGTAGCTAATAGCCCAGTTATGCATACTTTGCACTGCTATACGATTTTTACGTAAAAATCAGAAACCAACGGGGGTTCCAAGTTGAATACTTTCAGAGCTGGAGCGTCGGTGTCCATTCGAACGACATGGCCAAGCCAGCGGAGCCGCGGTATTTTAATTCGCTGCACTATGTTCATGTCGTTGTAAAGCTCATACAGCTCATCGTTCCATCGTCTGCGGTACTCGCCGTCGCCAACGCGTAAAGGCCCGCAAATCTTCCGCAAACTCTTTTTCTCGAATACTCCAAGAGCCGTCTCATCGGATGTTGTCATTATCCATGCTTCTGCGCCAAATATCAGCAAGGGCATGATGAGTGACTTACAGAGTGTGGCTTTCCTACGTCGAGAGAGGACTTTACTCCTGGATTGCCTACTCAGTCCAAAGTGATTCTGCATTGGATTACCATACTGACATTATTATCGGTGTTAATGCTGGTTCCAAGTAAACGAAATTCTCTACTTTCTCGAAATTATAATTGTCAACAGTGACGTGGGTGCCAAGGCGCGAATGTGCTGTCTGTTTGTTTGATGACAGGCGATACTTCGTCTTGTGCTCGTTTACCACCAGACCCATTTGCTTTCCTTCCTTATCTAACTTGGAAAAGGCAGAACAGACTTCGCGGTTCTTGCAACCGATGTCAACGGCATACGCCAGAAATTGCACGCTCTTGTAGTACATTGTTCCCGAGCGGTTGAGTTCTGTAGCTCTTATTATCTTCTCCAACATCAGAAGAATTCACATGAAAGGAAGTCGCCTTGTCTGAAACCCCGTTTGGTGGCGAACGTCTCGGAGAGGTCTTTCCCAATTCTAACGGAGCTGGTGGGATTGCTCAACGTCATTTTACACAGCCGTATTAGTTTCGCGGGGAAACCAAATTCAGACATCGCGGCATAAAGACTAGTTCTCTCCGTTCTGTCGAAAGCGGCTTTAAAGTCGACAAATAGATGGTGTGTGTCGATCCTATTCTTGCGGATCTTTTCCAAGATTTGGCGTATTGTGAATACCTGGTCTATAGTGGATTTGCCAGGTCTGAAGCTACACTGATAAGATCCAAGCAGTTCGTTGACAGTGGGCTTCAGTCTTTCGCATACTACGCTCGATAATACCTTATAACCTATGCTTAGAAGGCTGATTCCGCGGTAGTTGGCGCAAATGGCGGGATCGCCTTTCTTGTGGATTGGGCAGAAGTGCTATGTGTTGCGTAACCACTTACACGCAGAGCTCATTTAGCAGATTCCTTATGTGACAACTCTCAAGCAACGCCAAGTATGCATAACCGAGCTATAATTCATTGCTTTAGTAGTAGTTGGTTTTAAATACTATTAGTTTTTAGTGACTAATCTATCGAATTTCGCATCGAAAGATGAATTTGAAAATAAAATGAGTTAGGGCCTTTCTACATACATATGTATACATATTAATGTAGCGATATATATGCGTGTATGTACATGCACATTTAAGTATGTATGGAAGAGGCTAGGTATGCCTCTTCCACCGTCCCTAAACATGTATATTTTGTGATATCGGTTAATTGGAAATACGAGACGGTGAGAGATGAAGAGAGATAGAGAGCAAGCAGTACACCGAGTGCTATCTAGAGTGTGAACGCACGATTGACAGTCTCCTTGCTGCGCAGCCAGCGCCAAGCGATCATTCCAACCATTACTGTACTGAGGTATTTATTTACGTGTGTACATATATATATACATTAGGGTGGACCAAAAATTCAAATGAAAAAGTAATGCCGGAATTTTAGTGCCATAGGATTGTTCTATATCGAAAAAAGCATATCCCTGTTTTTTATTTCGAAATCAAAACACATTTAGAGGTCGCTCAAAGCACTCAAAGTTTTCCATGTATTTTGTACGGGGAAAAACAAGTTATTGTGGTATAATGGTATAGAATTCTTGAAAATCAATATTTTTCGATCAGAAAACTCT
>NW_023458561.1:40332515-40334281 GCF_013731165.1 Rhagoletis pomonella | reverse complement strand
TCTACTCGTTAGACCACTGATTTTTCTGAAATGACCATTAGCGGTTAGTTAATTACACTATAAATTATGTTGCATTCTCATTTAACCAATTAAACTAACCCCAAAGCACTGTGTGAGAGGCCTTCGGTACGAATTTCCTGTTCTCATTGATTCATGTATTTGATTTTTTCGGCATATTTTCTTTTACTAAAAAACTTATTGAAATTATGTATGCATATCAGTTGAAACTACATATATGTATGTAGTACATACTATGTACATAGACATGAGAGCTGGTACATACATAAATGCATTTCTGGCTTATTTGGGGGCGAGATGGGGAAAGCTACAATATATCTGTAGGTAGGTTGCCTTTACTACAATGCACCACTCTTATAATTGTTTAAACCACAAGTGTTTTTTTGTGAGACTTGTGGAGAATATTGACAGAGGCTTGCTGCCAACAGATTGATTTATCTCAAGTTTATTTTCCAAGATTTTTCAACGGCTAGCGCGTGATTCGCATTATACTGAAGTCAACATGCCGACTTAAGCGGTTATTCCATACGAATACAGATGTGTATGCAATTACAAATGTAAACCGTTTGAATTTTGAGGCTGTTTGGCACGAACACTGATAAGTTTTTACATAAGTATTTAGATGTCTGGGCCATTTGAAGTCAATTTAATAAAAAAACACTAGAAAAGTTAGCACTTACATAAATTCTGGCTCAAATAATATAATAAAATCGGTATATAGCTTTTCAAAAAGTCACATAAAATTTCTTAGGTGTCAGATATTTCAAAACACAATATTTTAAGATTAGTTATAGAGTAATCAAACATCGTGCATGGAAATTTGAAAAATGAAACCAAAAGTACACGTACATAGAGTACGAGTACATAGAGATTATTTCTTGCTGAGCAATCAAATATTTGACAATATGTAGTATGTATTAGCGTACACACAAATGTCAACAAAATGTTTGTTTATAATTTGATTTAACCAAAGTGGGGTGAGCATAAAATCTTTTTTATTACAGACATAAGTATGTGCAATAGGGTAGTAAAAAAAATGTAAAGTCGTATTATAGTAGTGTAGTATTGTTCTATATCGATAAAAAGTACACGCTTATTTTTTTATTTTGAGATCATAAAATATTTAGAGGCCGCTGAAAGCGCCCACCCGTTTTCCATGTAGATACTTTATATGGGAAAAAACAACTTATCGTAGAAAAGTCTTGAAAATTAGTATTTTTCGATCAGAAAACTCTGGGTCTCTTAGGAGAATTTCAATATTAATACCCAATTGTTTGTTTAACTATTTTTTAATACTCACGATTTTTTATTGCATTTTTCGAAGTTTTTGGGGTTTTTTGCGGACCTACATATAAATTATACTATGAAAAAATTATAAAAAACAATTGGGTCTTATTTCTGGGAGTCTCCTGCAGAGACCCAGAGTTTTCTGATTGAAAAATATTGATTTTTAAGAATTCTATACCATTTCTACGAAAGTTTTTTTTTCATATAAAATACAAGGAGAACTTCGAGCGCTTTGAGCGATCACTAAAAATGTTTTTAATTAAAAAATAGGGGTATATTTTTTCGGTATTAAACAATCCTAGGGGGTGAAAATTCCGACTTTGCTTTTTGCCATGCATTTTTGGACCACCCTAATGTGAATCCGACATGCATACATACGGTCCCGGTCACATGGTTAGACACACCGCTATGAATTTTGAATTTTGAATTTGAATTTATTTATCAACAAAGAGTTACATTAG
>NW_023458561.1:40321298-40332415 GCF_013731165.1 Rhagoletis pomonella | reverse complement strand
ACCTCTCTTCCCTACTCTGTCATTTCGGACAATATTGTAATTTTTCAGGCCATAGCACACATCACTCACATCATTTAAAAACCAAGTTTCAGAGACACACACAACATCTACTGACGAGCTTTCAAAGACATGCCTAATAAAGTCAATTTTAGCACTATTAAGGCTACGTGCATTAAAGTGCACGACATTAAACCCTTTCTGCCTACCACATAAAACATTCAACATGGCCAGACTGTTTTCATCATTCATAACATTACTAGGAGACATAAGCAATACAGAGGAAATTAAACAAAAGCAACATTATTAGAATACGTTTAAAGAGAGTATTGAGAGTTAACACCAAGCAGATCATGAACAAATGATATGTAAATACAAAGCTTATAATGCCAAGAGTAACATCAATATAATATAAAGCTAACAAATAAATGAGTTGCAATAACATTAGGCGCCATAATAACATTGTAAGTCAGCAGAATCTAAAATTTTTCTAGCAGGTTGATCTTTTTCCACTCGTATATGTACAGCACCCCGCAACGTGAAAACAGATGCTAGTTTCCCTGAGCGTCTCAGTTTAACAGCCTCTTGTAAAAGCTTTCTGTTAGTAATTGTAAGACTTTCAAAGATTTCAAATCGTCCCTCAAGACCGATGGCGCTAAGAGTAATCGGCTGATTTGTTCTCTTACGAAATTCTCTGAATGCTTTTAAAGTACGATTTCGGTCAAGCGGGGAGTGAAATTTCACTATAACCGCAGAAGCAGTTTTGCTTTGATTTGAGCGCGGTTTAGTGCGGAATATATCCCTTATTTGTGGCGCCAAGAAATCAAGAGACATGCAAATCTGGTTGAAAGTGCTCTTTAGATTTTCACCTTCAATTTGCGGCAAACCAAAAATAACAGCGTCAGCACTGAAATCAGGAGCGGTCACCGTTTGCTGGCACTCAAGCCGGTTGGTAAGTAAGCACAGCTTACTTTCGAGATCACTCACACTCTCCTCAAGCAATGCTATTTTGGCGGCAGACTCTTGAGTTTTCGTAGTTATGCTTGCAATCTCTTCGTCGATCCGCTTTGTGAGTTTACTCTCAATATCCGTTAGCCTGGATGAGAGCCCCTCGAACACCAACTGCAATTTGTCTGTTTGTCTTTGCACTTTTTCCTCCAAATCTCGCAGTGTTGAAAGTACTGTATTTAAGACTATGCTCTCATCCAACTTCGCGGCTTTCTTGTTGTTGGAGGGAGAGCCTTTACTCGAACGGCGTTTGAGAGGTGCAGAAGGAGTAGAAGACATAACTCACCAGAAAAATAAAAACTAAGCAGGTAACCAGCTGACAAACTTAAGCGTTTCTTGTTAATGCCCAGGTGATGATGTACATTTAGCAACAACACACTCAGATGCACGAGTCTAAGCAAGTTCACATAAGACCAGCTTATGTTTATAAAGCAGAAAAAAAACCACGAAAATAGTACGGAATGTATGGAGCTCAAGAAAGCACGTCCGTTTTACTCGCAAGTACGTTGCGTCCGTTTTACTCGCAAGTACGTTGCGCAATACAAATTTGAAGCTTTATAAATTGTTGCTAATTTAAGTTCAGCAATTACAACACAGAGAATAAAATAGCTATTCTAAGTAAAATAACTGAAACATAAACTAATTAAAACCAAATAAACATAATGGTGTTTTTTCTAGCAATATTTCAAAGCATGCCAAAAATTACTTACATGTTTGACGTCATAAGATTCTGAAAATTAAAGGGAACAATTTTTTTTTTATTTTATAAAGTAAGTTTATTTTTAACCAGGGTCCGAACATAACAGTTATTGATGAAAACTGTCATGGAAAAATTCACTATGAAGGAAATGTTCTACAACTAAGTGAAACATACCAATCGATTTCGTTTTGCACCGAGACTCAAATTTCAAAATAAATTTTTATTTGCAATTTTTATGCAAAATTTTAAAAAAATAACAATTATATTTGATTTTTATATTATAAATCCAAAATAACAATTATTTTTGATTTTTATATTATATGGCTTAGATAACAGTTATTGAAGAGTTTTATTTATAAAAGTCATCAATAAAAATCAGTCAGTGACTTTTACTTTTAAAAGTCATTAATATAAATCAGTGACCGACTTTTATTTTTTAAATCAATCATATAAAAGTCATTAACCTTTTTCGCAGTTAAGAAGGTGTTGGAAAACAAAAGTTTACTACGACTTATTCAAATGACTTTTATAAGTATGATTGAAAAAATAAAGATCAGAGACTGATTTTTATTTATGACTTTTATAAATAAGTCTTCGATAACTGTTATTTAAGACATAAAACTTAAAAATCAAAAATAATTGTTATTTGCAGATTATTTAAATAAAAATCAAAAATAATTGTTATTTTCGATTTATAAACTAAAAGTCAGAAATAACGGTTATTTAAAGAGTAATTAAATAAAAGTCAAAAAGTAATTGTTAAAGAGTGATTTGTTTAATAAAAGTTGTAACTGTTACGGTCCCTGTTTTTAACCGATGTTACGGCATAACTTTGGACCACGTCAACCGATTTCGATAATTCTGCATCAGAAATGTAGTGTTTCAGAGGTGGTCTCTTACCAATCTGGTTTAGATCCGATGAATGGTCATGAAATATATATATATATATTGTTTTTAAGTCGGTTTTTTTTTGCTAAAAATTACTTGTCAACTAGTTAATTTTATTTTAATAATGTAATTTCAACATAATATTTAACATTTTATATTTCCCTCTTTATTAAAAATAACAGCAAAAATACGATCTTTCATAAATTCTTTTAGTGATTTTAGGTAATCCAATTGTATTTACGCGCGGCACTTTTTTGGCATTGCTTAATGTTTGTTTGTCATCGAGCTGCTTTATCTTCGGAAAACTCGATTCGAATAGTGTTTTGTAGGTCTGGCCGGCATGTATGTTATTACGTGTGCTGCTGCAAAAGGCCGACGGAGTTGAGCGGTGGCGGTCCTTCGAAAGATCCGAGGTTCGTCAGACCATACCAATCAATAACCAGTTTATTTCTACCAGTTCATTTAATAGAATGTTTACTGTCTTTTTGGGCTTTTAATTACGTGTAGGTTTTTCCATAGCCATGTAATGCATACATGTAAAAACTTGTATTTACAATAGGCCGATTCTCGCAGTCTTGCAAATCCCTTGCACGGATTGTAAAGATTTTCCATAGGAAAATAGGAAGGGGCAAATAGCCCAGTTATGCATACTTAGCTTTGCATGAGAGTTGTCACATAAGAATCTGTTAAATGGGCTTTGCGTGTAAGCGGTTACCCAACGCATAGCACTTAACAAGTAGAATTCTGTTGGGGTTTGATTTTTACGTAAAAATGGTATAGCAGTGCAAGTATGCATAACTGGGCTATTAGAAAGACTTCCAGAATCGCCTTAATATTGAGGTATTGTTTACTTGTATTTCAAAGCTACCCTGCAAAAAATTGTGCGACTTATCTCTAAATAGAGTATTCCGAGATTACTCCCAATCGGGTACAATTGGGCATTAATTAGTCGCAACTAGTCTCATACGGGTACTAATGGAGATCAATTAGTCTCGACTCATCCCGTATGGGTATAATTGGAGATCAATTAGTCCCCAACTCATCTCTAACGGGTACTATTAACGATAACTTAGTCAATGAAATTTCATGTCCGGCGTTGGCACACAGAGAGAGTATTCGCCTAACAAAACTGAGCACCCTGGTTCGAATCTCAGCTGGCGCAAATTTTAATTTTTATTTTTTAAAAGTGACTAGTCGCTTTTTATACCCGTTCGGGTATAAAGGTGAACAATTAGTCTCTTCATAGGACATGCTCGAACAAAAGCGATCAGTTCATTCCATATAAAGAGATCAAAAGTGGTATTCGTCGCATGCTCCTTTGCGATTGCTCCCGGAGTCATCGCGGATTAGTCCCATTTTTTGCAGGGTACATACAAATTGACAGCACAAAGTGGCACAAATATCAAACTACAAATACCAAATATAGCAAAAAAATAAAAAATAGTAGTGATGACCCCTTAATAGTGATGTTTACTCTTTCGTTTTATTGCTGTTGTTATGCAAATGTTGTTGACAATAAAAGCTGACGGCATCAGCGTAGCCAGAATGAAATTTAGGGGGGGGGGGGGGATTCGACCCTATTAAACTGGCATTTCAGGGTACTATTTTATATATATATATAAGGAAAATTTAAGGGCTCGAGTACCCCCCTGCCCCTACCTGACTACGCCCATGGCTGACGGTAATGGCGATATTGGTTGGCGACTTTTGGTGGCTGGTAACTAATGGCAAACGAGTTGTTAAATCGACGCATTGTGAGCGTAAGAGTGGGTGTATCTTAATATATATACATGTATGTACTTATGTTCGTACTTACACATATGCATATCTACATAAAAACACAAATTTAATACACATTTACCCTTCTATGCATAGTAAGTATGTATGTATATGCATACTTACCTGCTGCTTCTAAACTTCTAAACCTGCATTGTTATCAGATACACCCATGGGAAACGAAAAAAACGCCATAAAAATCTATATCACCGCTACTTTTGTTGGGAAATTAATCAACTGACAAAACCATGATTAGCATAAATTTGACATTAACATTAATTTTGTTCTGTTCTACTTTTAGACATTTTTCGTATTGTTTCTCACAGTTGCTGTGCTTATTGTTATTTGTTTTTAGTGGGAAAGTCTGGTACATTATTGGTATTGACAAATCGTAATCGTTTTAACCTTTTGGAGTATAATAAAAAAATCACAAATGAAAACAATTTTTTTGTTGGTTTGGTATGCTATTTTCTGGATATTTGTTTTTGTTAATCGATTTCCTATACAGAATTGAAAACAAAAGAAGCAACATATGTATGTACATTTGGATAGGAAATGATTTCAGGCTGTTTTAAATTCGCTAATCAAGGTATTTTTTAAGACTTGGTTGTTGTTGAAATGTATATAAAAACTTGCAGAGTATTTAGAAAATCCCACTCCCACTAAAATTTCACAATATGTTTGTATGACAGATATGTACATATATAGAAGACTGTATGAGCGAAATTTTCAGGCGCCACCCAGTGATATTATTTCTAAAAATTTTTTGACTAACTATATTTCACCAGATACCGTAAAAACAGAACCAGAGCAATGTTTCCGTTTTTCTATTTTTTTTTTTAGTAGTAAAAAATAAAATTTTGGGGAGTATTCTGTTATTTTGGGGATTATCCCTACACGTTTTTAGAATTCTTTCAAACTAAACTTAATGCCACTTAAGGGTTTAAAAAAAGTAGGTTCCGTGTAGAGTGAGGTGGAAGAGATCTAGACGTTTTTCTCAATGTCCAAGGATAGTAGGCAGCCTTCGGTATTCCCAGTCGTATTATTTGCAGCTCTGAAGGACAGGGACAATATGATGACAAATAGGTGGAGAGAGGCATTGGACCAAATGCACGCAAGGGGCATTGGCTAGTCTTATAACTAAGTACTTCTAAATTAGGCAATGCAAGTAACAGCTAAATTATTACGGTCACACGGGAATTCCTACTAATTTGGTTTGAAAGGATTCCGGTCAAGTATTTCATAGCCCGCAATCAGTTAAAGCACTCAGTAATGGCTGGGAGGCTTTGTGGGGCTGCTCCATTAAGCAAGTAAGATAGCATAAACCGCTGAATACGGTTGGAATACATGGCAACCTTATTTGACTTCCTGCCTTGAAGAAGATGAAACAGCAGGCTGCGAAGCATTGTGCTTCGGCCCCACCTCGCCAAGTACGGTATAGGTATGTACTCTTACGACCGTTTTTGCCATCTCTGGTTAACACTAATTCCCGGTAGATCGTTACCGACTCAATGTTATATGCTTGGAGTAGGGAACGTCGATAACGATGTTTAACTGGGGATTAGTGTAGGCCAGAGGTGGTTGAAACGGTCCTTAGTGTAGCCTAAGTGCTGTTTCCTGCACGCATTGTTCACCTTGTTTCACGCATTTCTATCGTCTCTTTTTTCCCCGAAAACATATGAAACGTTGTCAAATGTGCAAAAATAAGCATATATGTAAGTCGAATATATGCCAAAACCAACAAACCTGCCAGATATATGCAAATTAAGCTTACCAGCTTTGGTCATCAATGAAAATAAATATGGACGTGCTAGAACAAAACCAAAGATATGTATATAGTATTTCAAACATAATTATTGGAAATGGAAAAATGGTCAATTTCGCAGACCTGTGTTATTAGTTGCTTGTTGCCAGGGTGCCAGACCGCTATGTTCTAAAGATCCCACATTAGCTCGATATTCCACTACAAAAGTTGTCTGTAGTCCCAAATATCCTAGAGCTAATTGAATAACTAAAAGCTCAGAATCTTAAAATCCTATAGAAATCCGCTTTCAAAAGTTTCTGCTGGACATAGTTATCATTCGGTGAAAAGATTCTTCAATTCGGCATCCAAGGGTGGAAAAGATAAGCAAGGAACCTGTCGGCACTAGGCATGAGTAACTAGCAAAACTTGTAATGGAATCTTTCAATTGGATCTCATAGTAAGAGAATTTGTTTTCCTTGTCCGATGGAGAAGCTCATTTGCTTGATATCATCTGTTGCGCATAAAATTTGTATCACTTACCAAGTTAGAAATAGAAACAACCAGTAGACACACCTACTTAATTTACCGCGCTGGGAGTGATTCTATTTTTAGATACATATTTTCACTATGAAATTTTGTTGTACTCGTTCGTATGTTTACTATAAATGCTAGACTTTGCATACTAAATGCCTCCACAGTATGTTAACTTGTTTCTATACCCCGGAGTGATTTTAAAACAATCATTTATGCGTGGTTCCCACAGGCTGACAGGTAGGTTATCTTACATTAAACACGTTTTTATTTCGTTTATGGTTCCCTTCGTTCACATACTCGTTCAGTTTTGGTTGTTCACTTAATTATGCCTATGGCGATTTTCAATTTTCCTCACACGAGACCATTATTAAAAACGTGTCCATCACGCATTTAAGCTGATTACAAACATATACATGTATGTACATATGTTCATATGTAGATATATATGTATATATATACAAATATGTAAGCACGAAAAGCAAACATTTTTAAAGACTTGGTACTTCCCCACGTAAATATCGTACATACATACATACTCTTCGGATGCAGACTTCAGTGGTTGACCTGTATCTATACTATGTAATATGTGTAAATACATATGAGAATGAATACTTGAACATAGTACGTACATACACCCCGCGACAAAATGCTGCTTTCACCCGGTTTAGGTTATTTTTTTTCCAAATTAGTTTTAATTACTTTGTTATAAACTTTTGTTGTAATAAAAGCCATATACATAAATCCAAATTGCAAACTTTGTACAAAAATTAGAAAACATCTACAAAGTTGCACAACCATAAGTACTGTACAATTTTTTTGTAGCAACGTTCTAAGTGTAACATAGAATTCGTTATATTGAATCAAATGCCCAACACCGTGAACAACAAAAAATTTGCCAAAAATCAACGGTGTTTTAGACACTTTAAACTTGCACTTTATTAAAATTCAATGAGCTAAAACTCTGCACACTTAGAATTTTTATAAAAAAATATTTTTTTTTTTTAATTCTTGTTCATAGTTTGAAATTTGGGTTCATATATATTTTTGCAGACAACGAGCTATACTTTAAAACAATGAATTAAAAAAAGCCGGGTGGCCGTATCATTTTGTCGCGGAGTGTATGTATGTACATAAGTCGATCTGCATTTCGGGAAATACCAACCACCAACGCATATGCATGCAAGCACCCACCGTGTCCGCCATCAATTTCGGGCGCTTTGTTCACTGCTGCGCTTTTATGTTGACCATTCACATCCGTTTTGTCTGTCTACCTCTGTCGTTGAGATACGTACATATGTACATACGTACTTTGCACATATTTTGGGTTGAATTTTCATTGCACATACCTTTACTTTGTATCATCGCTCACGTACTCATTTACTTTTACTTGTACTTCCTTCCGACATACATATTTTAACTTTTATCTTTGCGTGTGCATTTTTAAAGTGGGTGCCTTTAAATGTTCTCGTAAAATTCTCATCAGTTTATGTCTGTGAAAATGTGTTATGAGGTGTTAAAATGTGGCCAAATTTTAATACTAAGTTGCTTTATATTGGAAAATGTACATGTTACCGGCCAAACCCAGTTTTGACTATTCTAAACTAGATCAGACGCCATAGTATTTTTGAGCAGAACTCTTTGGGCCACACTTCAAAAAAAAAATAACCCTATCAGTCCAACTCCAACTACGCAGTCCACAATATTATTGCGTCCAACTTGATTCCGTGTTAGGCGGATGTATTGGATCTAGATAAAACTAGTTTCGCCCAGAAACAACTAGTTTGTCCTAAGATCAGGTTTGGCCGCTAACATATAAAACAAATAAACAATAATACTTTACAAGGCTATTGTCAAAACTAATTAAATCTTAGCCTGTGTTTTCTAACAATATGTAAAAATTAATTTACTGATAATAACATACAATATAACGTATACTACACTAATAATACTAAAGTCGACAAATAGGTGGTGAGTGTCGATTCTTTTCTCGCGGGTCTTTGGCGTATTGTGAATACCTGGTCTATGGTGGATTTTCCAGGCCTAAAGCCACACTGTTCAGGCCCAATCAGTTCATTGACGGTGGGCTTCAGTCTTTCACACAATACGCTCGATAAGACCTTGAAATCTATGCTTAGAAGGCTCATCCCACGGTAGGCTGACAGGCTGTCAGCTCCAGCAGCTTTGTTGTTTTTCAGCCGCGTTATTGCTATTTGTACCTCATCATGGTCAGGCGGAGGAACATCGACTCCGTCATCATCGACTGGGGGCTCGGATTCTTCTTCTCCACAACTTTCCTTGCTGCTACCATTTAGTAGCGTGGAAAGGTGTTCCCTCCATAATTTAAGTACGTTCTGAACATCGGAAACTAGGTCGCCATTGTTGTTCTTACAGGAGTACGCCCTGGTCTTCTTGAAACCTTCGCTAAGTCGCCTAACTCGCTGGTAATTTTTTCGGGCATTCTTCCTAAGGGGCCAGCATTTCAAGCTCTTCGCACTCACGTATTTCGGCCTCTCTCTTCTTATTGCGGCAAATACGTCTCGCTTCCCTCTTCAGATCCCTATAGCAGTCCCACAAAGGCACCCACGTCACTGTTGACAATTATAATTCCCAACTTGTGGAGAACTTCTTCGACGGAAAATCGCTATTGCCAACAACCTTGCCTTGGGCTGAATACGCAATTAGCAGCTAAGTCCTCTGTAAATAAGAAGAAGTACACTTTTGAAGTCTGTTATATTACTCATCCTGATGTACGTATGGCGCAGAATCGTGGACGATGACATCTTTGGAGTATTCGAGAGAAAGTTTCTGCAAAAAATATGCTGCACAGCTCCAAGTTTGAACTGCATGTATGTACCCACAGTACAAATGTATACATATATGTATATCTGAATAGGAATAAGCTTAAAATCCCATGTTTTTGTTTGTTTACTAAAGCTACCTACCATCACCTTCAGCCACCAATAAATCCTACCCACTTGTGCTGCTAATGCCACTATTTGATTACAACTTAAAAGCGCATAGAAAAGCATCATTGTCGCGTATCATTGAAAATAAACTTAAGTATTTATAAGATTTAACAAAGAATAAATCACTACGACGAAGTGGAAAGGGAACAAAGAATATACATACATACATACATATGTTCATAAACAAATAAATGAAAAGCTGCAAGCTCACTTCACGCCTCACATGAATACATATATAGTGTCTCGCGCGCGCCTCTCGCAACACGCATCTTTCACCCAATTACCAGCACCAACTGTCAGCGCGGCAATGAATGATGATCGGATATAAAGGAATAACTGCGTGAATAGCTGCGGCTGTGACAACTGACAAACCCCTCCCATTCCAAGTTTCTATGTGTGAAGATAAGAAAGATGCATACTCCATACACACACACTCCGCAAATATTTTATAAACTTGATTTTTTCTCATTGTGACTATTGACAGTGCATTGCACGCATAAATAACACCGCGACGACGGCGAGTGTCATAAAATTTAAATGCCTGCTTTGGAGCTAATTTAGATGATCATTTTCAAGCGACTCACCAGGCAATTCATGAAATAAGCTTCACAAAGCACTCACTGAGAAACGAATAGCAAAGCATTTCAAGTCCAGTACAATCATCTAGTCTAGTCAATTACAAGTACTGGTAGTTAGTTGCTTGATGCTTCTTCTGAAATTCTGCTCATATTTGAATTCTAATTAGGTGACAATGAATGCATTTATGGCCCTAAAGCCAGTAAGCAAAGCAGTCCAATGACTTGTATGTAGGCATATTGGCTCTGGCGTGGTTAAAGCAACAGCTGAATCAAATGCTTAGTGGAAAGGTATTCTATTGGAACTCCGCTCTCCGGACTCTATGAGCGATATGTTATTCGCAAAATCGAGAGTATGAAATACGTTTATTCTAAGACCAAACTTCTGAGTAATTCTGCACTTCTGAGATGGTAAATTTGTGTGGAAAGATCAAGATGTACGCCACCATGCTGGTATGTCTAAATGGTTGTTAGCTTTTTTTTGCGTATACCCTACAATTAAAAGATCAGTTGAATGGTAAAATAGTGAAGATTTGTGCAGAATTATTTCCCACTAAGCCGAGTTATTTAATTGACTACCAGCAATATGCCTCAGATCCATTTTTCAAAAACAAAAGAGGTCTTTGTAAGGAAAGCGAATTAATCCTGCACATTTCATAGGACGAAAGTTTGTTCCAGTCTCCATTGATAGAGTAGAATTCACTCTAACAAACTGTTTGTTACTAGTATACTTACTGTGTCATTTTAGCTTTCAGGACAAGCCGTCTGAGAAGACGAAAACTTGTCTACTCTCTGTAGGACTTTAAGCGAGGTTTCGTGGTTCCTCCTGGATGGCAAAAACTTCTGCTTCACATGCGTGCACTGCAGTTCAGGTGCTAGAGCCCTTCCACCGACCCTATTTTTAAGTTTGGAATCATTTGTATAAAATT
>NW_023458561.1:40318776-40321198 GCF_013731165.1 Rhagoletis pomonella | reverse complement strand
CCTTCCACCGACCCTATTTTTAAGTTTGGAATCATTTGTATAAAATTGTATGGCATTCGTTAATGGCAGGCCTATGTCCATTTTGTATTTCTTATCGAAACTGAATGAAGGTAGATGGCCAAAATTATTAAGTTAAGTAAAGGGAGGTGCCACACCCTCTTGTCTAATCGTCATAAAAGCTATCCTGTATTTTAAGTGGGGCTAAATGACACCATTGTGAAAAAATTTCATGATGATTGGTTGAGTAGTTAACAAAAAAAATTATGAAAATCATTGGAATATTATAAAAAGTTGTTGTATAGCAACTGTTGGAGTCACCGTACATACATACATGCACACACATTTAGTTGTCATAATCGATAACAGGACAGTGGTAAGCTAAGGATCTTCAACATGGTTGAGCAATATTTCACAAATATTAGGATCCTAGTTACTATAATTGTGGAAAATGACAAGTTGTTACATATGTCAATATTTTGTATCACAAAGGCCAAACCTAGATACGCTCCGTCAGCAGCCTGAATTAAGTGTACAAACTAGCTAAACCTCGACGTGTTGACAGCACGACATACCAGTTTGACATGACAAACACGCACATCACATACGCATATCATGAATACATACCCTGTAGGGAAACCCCGAACTGGTGAATCAAATTTGTAGTTCCGTACTAGATCTTTATCGCCAAAAACGAACCAGTTCGATAGTAACTAGATCGCCACCAGTTCAAAAGCAGTGAGTTGTGATACTTTTAAACAATTTTATTTTTAGAAATCAGTATCTAAAATGACGAGTTTAGAACTGGTTCGAAACTATAGAAAATGGATGCAGAACGAACTAGATCTCATCTAGCAAATTTTGAACTAGTTCGGAACTACCGAAAAAGTGATGCAGCGGGAAGCTTGTTTACTTTAAATCGATTTTTGCTTGGCGTGTTTTTCGTTCAAATACGCTTTCAGTTTGCACTTCGCAGATGCTTTTGCAAAGTTGGGAATACAAAACTAAAATTTGTGTTAACATGTTAACATTTTGGGACCTTCTGGGATCTAACCAATAACAGCCAGCACCTACGCAAATTCAGCTACAGCCAAAGATATGTAAACTTGTTTTAAAATGCCCAATTTGATTTACAAACAAATTCAAACAAATTTGATTTCAGATTAAAAACACATTTATTTGCGAATAATTAAAAATCGGTACCATGGTAAAACCAAAACGACTGTTTGAAATCATCTTGTTGGTTTTTTCGTCAGTCGATTTTAAAATGGGGTGCAAAACGAACTAGATCCCATCTGTCAAATTTAGAACTGGTTCTGAACTATAGAAAAGGTAATGCAGCGGGGGACAATTTCCAAATCCTATGACATCGCCGTGTTAAATTCGCCTGTTGTTTGCATGCAAAAGAGATTTATCGCGAAAAAGTAGTGGGTCTAAATGTACCAGAAGCGCACCAGTTCAGAGCTAGAGATTTTCCCCACAGGGTATATACACACATTCATATGTATGTATATGAACGTTTTCCTTTATATATTGTTGTTGCTGCATCGTTTGTATGTTGTTGACTGCATATTTTATAGTGACTTTTCAGACATCAGCGAATGTCACACTAAAATTCCAACTTATGTATGCATGCTCCGCATGCAACTAGCATGTTGCTCTACTACAAAAGGTCTGATCAGATGTTAGGGCACAATTACTTATTACATACCTAGTTGAGGGGTGCTCACGTTAGTCTAACAAGTATGTACATTAGGGTAGCCCGAAAATGGATGTGAAAAAGTAAAATCGGAATTTTAATGCTCCCAACCCCTAGGATTTTTCTAGATCGAAAAAACTTCACCATTCTTTTTTTTTATTTATTTTGAAATTAAAACATATTTAGGGGTCGCTCAAAGCGCTAAAAGTTTTTCATGTATTTTATATAGTTTTTTCCCGATAAAAAATACATGGAAATCTTTTGAGTTACCTCTAAATATCTTTTGATTTCAAAATAATAAAAAAACAAGGGGGTGAGAGCTTTAAGATTGCGGCCTTACTTTTTTTTGGACCACCCTAATGTACATACATACTTACATATGCACTATCTAAGTATAAAGAATTTGAGTAGTTTTATTTTATTTCGCTCGTGTACCTAATGTTCACTTGCATTCAAGGTCTTTTTTTGGTGTTGTGCATTCTTTAGAATGTCATAAGCACTGCTCGTTTTGCTCGATTGTGTCTTTCTTCTTCACGTTTTACTTCTTAAGATACTCAGTAATCTTCCGTATAGCAGATAAATACGTCAAACTTCTTTTCTATAATTTGATACCACACGTCGTCAGCGGTCCTCAGTCTAATTTTCCTTAAAGCATTCCACTTATGTACATATCGTTACCACCTTAATATAGAAAGGCCCTTTCTCACATCGTCGCTGAAATACAAA
>NW_023458561.1:40316677-40318676 GCF_013731165.1 Rhagoletis pomonella | reverse complement strand
CCTTCCACCGACCCTATTTTTAAGTTTGGAATCATTTGTATAAAATTTAGCTTAGCTAAGGATCTTCAACATGGTTGAGCAATATTTCACAAATATTAGGATCCTAGTTACTATAATTGTGGAAAATGACAAGTTGTTACATATGTCAATATTTTGTATGTATCACAAAGGCCAAACCTAGATACGCTCCGTCAGCAGCCTGAATTAAGTGTACAAACTAGCTAAACCTCGACGTGTTGACAGCACGACATACCAGTTTGACATGACAAACACGCACATCACATATACGCATATCATGAATACATACCCTGTAGGGAAACCCCGAACTGGTGAATCAAATTTGTAGTTCCGTACTAGATCTTTATCGCCAAAAACGAACCAATTCGATAGTAACTAGATCGCCACCAGTTCAAAAGCAATGAGTTGTGATACTTTTAAACAATTTTATTTTTAGAAATCAGTATCTAAAATGACGAGTTTAGAACTGGTTCAAAACTATCGGAAAATGGATGCAGAATGAACTAGATCTCATCTGGCGAATTTTGAAGCTTGTTTACTTTAAATCGATTTTTGCTTGGCGTGTTTTTCGTTCAAATACGCTTTCAGTTTGCACTTCGCAGATGCTTTTTCAAAGTTGGGAATACAAAACTAAAATTTGTGTTAACATGTTAACATTTTGGGACCTTCTGGGATCTAACCAATAACAGCCAACACCTAAGGAGATTCAGCTACAGCCAAAAGTATGTAAACGTGTTTTAAAATGCCCAATTTGATATACAAACAAATTTGTTTTCAGATTAAAAACACATTTCTTTGCAAATAATTAAAAATCGCTACCATGGTAAAACCAAAACGACTGTTCGAAATCGTTTTGTAGGTTTTTTCGTGTGTCGATTTTAAAACGGGGTGCAAAGCGAACAGCGGGGGACAATTTCCAATTCCTATGACATCGCCGTGTTAAATTCGCCTGTTGTTTGCATGCAAAAGAGATTTATCGCGAACTAGTAGTGGGTCTAAATGTATTAGTTCAGAGCTAGAATTTTCCCCACAGGGTATATACATACACACATTCATATGTATGTATATAAACGTTTTCCTTTATATATTGTTGTTGTTGCATCGTTTGTATGTCATTGACTGCATATTTTATAGTGACTTTTCAGACAACAGCGAATGTCACTAAAATTTCAACTTATGTATGCTCCCCATGCAACAACAAAAGGTCTGATCAGATGTTAGGGCACAATTACTTATTACATAACTAGTCGAGGGGTGCTCACGTTAGTCTAATATGTAGTTATGTATATGTACTTGCACCTCATCTGTGTGTTGCGCCAAGTATGTACATTAGGGTAGTCCGAAGATGGATGTGAAAAAGTAAAATCGGAATTTTAATGCTCCCAACCCTAGAATTTTTCTAGATCGAAAAAACTTTACCACTTTTTTTTTTAAATAAAAACGTATTTAGAGGTCGCTCAAAGCGCTAAAAGTTTTTCATGTATTTTATATGGTTTTTTCCCGATATAAAATACATGGAAATCTTTTGAGTGACCTCTAATTATCTTTTGATTTCAAAAAAAAAAAAAAAAAACGAGGGGGTGAGAGCATTAAAATTGCGGCCTTACTTTTTTTGGACCACCCTAATGTACATACATACTTACATATGCACTATATAAGTATAAAGAATTTGAGTAGTTTTATTTTATTTCGCTCGTGTACCTAATGTTCACTTGCTTTCAAGGTCTTTTTTTTTTGGTGTTGTGCATTCTTTAGAATGTCATAAGCACTGCTCGTTTTGCTCGATTGTGTCTTTCTTCTTCACGTTTTACTTCTTAAGATACTCAGTAATCTTCCGTATAGCAGATAAATACGTCAAACTTCTTTTCTATAATTTGATACCACACGTCGTCAGCGGTCCTCAGTCTCATTTTCCTTAAAGCATTCCACTTATGTACATATCGTTACCTTAATATAGAAAGGCCCTTTCTCACATCGTCGC
>NW_023458561.1:40311987-40316577 GCF_013731165.1 Rhagoletis pomonella | reverse complement strand
GAGATAGACCCATTAAAATGTATACTTATATGATCAGAACGTCGAGCCGAGTTGATTTAACCATGTCCGTCTGTCCGTCTGTCCGTCTGTCTGTATGTTTGTATGCAATCTAGTCTCTCAGTTTTCGAGATATCCGTATCAAATTTGGTATGTGGGTGTATTTTTATAATGTATTAATCATTTGTCGGAACCGGAAGAATCGGACCACTATAACATATAGCTCCCATACAACTGATTGTTCAGATATGAGATTTTTGTTATAACTTCTCCATTTATGCAGCTACGAACATGAAATTTTGCTGTACTTGCACCCATTATCAACAGAATACTTACAGTGAAAATTACAAAGATCGGGTCACTATAACCTATAGGCCCCATACAACTGATTGTTCAGATATAAAATTTTTCGTTATAAATCCTCCATTTATATCGCTAGGAACATGAAATTCCGCACTGTTTTCAATAATTATCAACAGAAAACTTACAGTGAAAATAAAAAAGATCGGGTCGCTATAACCTGCAGACCCCATACAACTGATTGTTCAGATATGAGGTCTTTTATCATAACTCCTCCATTTATGCAGCTAGGAACATGAAATTTCGCACCACTTTCACTCATTATTTACAGAATACTTACAGTGAAAATAACAAGGATCGGATGACTACAACATATACCTTCCATACATCTGATTGTTCAGATATGGGATTTTACGGTAAAACTCCTTTATTTGAACAGCTAAAACCGATAAATTTCGTAAGATATTTTATAAATAATAATACAAAGTCTACTGAGAAAATCATCAAAATCTATGCTGTATAAGCTTTATCTCCTATAGCACTGATTGTTAAGATACCAGTTTTTGCCATATATCTCCTTTATGTAGGAAACTAAACCCAATAAATTGTGTTACCGGTTTACATACCGATCACATTGCAGTGAAAATCACTTAGATTGGTGCCATATAAAGTATATCTTCCATACCTCTGATTGTTTAGATGCGATTTTTTATATAAGTATGTAACTCCTCTATCGATGTATGCAGATGTATTCAAAATCAGTAATCTGTCAAAGTAAAATTTGCAGATGTTCATGAAAGGTATGAAGCCTTCGGCATAGCCGAAGACAGCGCTGCTCTTACTTGTTTTAAATTTATTTTATACTTTTTAGCCTTGTCTGTATAAAATTTTGCAATAGATACTAAAATAATTCAACTTGCAGTGAAAAGAGAACAGAAGACTATGCAAGCAAAATATTGTTTGCTCACATTTAGTATATGCCTACATATGTACATACATACATATAGCAGCAATTAATTTCATTTAAAGAAATGGCGTGTCGTCCATTTCCACTGTAGGGTATTTAGTGCATATTTTTAACTTCTTCTGGCGAGGCGACATCTATCTCTAGAGTTTTTCTAATTGTATGTCTTGGATATGATACCTACGACAAGGTTGATATCTAGACTAGGTTTTATTTATAGTATATGGTGGTCTGGACATACCAAGATTGCAAGGTGATAAAAGCGTTGTAAAAAATAGATTAGCCATACGAAATTATAATTATAAAATTAAATTTGACAAGGGATGACGGAAAATCGTTCCACATTACATCACACTCCTACCCTGTCGGAAACACCAACAACAAAAATTAGAACCAAATTATCCCATATTAAACCGATAACTTTTTGGTGTCCACCCTAGTTTTATCGATTATACTTGCGAAGAAGAGGAGGAATGTCAAATGTAAAAGTAGATATAAACTGACACTAGTAAGGAAAATACGCTTGTAAATGTATTTAAAAAAAAAATATTCAGTTAAAATATATTTAAGTAGCATAATATGTGTAGCAGAAAAAAGTGACCACGGTGGCACAGAGAAGAAGTTTAACTTTTCCTCGAGTTGTGTGAATGACAAGCACATCCAATTTGACAGCTAACGAGCTTTGATTGACATTATATTTATATGTAAACGTACTTTTATGCTTAGCCGTTCGCATATGTTTACACATCAAATTTCATGAGTACCTAGTACTCACGCCTTTTTTAACCGCCTTCCAAAAAAGGAGGAGGTTATCAGTTCGTCGGAATATCTATATATATATATATATATATATATATATTTTTTTTAATGTATGTTACCGCGTAACTTTGGACCACGTCAACCGATTTCGATAATTCTTTTTGCAACGGAAAGGTAGTGTACTAATTTGGTTTAGATCCGATCATTGTATCATGAAATATTTAGATATATATATTTTTTTTTTAAGTCGGTTTTTTTTTGCTAAAAATTACTTGTTTATTTACAAATTGTATGAATGCTTTTTTAATTACAGTATTTAAAGAAAAGGCTCTATACTATACTTCTTAGAACCAGCTCAAAACTAGCCGCATTTGTTCTAGCCCGGAGGTGACTCTTTTTGATGTATCTAGGAACTGTTGTTATATGAACTGTCTAAGAACCCTCTAAGCCAGAGTCAGCTCCGAACAAGTTCAAAAGTTCTGCAGAGGGCGACAATTGTTATTTCGTAGAACATCGCCACGTTAAAAAAGACAGTTGAAAGCATTGATTTGGGATAGATGAAGAACCAATACTATCCCTTTTCAGGGTAGCTCAGCGCAAGTCCTGAACCAGTTTGGTTTGTTTCAGGGTGCTTTTTGGTTGGAAGGAATGTAGGAATATACACAAATATATGAATTATGGTGGTAATATATATGCATCTATGTTCATATAAATTACATACATGCATACGTGTAGTTAAAGTATATTCCAAGCGTACACTGCTCAGTATAATGGTGTATCTGCATGTTATTTTATTATAATGGTTGCGTTTATCTCTTATATAGACTATTATATAAAATTTATTTTATGGAAATTGTTTGTCACGACTTGGAGGATGGTTCCGTGCGCAGAAGTGGAAAACTTTTGACTGCCATTCACCTGGGAGTGGCCAGACGCGATTCTTGTGCGTACGGTTCAAATCGCAGCTCACAACGGCCGGATATTTATATCCACGTATCCTCTGGGTAGCAACCAAACACCCGTTTGGGAGCGAGCTAAAGTGAGAAGGCGTAAAACTTCGCGTGCGCTGGGTTCGGGTCCCGCCACGTTAAAACCCCGCCCAATGAAAAGAAGCAAACAGCCTCGGATGAGACCCCCTTTTTCTGATGACGACCACGGCAAACGTATAAAGGACTATGATTTAAGGGTATGCACCTGGAATATCCGGACCCTTAATGGGGAAGGTGCCTCTGCCCGGCTGGTTGATGCCCTCGGGAAGACAAAGGCTGACATCACCGCCATCCAAGAAATGCGATGGACGGGGCAAGGTAAAGTAAGCGTGAAGCCTTGCGACGTCTACTACAGTTGCCACGTAAAGGAGCGCAAATTCGGTGTTGGATTCGTGGTAGGAGAGAGACTCCGTCGCCGAGTACTGGCGTTCACCCCGGTGGACGAACGTCTAGCCACAATCCGCATCAAAGCTAGATTATTCAACATCTCGCTCATCTGCGCCCATGCCCCGACGGAAGAGAAGGATGAGGCGTCCAAGGATCTCTTCTATGAGCGCTTGGAACGTACATATGAGCGCTGCCCCCGACACGATGTCAAAATCGTGCTTGGCGATTTTAATGCCAAGGTGGGCAAGGAAGGGATCTTTGGCGCCACTGTCGGAAAATTCAGCCTCCACGACGAAACGTCCGTCGGGGCCCGAAATATGGTAATTTGTAGTACTAGGTTCCAGCATAAGAACATCCACCAAGCTACATGGCTGTCTCCAGATCGAAAAACGGGAAACCAAATCGATCATTTTGTGATAGACGGAAGGCATGCTTCAAGCGTTTTGGACGTACGTACACTCCGAGGGCCAAACATCGACTCGGACCACTATCTTGTTGTAGCCAGGATACGCACCCGCCTCTGTGCAGCAAAAAATGTGGGCCCAACAATGCAAGGAAAGCTTAACGTCGAAAAGCTGCAATCACAACAGACGGCCAATTTATTCGCCACTCGACTCACACACCTGCTCTCTGAGAGCACTATTCTACAATCCGACGTACGCGAGCAGTGGAACCACATTTCCCGATCATTAAGTACCGCCGCCGAAGAAGTAGTTGGATTTCAGCGAGCCCGAAAGAACAACTGGTACGATGAGGAATGTCAAGAAGCCGCAGAGAAAAAAGATGCCGCCTACAGGGCCACGCTGCGATCGGGCGCAACGCGAGCCATGTGGGACCGTTATAGGGAACTGAAGAAGGAAGCGAGACGTATTTGCCGCAATAAGAAGAGAGAGGCCGAAATACGTGAGTGCGAAGAGCTTGAGATGCTGGCCGACAGGAAGAACGCCCGAAAATTCTACCAGAGGGTTAGGCGACTTACGGAAGGTTTCAAGACCGGGGCGAACTCCTGTAAGAACAACAATGGCGACCTAGTGACCGATGTCCAGAATATACTTAAATTGTGGAGGGAACACTTTTATAACCTACTGAATGGTAGCAGCGCTGAAAGTAGTGAGGAAGACGAACCCGAGTCCCCAGTCGATGATGATGGAGTAGCTGTCCCACCGCCTGACTATGACGAGGTACGAATAGCGA
>NW_023458561.1:40310818-40311887 GCF_013731165.1 Rhagoletis pomonella | reverse complement strand
GACAACGAAAACACTTTGAAAACGAGTTTTTGATAACCAGACATTGAACAACCGGCCCTTAGGTCCGGTTACTCAATGTCTGGTTAACACTAATCTCCTGTAAAACATCGTTATCGACGTCGATAATGAGGTTTAAACGGAGATGCTATTGAAAATGTCTGCTTGTCAACCGGTCAGATGGGAGTTGGCGATCTTCTTGCTTAAGGCCCGTTTACATACAACTTTGGCGTTGCGTTGGCGTTGGCGTCGCTTCGACAGCTGACTATGAATACATGCATTTATATGAAAGTCTCCATATAACCAAAGTTGGGCAACGCCAACGCCAACACAACGCAGAAAGATGGCCAACTCTCAACTTTTCGCGTGCGTCGTTCGTCAGCTGTTCTAAATAATCAAAATTATGTGATTTAATTTTCATTTTTAATCAAATCCGGGCAAGAAATATAGTTTTTAATGCAATTATTGATGTAATTTTTTTATTTATCTGCCGCTAGTGTGTTAATTTAGTAACCAAAGTATTCTCTGCTACGCGTTCATTGTAGCAAGCACGGGCGTTACTCGCGCTGCTGTCAAAGCGACGCCAGCGCCAACGCAACGCCAAAGTTGTATGTGGACGGGCCTTTAACGCTGCAGCTTCAACGATCTGTGGCATGCTTTGTTCGTTTTCATACAATTCATCTTATCTGTCAAAGCGAATCTGTCATGTAAAGCGAAGCAAAAGTTTTATGTGGCATCAGCTTACCCAAGTCGAATTTATATAAGGTGGTGTTACTAGCTCAGCTGATTTTGTGTATGTGTTTCGCCGCACGGCTTCCGATATCAAATTGAAAAATTTTGCTTGAATTTCTACACATACTCTTACAGATTTTGACAGTTTATGCCGCCAAAGCAAAAACAAAATACATGTAAATTTTTGTTTTTGTTCTCCTGCTATCACCTTATATTAATTCGCCTTGAGCTTACCCCTTCTGACGGCGCCATTACCGATATACTTCGATTTTATTCGATCTATCGAATAACAGACGACGTTTCTCTTGCATCGTATTTTTCCATTTCTAATAACATTAGT
>NW_023458561.1:40307286-40310718 GCF_013731165.1 Rhagoletis pomonella | reverse complement strand
CCAGAAGATCTTTGCTATCTCTAACTTTTACCTTTAACTTAATAAATGGTGTGATCGATTGCCCTACGCTCCTAGAGCAGGTCAACTTCAATGATCCTCTAAGGAATCTTCGCAGTCCTCTGCCGTTTTATGGAGGAAATTTTAAAACGGAGTAGGCCAGAAATGCTCCTATTTCAAGAGCTTTAAACGAATTTAACACGATCTCGAATTCTATCGACCTGGATTTCTCTTCCAAAAAGTTTATTTATTTTTTCTTCGATTTCGAAACTGTAGAGTGCTTTATGTTTTACACGTATCGTCTAAGTAGCTAAATTTTTATCTCTAGTCTGTAAGGAACGTCTGTTTCATCTGACTGCAATAAATAAATAAATAAACAAAGCGTTTAAAAATGATTTATAAATCGTAAAATGTTTACAGCAGAATGTCAAAACAATGCAACAGCTGTTCACTTGCAAGTTTTTGCTAGTTTTGTGTTCATTAACTTTTTCTGCTAGTTTTCTCTTCTTCTCAAGTTTACGCTCTATTTTGCTTTTACGCTCTCGCTGCAATGTTTTACTGGAGAAGTTACTATACAAACCTATTATTGAAATGAAGTGGAAAAAATTTACTACACCATTTTCACTGACACTCGCTGTATCTATGTAGTTCAAATACCTATACATCGGTCTGCTGTTTACTTATCACATACTGTGGATCTCCAATCTTGGCTTTGCGCCAAATATCCCATTCTACTGGATGCATTTTCTTCTTATGTGAGTGCATGTTCGCGCTTGAGTTAAATGTTCGTGTACAGAAAGGGCATTTGTACAGAGTTTCCCCTGTGTGCGTTGCCATGTGTTCCTATAAAGGATTATATAAATATAAATTGCCCTTAATTCAATAATAATCTGTGCTTACCCGTAATGATACAGCTTTCTTAAATGTTTTGTTGCATGCTCCACAAGTGAATACTTCTTTAGAATGCACGCATAGAATGTGGCTGCGAAGTGCTCGCCGATTCTTACAATTACGGCCACATTGGTCACATGTAAATATTAGTCCTTCGTCATTGTGGCGACCCAGATGCTGTCGCAGTATTTCCTCATCTTTCAGCCAACTGTCACAACCTGGCCGTGGGCATTTAACTCGAGGGCCAGTGGCTTCAAAATGTAAACGCACATGCTTTTCGAATGATTGCTTATCTCGTATTTCTTTAGCACAGACATGACAAACGTTGACTGCACGTCGATGTCGCATGCTAATGTGAATTTTCAATAGATCATTGCTAGCGAATCGACTTTTTGGACATTGTTCACATACGAAAGTACGCTCGCTTATAGGGACATGCGAGCCACGATGTAACTCCAGCAAATTTTGCCGTGCAAATTTCTTGGGACATTGATCGCATGCAAAATTGAGTCCTTCCGACTCATGTGCGTGCATCAGATGAAATTTTAGAGTATACTGATCGGAATAAACCTTTTCACATTCCTTGCACCTATGACAAATTTACATTTATAAGCGTTATACAAAGTCTGGAAAATGTTCAACACCAATAATAATGTGGATAAACATACTTGAAGAATTCGGGATCATGATGTTTATAAGCGTGCCGTACGATTTCAAGCCGGTCGAACAGTTTCTTATTGCAACAACGTACGAAGGCTTTTATCTTTGGGTGCTGTATTCGAAAATGCTTCCTCATTGAAATATAATCACCACTGATATAAGCACACAACTCACAAGTCATTTGGATGTATTTTTTTACCATATCATCGTCTTCTCTTGATGTCTTTACGCTAAATGTTTTCTTCCCTTTATGTTCGTGCTGCAAATTCTCTTCTTTTAGCATTTGTAATTTTTTAGTTGATATTTTTTCAATTACATCGTTTCTTACATTTTCTAAAGTAAAGTTGGCTGAATACGTACTACCTACAGGAAACAAAAGTGTGGATTATAACTTTTTTTATAAGTTTTGTTACCTCCGGAATTCCCAATAGTTTCTGCACTTGTATACATAGAAACATCGTTTTTTTCTAAACGAGTCCTGTTCGTCACTTCATCACATTCTACTTCGCAGAAAGGGTTCAGCTCGTCAGTCAGCCTTTTGCTAGCTTCATTACCCAACAAAGGAGTTTTGGAAAGCTCTTCTTTAATACTCAGGATGGGGTCAATAAATTCGTTGTCCATTTCATTGAAAGTTTCCTTCTTGAAGTCATAACTGGTGAGTGTAGCATGTCTTTTCTCTACTGTTACATAAAATTCATGGAATTCATTAACTTTCATCCAGCAAGCGGAACAAATAACCAATGAAATGTTGTCATCTGGATCGGGCTACAAAAAAAATCTCAATTTCAAAATACCAAGGACATTTCTACGAAGCATACCATAAACCAAAAGTGGCGTCCGAGTATATCAGCAATTTCTAGTTGCAATCCATTCTTATCGAATATATATAAGAAAGAATCGGAGTGTTTTATACAAAGTCTGCATAACATATCAAAGAATATCTATTTTGCAATGTAAAATACAGTAAATTTACTTTTTTTCTGGGGTTTTATGTTACTCTACCTAGAGCTAGGAATGTAAAAAAACATCAATATATCGAGCAAAATCGATGGTCGTGGCTTCAAACATCCGATGTTCGTCGATGTTTTTACGAATGCGATGTTAAATCAAAACATGGGTGTTTTAAAAAACATCGAAGATGTTTGTTGACTAATTTTTCACGATTTCATTTTGTGCGCGCTTTAAAATTTTGTGCCAACATTTAATAGCGATTAATAAGTACTTTAGTGGAATCATGCCCAAGTATGTTTCTTTAATAACTTTTCATATTACATTTAATAAATATTCATATATGTATACGTGTGGTGTAGTGATAAGCAGTGCGCGCTTTCACTCATCAACACCTGGGTTCAAGCCCTGGTCAAAGCAACATCGCAAAAAATTTAGAAAAAAGGTTTTTTCTTAACAGCGGTCGTCCCTCGGCAGGCAATGGCAAACCTTCGAGTGTTTTTCTGCCATGAAAAACAGCTTCTCATAAAAATACAATCGCCGTTCGGAGTCGGCGTAAAACTGTAGGTCCCTCTGATTTGTGTGACAACATCAAGGCGCACGCCACAAGTCGGAGGAGAGGCTCGGCCAAACACTAACATATGTGTACGGGCCAATCTATTATTACTATATAATGTGCTAGACTTTTATAAAAAAATTATAAACACAAAATAAACAAAAGAAAAAATAGTAAAAACTAATCCAAATGTCACTAAAATTAATCAGCTAACCACAAGTGTATATATCATGACGAAGGTTTAACATGAACGAACGAATAAAGATCACCCAGCACGGCGTGCGAGAAAAAAGTTATTTTTTTGCAGTGACGTCATTTTTTCGCCGCCATGTGAATAAAACGGAATGAAACCTGTGTGTGAATGAAAGAATCGATTAAAA
>NW_023458561.1:40277674-40307186 GCF_013731165.1 Rhagoletis pomonella | reverse complement strand
CAAGTACAGCGTAAGATTTAGAAATGATGTGACTGATATGACTGTTAAAAGACCAATTAGTGCTGAAAATTACACCAAGGTCTTTGATTTCTTGGACTTTTTGAAGTTGAGTCTGAGAGATTACATAAGACGTCGAAAGAATATTGTGACTTTTGGAAAAAGTAACTTGAAAACATTTTTTAATATTCAGAAAAAGGCGAGAGCTGAGACACCAGTTGTGTAGAATATTAATCACAGCAAAAATTTTTAAATCGTCAGCATACAGCAAAAATTTAGCAAATGAAAAACAAGAACTCGCATCATTTATAAATAATACAAAGAGTAAGGGACCTAAAATGCTACCTTAAGGAACCCCCGATGAGGCAATGAAAGATTCCTATCCGACAAATAAGATTTGAGCCATTGCAAAAATACTGGGTGGAAACCTAGTGAGGCTAGCTTACTGACCAACAAACTGTGCGAAACTCTATCAAATGCTTTGGCAAGATCAGTGTAAATGCAGTCGACTTGGAAACCGTTCGAGTTAGCTGCAATACAATACTCACTAAAGACGCCTAGATTAGTAACCGTGGAACGGTTGGGTACGAGAATTTTGTTTATGGATTTAAGTTACTTCATAACGCCTCTTGGGAGAAGTCAAGATCTCCTTGTTGTTGTTGTTGTAGCGGCTACAACAACCCCGCCCAGATCGGTTGGTATCTCAGTCATTGTCGTCAAGTTCCACTAACGGCAACCCTAGGAAGCGTGCAGCTTCTGTGGGGTTTGTCCACAGGGACAAGGCCGTTAGGGTTGTCGGGTTTTCCGGGCATGCGAAGAGATGTTTCGAGTCATGTGGGGTCTCTCCGCATGCCGGACACTCATTCGGCACATCCTCATTCAACCTACTCAAGTAGGAGTTCAACCTGCTGCAGTAGCCGGAGCGAAGTTGTGCGAGTGTTGTGCGTGTCTCCCGAGGCAGATGAAGCTCCGTCTCGTCTATGTCCGGGGGTGGTATGCCTAGAACGGCATTCACAGGTCTAGAGTCTACATAACTCGAGACTGAGTCCCTGTGAATGCCGTTCAGGGCCTGTCTGTAAGCTGTCGGGACCAGAGGTTGCTTAATGAACCTCTGGACTTCGTCCGTCAGTTCATATAGATGCCTCCTGACGTGCCTAGGCGAGGGCGGGAGCCACAGAAGTGGCCACCCAAGCAGACAGCTGCTTGCAGAGCATTATATTATGCTCCTTTACAGGGAGCATTTGCGCCTCGCCGTGCAGGTGGTGTTCAGGCGACATCTAGAGGCATCCCGTCGCTGTCCTGAGTGCGGTGTTCTGTACAGTCTGTAGCTTCGTCCACTGCGTCCTACTAGTCCCTGGCGACCACACTAGCGCTGCGTAGTTCAAAACCTCCAAGGCTACCATCCGTTCCCATAATGTTTTTCGATTATCAAACAACTCAAATATCTGACAATTATTTTCATAAAACCGTTTTAGATCTTCTACACATACGCACTTACACAGTCCAGTACATCATTAATATTTTGATTTCCACTCATTTCACTTTTGTTTGTGCTAAACCAATTCAACAAATGGCGGTGAATAACTCAGTGTGAGGGCAGGACCAGGATGAATGTATTTGCATAAAAATTTATTAAAGCAAAAAATGTTTTGGGTAGGCGTCGGAGCCAATGATAACCATCAGTTACATCAGTGCTTAAACTCCGTAAGAGTTTTTGGGGGTGTGCGTCAAGCGGAGTGTTGAGCACCGGTTATTTATTTAAGTTAAAAAATTGGGTAGGCGCTGTGGCTAATGGTAGCTCTTGTACCACCTCTGTATGCCGAAGGCAATACAGAGCCCCGTGAGACAACTCCGAGAGAGATGTGATGCATCAAGCAAGTTTGTTGAGCATGATTTGGAGTGCCAGCAATTAACTACTTTAGTAGGTTTTGTTCTGCGGCAGTTGAGAAGTGCATTAAAAAATGCATACCCAATGAAGAACGAACGAATTATTTTTAAGCACAAGTGCGTGTGTTTATTCGCTGCACTTGGTTTTGGGCGGGAGTGCAATATACAAGTGCGTGTGTGTGTTCGCTGTTCTTTGTTTATGCGGGAAATGCATAACCCGCTTAAACAGGCGGCTTTTGCCACTTATTCTTCTTCTTCTTCTGCTAGTTGAAATTTCACTAGCAAGAACTTGCAGCTCTCCCGTGTTGTTACGCTCTCGATTAAGTGCTCTCTCGCAAATTTGTTGGGTTATCATACGCTTTTCCAGTAAAAATTTGCAGGTTCCAGTACAAATTAGTACTGACTATTGGTTACTCTACAAACCTAATGTTTACGTAATAGCTCATTATCATACAAAATCCATATAAACCCAAATCTCAAACTGTAGAATTTATAGCAATCTTTGATTTGAACTTTGAGTATAGAAAAAATATATATCAGGGCTGTTCGGGATCTTGTGCAAATAGTCTTAGATTAGATTAGATTTGAATTTTGTGCTTGCTACCATGGCAACCATCGAAACATATGTTTGTGATCAGCTGATTTTCTTAGGTCGGTGTTATGCATAAATTTTAGGTTTGTTCGTCGAGCAAAAAATTGTACGAATTTGTGCGAATTATCACAATTTTTGCCCAAATCGCGTTCGTGCAGACCAAAAAATTATCCAACACTCAAAAATTGTGAGAGCAAAGTGACAGTTCTCTTGGAGAGAAGTTGCAACGGGCGACCTTTTTTATGAAAAAAGGAAGTAAATAATTGTTGATATAATTAATTTAGTTAATTCCAGTGATTTGAACTTAATTCGGCTGAAAAAAATTTTATTCACAATCGGAATGCAATTGCAACCAGAGTCGATTTAAGGAGCCCGACAGCTATTACGATGAAGAAATTGAAATGTATGTTGAAGAAAGTCAGAACAACAAGAAATATACATGTATATCCTATTTTTGGCCATCCGAAAGAATTTTAAGTTGTGTTTTCGTATTCTCCAGCAAAAAATATCCAGTAACTTGCCAGTAACCAAATCTCGGAGAGTAAGCCAATATTTACTCCCAATGAGTGAAATATGCAAGAAAGTACGAAAACGCAAAACCAGGAAGAATTTGCTAGTTTTATGAACAGCTGATTAATTTTTTATTTTCCGATGCAACTTTCTTAGAAAACTGGTATTTTCAATTTTATTATATATTTAAATAGGTTTATTTTGTCAATTGCAACTCTAAAAGCACCACAAATAATTATTTTCTTAATGTGATTTACAATAAGCATCATGCCATCAGCTGTTTTTCTTACTAGCAAATAGTTGCTAGTAAAAATTTATCCAGTAAAAATTCAGTAAAACTTGCAAGTTCTTTGCTCCCTCAATTTCCCCTCTTTTGCTAGTTTCTTGCAAGTTTTTGCGTACGAAAACGACATCCAGTAAAAAACCAGTAAAATTAATACTGGATTTGCTGGATACGCGAACAGGGCTTTAAAAATTCTACAAAAATTGTTTATGTTTGAAATGCAACCGTGGACGCCAGCTGGCAGAGAAACTTGCAAATTTGCGTTCGTGCAGAAATTTGCAAGTTTCTCAACATGAGAGAGAATTTGAGAGAATTTTTTCTTACTCTCCGATATTTTGAGTGTTGGATAATTCTTGCTGGATTTTCGACGAACAAACCTTTTGTTTGGCAAACTGCGTGCAATTGTTGTTGCAGCAAACTCGGAGAGAGCGAGTTTGGCGACTCTCACAGCAAACTAGTTTTGTTTGGTCAAACTGCAGCAAGTTCGGTATTGTCATATACAAAAATTTTAGACAATTGTTGCTATACACAAAAATTGCTGTGATACCGAAAGCCAGAGAACTGAATTTATGCTGTAAGAGCTTCAAAGATTAGGGCACAGTTAATTGCCTATACGATATCATACAAAATATATTAATTGTGCGCGTTATGTACATCTGAAATTCTCATTTCGTGTTGGCAATAGCTATGAAAACCATAAATAACGTGCAACCCTGTGCCAAACTCGACATAACCACCTCCGAGCAAACTAAGCAGCCGCCATTTAATTTGGCAAACAAAAGTTTGTCTGCATAACACCGACCTAACTTGCAAGTTTTCTCTGGGAAAAATTTTTCCAGCAGAAATTTGCAGCTCTATCACATTTCGCTCTCTCAATTTCCCATACTTTGCAAGTTTTTTGGGTACGAGAACGCAAAACCAGTAAAAGTTTTCTAAAACTTTTAATAGTTTTGCGTACGAGTACACTCCTTTTATAATTAGGGAATATTACAGCAGGAGTGTACTCGTACCCAAAACCATGGTGGAATAATAGTTGCGTTCGCGTAGCTGTTAATTGTTCATGTTTAACCAAAACTTACAAGTTTTTGCGTTCGCGTACGCAAAAAACTTGCAAAGTAGGAGAAATTGAGAGAGCAAAGTGACATTTCATTTTGAGGGGAAGCTGCTGGTTTCTGCTGGAAAAACAGCTGGTTGGCATTTACGCAAATCACAAAATTGAATTTGATGGTCTGGAAGTTAAAAATTACAAAATGCGACTAATTAAACTTGTAAGAAATAGGTAGTTATTTGTTTAATCAATAATATGACCTTTTTGAATTAGTTATGGCAAATTTTATTATTAATGCTAGTATACAACTAAAAAGAGAATAAAGTTATTAAACGCAAAGTTTGTTGACTTTATTTTTAAAATTCGAAAATACGGTTATTTGGAAGGTGGGGCAGATACTCGTATCTCAAAGACTGCTTGAGTTATGGTGTACACGGACAAAAAATCATTATTACTAATTACCAGATTACGAAGGGAAGTTATAATAATCATTAATATTACAACTGACAAACAATCACAATGATTATTAATCCTAATCGAAATTCAACTCCAATGAATTTATTGGGTATAAATCTAAAACACCAACCGTTATGCCATAAAAACCTCCAAAAATATGGGTCCATAGAACTTTGCATGCTGATTTCAAAAACAAGAAAATTACTCAGCGCAAAAACGTTATCACTTAAAAAAATAAAGGACAGTTCATCTAAACGTGTGATTGCCTCGTTACTTCAGGAACCTAGTAAACTTGCTTAATTTTATTTACGAGATTACGAGGTATTTCTAATTAAAAACAAAAAAAATTAAGAATCGCTGATAGTGCTTAGCACTTCATAGAACCTTATAGGTTCAGGTAGATCAAAGGTTAGTACTCTAAAGGCCCGTTGTTCAATGTCTGATTAGCACAAATCGGAGGTAGAAGCTCCGATAAATACGACTGCTTTATCGATCACATGTTATATGCGTGATGTCGAAAACGTCGATAATGATGTTTAACCGGCAAGTAGTTGCTTTCAAGTCTGCTCGTTCGTTGTCGAAGGAGGAGGGAAGAGAGGGGAAGAGTACAGATATCTCCGTACCGTCAATTCGTTTCAAGTTTTCTTGTCTCTTTTGATCTTTTCGTTGCTTCCCATTTAAGAACCAAGGACTTGAATTCAGTTAAAGTTGACGCGTGTGGAAGCAAATAGAAAACACAAAAGAGAATGCGAAAAAAATTGCTTTCAAGACTTTACGTGTCTGAAAGAGGACTTAGGGCCGGTTGTTCAATGTCTGATTAGCACAAATCGGAGGTAGAAGCTCCGGTTAGATACAACGACAGCTGTATCGATCACATGTTATATGCATGATGTCGAAATCGTCGATAATGATGTTTAACCGGTCTAAAATTTGTAATAGTTTTTCCAAATTTTTATTGGACGGCGTTCGATAACGACAAAAAATTATCCAACACACAAAAGCAAGCGTTCATTTTGATGCAAGACGAGCGTTCATTTTGTACTGGCAAAATTTTACTCAGCAAAAATTATCCAACACGAAAACATATGATCACAAAACATATGGTTACAATTTTTGTAAACAAACAAAATTGCATTTTTCGAGTGTTGGTATTTATAGGCTTTCTGGCTGTCTGCTATGTGACTTTATGATAGCGCCAACTAGTTTTTACTTCTAGAAATGTTCCTGGCGAACATTGAACGTTCACTTTCCTTTTTTTCCATGGAGGCAACATGAATTTCAGTTTGTTTACAAATAAAACATAAACAAAGTCAGCTGGTGTGTCTTCTTCTTCCGGTTTTTGCAAGTGATGGCTAATTTCCTATTCGTTTACTTTTTTGCTTTTTCTTCTCTTTGGGAGAGAATTTTCGCTTACTCTCTTCATTTTGATTGTTGGCTGGTGTTGGCTAATTTTGTTATCGAACGCAACTATTATAAAAAAATCTCAGATTTAACCGATAACTTTTCGGTGTCCATCCTAGTTTTATCGATTGTTTTGCGGAAGAGAGGAGAAATGCCAAATGTAAAAGTAAACAAAAATGTACGCTAGCAAGTGAAAGAGGTTTGTAAAGGTATTTTTAATAAAATGTTAAGTTAAAATATATTTATATTGCTTAGTATAGCAGAAAAACGTGATCACGGTGGCACAGAGAAGAAACATAAATTTTCCTTGAGATGTGAGAATAACTAGCACAACAAATTTGACGGCTAATAATCTGAGATTTGCCTGTGTAAACGGGGTGATTAAAAAATGAGCTTTGATTGAGATAATATTGATATGTGAACATAGTTTTACTTGAATTTGCGCAATAAGAAAATGAATTTCCACGAAACAATCGATGAAAATATCGGCAATGTTGCCTGTTGAACTTTTTAAACGAAGTTAATATTTCTCCATTTATATTAGTAGTATCTATAAATCAAAAAAGAAAGCAACACTGGCTACGCCAGAATGCTGGAGCGAGGGAACTGCCCGTTATCCAACCTTCTATTATTTAGCCTGATTACAGTTCAATGCGAGCGTGAGTGTGAGCTTTTTATTTCGACCAATATCTTCGTTGTTACTTAACTTTTTGCAATAGTTGATACATCAAAATATAGAGAATTAAAATATATTTCAGAAGTATAGAATAAAAACTAATTTAAAATGCATAATATGCCTTTTTTCACGCTCATACTCAACTGTGTGCGTACGCAAAGCATTCGCATGTGAACGACAAGTTTTGACAGATGTGTGTGAGCGTCCATAAGAATACAAATGGAATTCTTTGCCTTTGCGAAAGTTCACGCTCACGTTCGCATTGAACTGTATATCTAGCTGTAGGTCGTTTTTGCTGGGACCTTGTTACTGTATTACTGGGATCTGACATTCGATTAAATCGGAAGTATTGCTCATCTCTATTTTTATTAGCCAATTTCTCAATTGTTTTTAGTTTGGTAGGCTACTGTACAAGATAGATACTGCTAGATATGATATGCAGACTTTGCATAAAACACTCCAATAGTTTCGTGAACATATTCGATGAGAATGGAATGCAGCTGGGGATATCTGATATACTTGGACGCCACTTTTGGTTCAAGGTACAATACGATTTTTGTAATTTTTAGTTTTTCATCTTAGCTGTTATGTTTTAGCCACATCCAGATGACAAATCGACGGTTATTTGTTCCAATTGCTGGTTGAGAGTCAACGACTTCCATGAATTCTATGTAACAGTGGAGACGAGACATGCTACCCTTAGTGTTGATGATGTTAAAAAGGAGCAATTTACTGAAGTAATAGCTAATGAATTCATCGATCCCGATGTTGGTATTAAGGAAGAGTTTGCCGAGGTATCTTGTTTTTCGGATAAGGCAACTTCCGACAGTGAGAGTGAACAGTTGAACCCATTTTGTGAATTGGATACTGAAAACGTCGCGAAGGGCGAAGATATTCAAATATCCGGAGCAACCCATACGAAAGAGGGCATAGAAGGTAAGAGGGCGCATAAGTAATGCACAAGTTTTAATTCAGTTTGCTAATAGACAAAACTGTGTCAAGTTGCACAGTACAAAAAAAGCGGAAAAGCATGGAGACTAAAAAAACTGCTAACAGAAAACCAAAAGTACTTGCACGAGTTCGGTCTGAAAAATTTGACACTCGTGAAGAAATTAAAGAAAAATCGGGCATTAAAACGTCAAGAGAAGATTATGAAATGGTGAGGCAATACATACAAATGAGTTGCGAATTGTGCACTTTTATCAGCGAGGATTATGTTTCACTACGAAAACATTTTCGAATTCAACACCCCAAAATTAAATCATATGTTCGCTGCTGCAATAAGAAACTATTCCATCCACACGAAATAGTACAGCATGCTTATAAACATTTCGATCCTGAATTCTTCAAGTATGATAATTTACTAATTTACTGCTTGTATGTACTTTATTATTGTTACATGTTTAACAGGTGTAAAGATTGCCAAAAAGTTTTTTCAGAACAAACAACACTATCTCGGCATATGATTTCCGCTCATGCACCAGAAGAGGAAATGAATTTCCATTGTGACCAATGCCCTAAGAGATTTTCAAGACAAAAAAAGCTAGAACTTCATCGAAACAAACATGTACCTATGAATGAACGAACATTTATATGTGACCAATGCCCCAATAGTCGTTTTGCTAACAATGACTTATTGAAAATTCACATTTGCATGCGACATCGACGTGCAACTAACGTTTGTTATGTGTGCGCTAAAGAGATACGGGACAAAGCGTCTTTCGAGAATCACGTACGCTCACATTCCGCAGAAGGTGGCCCAAAGGTCAAATGTACAGTCGAAGGTTGTGACCATTGGCTAAAGGACGAATTTAACCTTCAGCGCCACATTCGAAGATTGCATACCAAAGAGGACAAAATGGTGGCGTGCGACATATGTGGACGGGAATGTAAGAATCAGTGTGCACTAAGCAAACATAAGCGGCGGGTACACTCTAACATAGTATTCACCTGTGGAGTATGCAAAAAAACCTTCAAGAGGGCGATATATTTGCGGGTACAATCAATTGTTATTATGTCGCATGATAAATAAATACCTATTAAACTATTTTTTGTAGGAACATATGGCACAGCATACTGGTGAAATCCTCTACAAGTGCCCTTTTTGTACCCGTACTTTCAATTCCAATGCAAATATGCACGCGCATAAGAAAAAAATTCATCCTATTGAATGGGATAATTGGCGGAAAACAAATAATGGAAGTTCCCAACGATTTATGGAACAGAAAAGTCTACAAAACCAATAACCAGCATATTCCATCTTAACGTAAAATTAGGACGCAACGAAATGGTGGAGGAGTAAATTAAATATTCTTTGATATACAAATTACACCAAAATTTCTTCAAACTAAGGGCTGTTCGCAGTTAATGCGAAGATTGTTTAGGTTAGGTTAAAGCTTAAATAAACGGCAGCGTAGTTCTGGATCAACTCGTTAATTCGGAATTATCTCGGAAATTAACTGCAGCTGATCCGGTTTAAGTCCTAGAGTTAATTCCCAAACTTAACTCGGATCAAGCGAATATTCGATGACAACACTGACGAAAACTCAGAGGGTAGAATACAGAGAAAGTACAAAACTAGCATGGACATATACCTTTCCATCAGTAATGCAGTCACCGTACTAATTTAGATAGGAATCCAATAAAAATTGAATATGAACTTAATTGAATGTATACGGAGACTGTATTACCGACGACAAAGTGGATGTCCAGCTAGTTTTGAATTTTCTTTGTGTTCTACGCTCTCTGAGCAAACAAATATGCAAACAAAGCACCCAACAAATTCATTAATGGTAGCCGAATGGTGAGGGCTGCGTACTACAAGCCTGCAAGTCCCAGGTTCGATCCTCGGTTGGAACGATTCATGATACAAAAAAGAAGGTAGTTTCAATAAACAACTTTTTGATTAAAATGCAGATTTTTGACAATTGCTCAATTGTAAAAAAATCGAAGCGGCGTTAACCAATTGTAAGTTTTTTGGTGTGGGAGATTTTATATCCTAAATTTGCAAAACGCCCATACCAGCGCACTTGTGCACATGGGTATATTAATTTTGTTCACATAACGGTTGTTTGTAACAGCCAAAACGAATCGAGATAGATATAGACAAATGTATCCATAAATGCTCAGAATGAATAGAGAAATCGATTAAGCCATGTCTGTCTGTCCGTCCGTCTATCCGTCCGTCCGTGTACACGATAACTCGAGCAAAAATTGAGATATCTCAACGAAATTTGGTATGTAGGTTTCCGTTAATCCAAGGTAGGTTGGTATTGAAAATGGGCGAAATCGGACTGTAACCACGCCCACTTCCCATATAACGGTAATTTCCAGAAATACGAAAACTGCGATATTTTAGTAACTACTAAAGATTATTCACTCAAAATTGATATTTACAACAATTTTTAGACGAAAAATAAGAATATTATAAATTTTTGGAAAACGGGCGTAGCCACGCCCACTTATGGTTACATTAGTATACCTTGGTAACCGCTGCACCAATTTCTTCCAAACTTGGAACAGTTGTTGGCCTTGGTACAGCATACTAAATGGCCGAAAATTTAAAAAATCGGACAATAACCACGCCCACATCCCATATAACGGTAATTTAGAGAAATACAAAATCTTCGATAAATCAGTAAATATTAAAGCTAATTTATTGAAAATTGATGGTTGCAACAATTCTTTACTAAGAAATACTTTAATGGTAAAATTATGGAAAATGGGCGTGGCACCGCCCACTTATGATCACATATATGTATATCGGTAACCGTTCTACCAATTTGTACCAAACTCGGCATTTTTATTGTGCTTTCCACATAAAAGCAAAACGCTGAAAATTATTGAAATCGGACTAAAATTACGGCCGCCATTGAGCCAAATCAGTTTTGTACCAATGACATGTAAACAAACCGACTGACGTTTTTACAGGAAATAGTTCTTTTTGCGTTCCCGTGCACTTCTGCATCTGTTCTCCTTTTACTCTCACTTGAGAGAGTAAAATTGTAGTTTGACAGTTCCACAGGTCTTAGTCCGAAGTTCAAAGGAATAGACTATTTGTTTGCACATGTAAATCAGCTGACCGTTTGACACTTCATAAACTTACAGGAAAAAAAACTCCGGACTAAATCCTGTAACTTCTGACTAGATTTTGCTTCACATTTTCTTAAGTTACATTTTTAGTGCACTTGCGCAAATGGTTGTGCGAAGTTATGCGAAGTATGCATAATCAGACCCTTAATCCTGTAAACCGGACTGCTATCGAAAAAAACATCGATTTTTGAAATAAATTCAACAACATCGATGTATCGATATTACATCAATGTATCTTTCAGCACTACTGTTTATTTTTCTGAAATTTACAATTCATTTCATTGAGCGTGTATTTTCCAAATCTCCTGTGCTATGTTATGCCGTCTCTGTCTAAAAGAATCTCTTTGCTTTCTGAATATTTTTGATTCGGATGGCATAAAATTGGACATCGCCGATATACTCAGGCGTCACTTTTGGTTCAAGGTATTTTTAAATCCTAATTCATTCACATTTACCATAACTTAATTTTTATAGCCCCGCGGTGATGATCGAATGTCCCCAGTTATTTGCACAATGTGTTGGTCGAAAGTATATAACTTTCACCAATTCTATGTGACGATAGAACAGGTGCATTCTATGCTTAGCGCTAGTAACTTGGAGAAAGAGTTTGTCCATGAATACGTAGAAAATGAGTTTATCGACAATGGCGTTGTTGTTAAGGAAGAGTTTTCTGTTACCAATTCTTATATGATTGGCAAGCCGTGTGGAAAAGAATCCTTGGACCCTGAGTTTATCGAAGTCGACGACTATACCCAAAATTCCCGAGAAATTCCTTGCTCCAGAATAGGGAAACGGAATGAATCCATGGATCTTGAGTTTTCCAAAGTCAATGGTGATTCTAATGAGTTTTCCGAAGATCCTTACTCAATTGACGCAGCGCAAAGTAATCAACATAATCTACCCGAACAATCTTCTGAAATAGATATCCGTGACGATTTAAATGAAGAATGCGATAAACTAAACACCGCAGACGATGAACATTTTAACTGTTTCTCAGGTAAGAATAGATGAATCTTTATTGCTTTGTAAGGCACATGAGCCTTCCCCCTAAAAAAAAAAAAAAAAAATTATACAGAAGCTGATAAAAATCGAGAAGGAGCTACAGCCACAGAAAAAAAAGTTGTTACGTGTAATGAAAAAAAAGAAATATCTGCAGATACATCTTTATCGCATTGTGATACACAGAAAATTGCACTGCTACCAAAAAAGTCTACAGAACCAAAAAAAAATCGAAAGAGACTTACAACGGCAAAGAAAAAACTTCCGAAGTTGAGAGAAAAACGTAGTTTGACTGAAAAAAGCAAAATATATACAAATGGATCTTTATTGAATAGTAATGCTCAAGAGTCTGCCCTACAGAAGTCTACAGAACCTGTTTCAGATGCATCCTTATTGTACCGTAATCCACAGGAGCCTGAACTGCATAAGAAATCAGAACATGTAAACGCAACGAATTGCGATACCGTGCAACTTTCCCTGCAGGAATCTACAGAGCCTGTTATAGATGAATCTTTATCGAATTGTGATGCACTAAATCTCCCAAATAAGTCTACAAAAACTGGTACAAATTCAGAGAAACTTACAATGTCACAGAAAAAACTTGCTGAGTTGCGACTTGCTGAGTTGAGACAAAAGCGTGGTAAAATCAGATGTAATGATGATGAACTGGTAAAAAAATACATTTCAATGAGCTGTGACATATGTATTTTCGATTGCGCAGACTTCGAAATCCTGAAAAACCACTATCGGTTAAATCATCCAAATATAAAACCATATGTCAAATGCTGTAATAGAACATTTTTGCACTGGTTGTCAATTGTACATCACGCCCATAAACACGACGATCCTGAGATTTTTAAGTATGTTTTGACATCAGTTGAAAAACAGTTTACTATAACAATTCACTATCGTTTTCAGATGCCAAGATTGTCATAAAATTTGCGCTGATCAAAAAGCTCTATCGCAGCATGTGGCGAACTGCCATGCAGATAAAATATTTAGCTGCGATCTATGCCCAAAAAAGTTTGCACGAAAAAGGAGACTGGAAATCCATCGAAACATACATACACCTATGAAGGAGCGAAATTTCATATGTGAGCAGTGTCCCAATCGTCGGTATTCTTGTAATGCCTCGTTGCGAGCTCACATAAGAAGGGTGCATCATCGTAAATCTTTTTTTGTTTGTCATGTTTGTGGCAAAGAGATGAAAACGAAACCCTTGTTTGAAAAGCATGTGCGCTTGCATTTTGAAGAAAGCGGTCCGAAAGTCAAGTGCACATTTGAAGGCTGTGATAGCTGGCTTAAGGACGAGGGTAATTTGCGCCAACATATCCAAAGGCGTCACTCGAAAAATAAAGATAAAGTTTTTACATGTGAAGTATGCGGAGGAGAGTATAAAAGTAAGGCCGCTGTGACTAATCACATGCTAGGCGTTCATCCCAAAAAGATATATCCTTGTGATGTATGCAATAAAAATTTCAAAAAAGCATTTAGGCTAAAGGTGAGGAATAACTATCATTTACTAAAGGACTTTCACAACTCTCATACATTATGTTTGAGCTTCTTAGGCATAGTGCCCCGAGAGAGTATTTTGTCTATTGAAAGCATGATTCATGATATTATTGAATCATGTTTTGATAGTAAGTTTAAAACTTCAATCGCAGCTCCTGAAATGTTTCGATATTTGAGTTGTGATAGTCTTTTTAGCAAATTAACAATATTTCGTCGCTCGAATAAAGAAACAGTGTAAATGCCCCATACACTATTATTCGATAATTGCACTATTGGATAGACAATCCTTTAATCTATTAGAAAAATCTTTAGTTTTCTTAAATATCCCTTTGGCTCACTAATTTATACCCGAAAAACGAAATTGTATTTGTATGGTTTGTAATGGTTTGTAAAAACTTCCAATTCGTTTTTCTCAAAACTATACTTTTTATGTTACAATATTTCATTATTCCAGCGACGATTTGTTATCTCATTAATTTTAAACCGCTTTTTGCTTCAATACATATCGTCGGTGATACTGCAACACGTTTTTCGTCAATTGCCTCTGGTTTTTAAATTAACATAATACATAACATAATACCATCTACATAATACGATAAGAATTTGCATCTGTAAATATGACTTTTTCGGTACATACATACATAATTGCATCTGTCTGTCAGATTCACCGTATTTAATTAACTATTTCGTGCATCTGCTCTGTGCAGAACCAAATCTAATTTTCCTTTACACGATATGTTTGCATTTCCTTAACGCACACCGTCTTCAAAAGAGGCACAACTCAAAATTTGTCATTTTTGAAATTATGCGCTAAAAATCTACACAGAGCTTTTATTTACCTTTCAGAGAAAGTTATAGCAAATTTTTGTTATAATTTGTTAAAAAAAAACTTGAGGTAAAGTCTCATTTGCCCATATCGTCGCCCCTATGCCAGAAACATGGCTACATTCATGCAATTGAAATTGTAAAATACGTGGTTTCCGTGCACGCATAGTATGCTGGGTTTGTTGTATAACATAGAACATCCAAAGGTTAATGAAGTCAACCCAATAACTGATAAATTTGCGGGGTGACGATATGATTATCATGTGCTAAGAAATAGTCTTTCGCATTTTCTAACAAACGTGTAATTTTGAGTTGTGCCCCTTTTGAAGACGGTGTGCGATATGTGAAAAGTGACATGTACATGTGCAAATAAATACCGTGGAAGAACACTTGTAAATGTTAATGGTAATTGAAATATACCGTTTTTAAGTATCAACGACGATATATGTAGCCTGTTCCCGTACTCCAGGATTTGCAGGTTTTACATGAAGCTGTTCCCATACGTCACATTCACATACGGTTTTAATAAAGGCGAAAAAAGCTTTTCCTGTAAAACCTGCAAATCCTGGAGTACTGGAAAAGGCTAAGATATACAAAAAATGTTTCAGGAACATATGGCCCAGCATACCGGTGAAAGAAACTACAAATGCGCATTTTGTACGTCTACTTTTAATACGAGCGGAAATTATTACACACATCTAAAGAATTTGCATACTGTTGAATATGAAAATTGGCGAAAAAATAATCTTAAAAAAACAAACACTACAAGTGTTCTAAGATTAAAAAGTTAAGCTGCGCCCTTCTTAGATATAAAGCAGTTCTAATGTTTAGTATTTTATTTTAAGGTAAGAAAATCATGACTTTCGTTTAATGAAAACTGCTACAATCACTGCACTCACCTATACGTTAGCATACATAAAATCATCAAAATTTAATGCTCTGAAGGGTTTTGTTGACAAAAATTTAGCACATAAAGCAATTTTAAATATTAATGTTCTTAAAACGCTCATTTCTAAAAAAACTCGCGATGAAATGAGTTACTAAAACGTAGTATTTTAGATACTAATTTTTATGGAATAATGGAGAATCGGCAACACTGCAATTATTACCCCATGGGTTCATCCAGCAAATCGTCCTGGGTGGTTTAGCTCGAAAATTCTCTCCGTGCTGTGCACAACCACGGTGGGGACAACACTTGGTGCAATCCCGTATTCCTCGGACTTACAGCTCAACCTAATATCACCGGCGTGAGTTTTTCTATGCACGTACGCAAGTTTTTCACATTTGAGTAACCGAAATCAATTTGCGTGCGTGATTTCTCAGAGTTGCATTTCTGTTAAATTTACAGAAGTTGGCAAAATTTGGGCATATGTGCAGAATAGCTCCGGTTCTCAAAAAAAAAAAAACAAATAATATTGAGAACGATAGGGATGATTAAGCTGGATATAACGGCATATTTTTGTTTTTGCGCAAACAACAAATACAAAAGTTATTAAGGGTCAAAGTTCAAATTAAAGAATTGTTTAAATCAAAATTTCTTAAAAACGAATGCATGGATTTTAAAAGTTTTAATTTAAAAGGTCTAATTTGATAGGAAATTTAATTCCCTTTAATTTAATATACATACTTTATATATGCCTTGTTTAGTTTTCACAAAAACCGAATTAATGTACGCAGAAAGAAGTTCCGCTTCTCTTCTGGGGCAACACAGAAAGGAGAATTCTACTTAGTGAGGGTTATATGTATATCAGATTAAAGGGAATCAAATTTCCTATCAAAAAATATCCGAAATTTTTAAAACCCATGCATTCGTTTTTAAAATATCTTGATTTAAAAGATATTTAATTTTAACTTTGACCCGTAATAACTTTTGTAGTTGTTGTTTCCGCGAAAAGAAAAATATACCGTTATGTTCAGCTTAATCATCTCTATCGATCTCAATGGGCCTGAGCACACTAGCAGGAAGGTAGAACCGCTGAGAGCAATTTTTCAAATTCTTGACGTTTGCAAGCATTTAATTTAAAAATTTTACACATTCTCATTTTCAATCTCAAACAACAACTACTTTGAACAATTCCTTTTTTTACTCTCAAATTTATACGATTTTAAAATGTTGGCAAACTTCAAAAAAAAAATCATGGCCGACGCATTCAGAGAACGGTTTTACCTTACCATGCTTTTATCATGTTTTGTACAAGTAACATGAAATTAAATCGAAAATATTATATAACGTTTTCCGATTTTTGTGATATTTTATTAATGATTGCAAATAGAAAACTCCCTTGAGTGTTTGTGTTTTTTGTGAAAACATTTTTTGATAAAAAAAAAATCCTTTTTTCCGGGATTTCTAAAAATACCGTGAAAATAAATTTAAAATGTTATACAGCTTTTTTCGATTTTAGTAATATTTTGTTAGATTTTCAATTATAAAACTTTATTGGTGTTAGATTTTTTTTGTAAATAGATTTTTAGGGAAAAAATTAATTTCTTTTCGGTGATTTGTGCAAACAACGTTAAAATACGGAAATTAAATAAAACTTTGCTAACGTTTATATGTGCTAGTTTATTGAAGCTTAAAAACATTTAATTTAAATCTATCGTTTGAATATAAAATGATACGTTGTATGGCTCGTTTACACTTGTATATTTCGTGCGCTTCGCTTAAGCTTCCATCGATGTATATAGAGAATTTTCATTTTTCAACTTAGCTGCTGTCCATCAGTTGGTTGGTGGCAGCGTTGCCACCTACAAGAATATATTACAGGGTGCCTAACAGGGGTGTTGCAAAACGCCCATCCCTGATGCTTTAAATATTTATACCCGAGCGCACTTGTGCACATGGGTATATTAATTTTGTTCACATAACGGTTGTTTGTAAAAGCCAAAACGAATCGAGATAGATATAGACAAATGTATACATAAATGCTCAGAATGAATAGAGAAATCGATTAAGGGCCGTTTACTCAATATGTGGTTAACACTAATCTCCGTTTAAACATCATTATCGACGTGTTCGGCTCCATGCACATAACATGGAGTCGGTAACGTCGATAACGATGTTTTACCGGAGATTAGTGTTAACCAGACATTGAGTAACCGGCCCTAAGCCATGTCTGTCTGTCCGTCCGTCCGTGTACACGATAACTCTAGCAAAAATTGAGATATCTCAACGAAATTTGGTATGTAGGTTTCCGTTAATCCAGGGTAGGTTGGTATTGGAAATGGGCGAAATCGGACTGTAGCCACGCCCACTTCCCATATAACGGCAATTTCCAGAAATACGAAAACTGCGATATTTTAGTAATTAATACTAAACATTATTCACTCAAAATTGATATTTACAACAATTTTTAGACGAAAAATAAGAATATAAATTTTTTGGAAAATGGGCGTAGGCACGCCCAATTATGGTTACATATGGATATCTTGGTAACCGCTGCACCAATTTCTTCCAAACTTGTCACAGTTGTCGGCCTTGGTACAGCATACTAAATGGCCGAAAATTTAAAAAATCGGACAATAACCACGCCCACATCCCCTATAACGGTAATTTAGAGAAATACAAAATCTTCGATAAATCAGTAAATATTAAAGCTAATTTATTCAAAATTGATGGTTGCAACAATTCTTTACCAAGAAATACGTTAATGGTAAAATTTTTTAAAATGGGCGCGGCACCGCCCACTTATGATCTCATATATGTATATCGGTAACCGTTCTACCAATTTGTACCAAACTCGGCATTTTTATTGTGCTTTCCACATAAAAGCAAAACGTTGAAAATTATTGTAATCGGACTAAAATTACGGCCGCTTTTCATATAATGGTAAATTTCAGAAATGCTTGAAACTGCAATATTTCGAAATTTAAGGACGCTAATTTACTTAAAATTGATACACCCCGGCTTACCATCTAGCGGTAGGTTTCGGAAAGTTGAAAAAACATATATTTTATTCTTGCGCCGGGTATTTAATGTTCGGCTCCACCCGAACTTAGACTTTCTTACTTGTTATCGATGAAAGCTCACCGCTATTTTCGAACTTTCCTTTGCTCTATTCGCTGCACTCCCGAATGATAAATTTAGTAGTGTCGTGAATATAGCAGAGGAAGGGCGCAAAACTGCGGTGAGTATATTTGTAGTGTTCGTAAATTAGGTAAATTTTATATATTGTATTAAATTCATATACATTTTTTCCTATAGAAATAAATAGTCGTTGCCAGGAATAACCGGCGCTATTATATTTCATCGCCTTCTTAATCACGTCACTACAATTTGGTTTTTTCGTATGCTCATAATCAACAATTGCACCAAGATGGCGTCACGCACACAGCTGATTCTGTCAAAATCACAAAGAGCGGATTAGCGGTACCGCGGTAGGCTGAATCTCTTAAGGCTCTGTTATGCATACTTGGCATTGCATGCACTGCTATACCATTTTTACGTAGAAATCAAAAACCAACAGACTTTTACGTATGTAATGCTGTGCGTATGGTAACCGCTTACACGCGAAGCTCATTTAACAGATTCCTTATGTGACAACTCTCAAGCAATGCCAAGTATGCATAACGGAGCCTTTAGTCTATTCCTTTGAACTTCGTACTAAAACTTGTGGAACTGTCGAACTACAATTTTACTCTCTCAAGTGAGAGTAAAAGGAGAACAGATACAGAAGTGCACGGGAACGTAAAAAGCACTATTTCCTGTAAAAACGTCAGTCGGTTTGTTTACATGTCAATGGTACAACACTGATTTTGCTGAAATATCACTAAATAATTATTAAAAACTATACATATTCAAATATTTCGTTGTTTACTTTCATTTTTTATCAAATATATAGTCTGTTCCAATAGCAGTCCGGTTTACAGGATTTAGTCAGAACTTACAGGAAGTCGTTCCTATTGACATAAAACCTGTAAGTGGGAACACTTTTGAGAGAGTAACTGAGCAACTGTTCCTAGTCAGCTGAAGTAACAGGATTTAGTCCGGAGTTTTTTTCCTGTAAGTTCTTGAAAGGTGTCAAACGATCAGCTGATTTGCATGTGCAAACAAAAACAGAAAGCGGTGAAAGCAAATAACCTTATATTTGTTAAAAAATGGATGTAAAGAACGAAATATTTGAATATAACCTATACAATTAATAATTATTTAGTGATATTTGAGCCAAATCAGTTTTGTACCAATGACATGTAAACAAACCGACTGACGTTTTTACAGGAAATAGTGCTTTTTGCGTTCCCGTGCACTTCTGCATCTGTTCTCCTTTTACTCTCACTTGAGAGAGTAAAATTGTAGTTTGACAGTTCCACAGGTCTTAGTCCGAAGTTCAAAGGAATAGACTATTTGTTTGCACATGTAAATCAGCTGACCGTTTGACACTTCATAAACTTACAGGAAAAAAACTCCGGACTAAATCCTGTAACTTCTGACTAGGAACAGTGTCTCAGTTACTCTCTCAAAAGTGTTCCCACTTACAGTTTTATGTCAATAGGAACGACTTCCTGTAAGTTCTGACTAATGGTCTGATTATGCATACTTCGCATAACTTCGCATAAACTTCAAACTGTAATTTCGTATGTACTTTGTATGTATTTTGTACCCAGAAATTAGCAGAACTTTTTAAGAACTTAGCGATCTGTTGAGTTTAGATTTTGGTTAGCATTTCCTTAAGTTACATTTTTAGTGCACTTGTGCAAATGGTTGTGCAAAGTATGCATAATCAGACCCTTAGGGCCGTTTGCACCATGTCTAGTTAACGCTAACTGGAGGTACATCCTTCAGTTAAGCTCGTTAACTGCTTTATCGATCACATGTTATATGATGGGTGTCGATAACGTCGATAAAGATGTTTAACTGGTAGTTAGAATTAACTAGACATGGTGCAAACGGCCCTTAATCCTGTAAACCGGACTGCTATTGGAACAGACCATCTATTTCTCTCAATCGTGATCGAAAAAACATCGATTTTTGAAATAAATTCAACAATATCGATGTATCGATATTACATCGATGTATCTTTCAGCACTACTGTTTATTTTTCTGAAATTTACAATTCATTTCATTGAGCTTGCATTTTCCAAATCTCCTGTGCTATGTTATGCCGTCTATGTCTAAAAGAATCTCTTTGCTTTCTGAATATTTTTGATTCGGATGGCATAAAATTCGACATCGCCGATATACTCGGGCGTCACTTTTGGTTTAAGGTATTTTTATATCGTAATTCATTCAATTTTACCATAACTTAATTTTTATAGCCCCGCGGTGATGATCGAATGTCCCCAGCTATTTGCACAATGTGTTGGTCGAAAGTATATAACTTCCACCAATTCTATGTGACTATAGAACAGGCGCATTCTATGCTTAGCGCTAGTAACGTAGAGAAAGAGTTTGTCCATGAATACGTAGGCAATGAGTTTATCGACAATGGCGTTGTTAAGGAAGAGTTTTCTGTTACCAATTGTTCTATGATTGGCAAGCCGTTTGGAAAAGAATCCGTGGGCACTGAGTTTATCGAAATCGACGACTGTGCCCAAAAGTTCCGAGAAATTCCTTGCTCCAGAATAGGGAAACGGAATGAATCCATGGATCTTGAGTTTTCCAAAGTCGATGTTAATTCTTATGACTTTTGCGAAGATCCTTACTCAAATGACGCAGCGCAAAGTAATCAACATAACTTACCCGAACAATTTTCTGAAATAGATATCCGTGACGAAGAATGCGATAAACTAAACACCGAAGACGATGAACATTTTAGTTGTTTCTCAGGTAAGAATAGATGAATCTTTATTGTTTTGTAATGCACATGAGCCTTCCCCCTCAAAAATAAAAATTGATACAGAAGCTGATAAAAATCGAAAGGGAGTTACAGCCACAGAGAAAAAAGTAGTTAAGTTGCGAAATCAATGTGCTCCGAAAACTACGTGTAATGAAAAAAAAGAAATATCTGCAGGTACATCTTTATCGCATTGTGATACACAGAAAACTGCACTGTTACCAAAAAAGTCTACAGAACCAAAAAAAAATCGAAAGAGACTTACAACGACGAAGAAAGAACTTCCCAAGTTGAGAGAAAAACGCAATTTGATTGAAAAAAGCAAAATATATACAGATGGATCTTTATTGAATAGTAATGCTCAAGAACCTGCCCTACAGAAGCCTCCAGAACTTGTTTCAGATGCATCCTTATTGTATTGTAATCCACAGGAACCTGAACTGCATAAGAAATCAGAACATGTAAACGCATCTTTAACGAATTGCGATACTGAGAAACTTTCACTGCAGGAATCTACAGAGCCGGTTATAGGTGCATCTTTATCGAATTGTGATGCACTAAAGCTCCCAAATAAGTATACAAAGACTGCTACAAATTCAGAGAAACTTACAATGTCACAGAAAAAACTTGCTGAGTTGCGACTTGCTGAGTTGAGACAAAAGCGTGGTAAAATCAAATGTAATGAAGATGAACTGGTAAAAAAATACATTTCAATGAGCTGTGACGTATGTATTTTCGATTGCGCAGACTTTGAAACTCTGAAAAAGCACTATCGGTTAGATCATCCAAATATAAAACCATATGTCAAATGCTGTAATAGAAAATTTCTGCACTCGTTGTCAATTGTACATCACGCCCATAAACACGACGATCCTGAGATTTTTAAGTATGTGTTGGCATCAGTTGAATAACAGTTTATTATAACAATTCATTATCGATTTCAGATGCCAAGATTGTCATAAAATTTGCGCTGATCAAAAAGGTCTATCGCAGCATGTGGCGGACTTCCATGCACCAGAGAAAGATAAAATATTTACCTGCGATCTATGCCCAAAAAAGTTTGCACGGAAAAGGAGGCTGGAAATCCATCAAAACTTACATACACCTATGAACGAGCGAACTTTCATATGTGAGCAGTGTCCCAATCGTCGGTATTTTAGTAATGCCTTGTTGCGAGCTCACATAGGAAAGGTCCATCGTCGTAAATCTTTTTTTGTTTGTCATGTTTGTGGCAAAGAGATGAAAACGAAAGCCTTTTTTGAAAAGCATGTGCGCTTGCATTTTGAAGAAAGCGGTCCGAAGGTCAAGTGCACATTTGAAGGTTGTGATAGCTGGCTTAAGGACGAGGATAATTTGCGCCTACATATCCACAGGCGTCATTCCAAAAATAAAGATAAAGTTTTTACATGCGAAGTATGCGGAGGAGAGTATAAAAGTAGGGCCGCTATGACTAGCCACATGCTGCGCGTTCATCCCAAAAAGACATATCCTTGTGATATATGCAATAAAATTTTCAAAACAGCATGGAGGCTAAGGGTGAGGATATAACTATCATTTACTAAAGGACTTTCACAACTCTCATACATTATTTTTGCGCTTATTAGGCATAGTGCCCTGAGAGAGTATTTTCTCCATTTTGAAAGTATGTATCTAAGTTTAAAACTTCAAACGCGGCTCCTGAAAAGTTTCGATATTTGAGTTGTGATAGTCTTTTTAGCAAATTAACAATATTTGTTATCTCATTAATTTTAAACCGCTTAAACTGCTTCAATACATATCGTCGGTGATACTGCTACACGTTTTTCGGCAATTGCCTCAGGTGTTTAAATTAACATAATACCATCTACATTCCTTAACGCACACCGTCTTCAAAAGAGGCAGAACTCAAAATTTGTCATTTTTGAAATTATGCGCTAAAAATGTACTCAGAGCTTTTATTTACCTTTCAGAGAAAGTTATACCAAATTTTTGTTTTAATTTGTTAAAAAAAACTTGAGGTAAAGTCTCATTTGCCCATATCGTCGCCCGTATGCCAGAAACATTACTACATTTATGCAATTGAAATTGTGAAATACGTGGTTTCCGTGTACGCATAGTATTCTGGGTTGTGGTATAACATAGAACATCCAAAGGTTAATGAAGTCAACCCAATAACTCAAAACTGATAAATTTGTAGGGTGACGATATGCTTATCGTGTTCTAAGAAATAATTTTTCACATTTTCTAACAAACGTGTAGTTTTGAGTTGTGCCCCTTCTGATGACGGTGTGCGATACGTAAAAAGTGACATGTATACGTGCAAATAAATGCCATGTAAGAACACTTGTGTAATGTACTAATTGAAATATACCGTTTTGAATTATCACCGACGATAGATGTAGCCTGTTCCCCTACTCCAGGATTTGCAGGTTTTACAGGAAGCTGTTCGCGTTCGTCACGTTCACATATGGTTTAATAAAGGCGAAAAAAGATTTTCCTGTAAAACCTGCAAATCCTGTAAATCCTGGAGTACGGGAAAAGGCTAAAGATATGCAAAAAATGTTTCAGGAACATATGGCCCAGCATACCGGTGAAAGAAACTACAAATGCGCATTTTGTACGTCTACTTTTAATACGAACGGAAATTATTACACACATCTAAAGAATTTGCATACTGTTGAATATGAAAATTGGCGAAAAAATGATCTTAAAAAAACAAACACTACAAGTGTTCTAAGATTAAAAAGTTAAGCTGCGCGCTTATTTGATAGAAAGCAGTTCTAATGTTCAGTATTTTATTTTAAGGTAAGAAAATCATGACTTTGGTTTAATAAAAACTGTTACAATCACTACACTCACCAGTGTTGCCAGAACTTTTTGGGCGAACCGGCTAAATTGGCAAATAAAAACGGCTAAAATGTTTCAACTAAATTTCACATGTTGTTGTTGTTGTTGTTGTTGTTGTAGCGGCTACAACACCGCCCCCAGGACGGTTGGTATCTCAGTCGTTGTCGTCAAGTTCCACCAACGGCAACCCTAGGAAGCGTGCAGCTTCTGTGGGGTTTGTCCACAGGGACAAGGCCGTTAGGGTTGTCGGGTTTTCCGGGCATGCGAATAGATGTTTCGAGTCATGTGGGGTCTCTCCGCATGCCGGACACTCATTCGGCACATCCTCATTCAACCTACACAGGTAGGAGTTCAACCTGCTGCTGCTTTTTGAAAATTAAAACGCCAAAAAAAAATTATTTAGTGCCTTTTTTAGTGCTTTTTTCTGAACTAAAATTACTTCGAGATAGTTAAAACCTGAAATAATTTGAATATTTAAAGCTGTGGCAGCACTGAATTTATAAGAATCTACAAATTTAAATGGACTAAAATACAACCATGATTGATAAAAAGCTGAAATTGCTAACCCACCTTGCTAAATTCTATTCGCGTTCAAAATGCTAGTACGCAAGTAAGTTAAGTATTTCTTTTTTTCTTTTTTAATTATTTGTACAAATTTTTTTTTTACCACCTGAGTAAAACACATCGTTTCTTGGTGCGGAACCCAAATCGGGCCTCACAATTGCTCTAGCACTAAAATTTTGAGATATCCTAACCCCAAAGTGCCAAAAACACGGTTTTTAGCGATATTTGAGGTTATATAATGAAAACATCAAATTATTTGCTCATATGTATCAACTATTGCAAAAAGTTAGTAATAACGAAGATATTGGTTAAAATATAAAGCTCACGCTCGCGTTCGCACTGAACTGTATATCAGGCTTAAATTCCCTATTATGCATACTTGCACTGCTACATGATTCAATAATACAAGGTTCAATAAACTCTCCCGCACCGCTCCCTTAGCAGTGGCACCGTGTTGCTTCTGTGCAAATTTACTTGGAAAATGTTTAGCTTTACTGTGAAATAGAAGTAGTAAGCTTTTGTGCAATATATTTATTTGTATATGCATATGAAGCACATTTAACTGATGAAAACATAAATTGTTTTTAAATTGTATGTTTACATAACTCTCATAGTAGTTTTATTTTAATTTTGAGTCCTTTTACAGTTTTTATACAGCTAAATAGCACATAAATTACGTTATTCACGTAGATATATTAATAATTCGTTCAATATTTTGTTTTTGCGTACTTTTCTACTACCATTTTCGCAACAAGGGATTGCATTCTTCCCCTTCCTTCGTAAAATCAATCTTTTGTAAGGGAGTGTCAAGCCGCGGCTGTCAATAATTATTTAACCTTGTATTATTCAATCATGCACATTAAGCTTGTTTTCATTCACTACTCACAATTGAGAGAAATAGAGATTGCGCCTATCGCTAATCCGCTTTGTGATTTTGACAGAATCAGCTGTGTGCGTGACGTAAACTTGGTGCAATTGTTAATTGTGAGCATACGAAAAAACCAAATAACAATTTTAATATTTGTGAGTTAATATTTCTGCGTGGTTTTAAACAATTATTGAGACATTACAAAGCAAAATGAAGTGAACTGCAAAAGGACTCAAAATTAAAATAAAACTACTATGAGAATTATGTAAACATCCAATTTAAAAACAATTTATGTTTTAATCAGTTAAATGTGCTTCTGAAGTTCACCGCTCATTCTCTTTCTCTCGCTGTCCGCAGTGTTCATCCAACTTGACGTTTCTCTTTGTGGAACATTCTACGTCATTCCTCTAACATTCTGCCTATTTCTCGTTGTTCGCTTTGTGTTGCCGCAGTATTCGCCACAGTATCAAAAGTATCGATGCCAAAATTACTTGGTATCGATCGAAAAGTATCGAGTATGTACTTGTATTTACTCGCATCGCTTCATTCCTATTCATTGTTTACTTTTTACAATTTTTTCAAGAATCATTATAGTATGCCGTAGAAAACTAACCAAAGAAGCAAGGAAATTAAAAACCCAGGATACTAGTAGCAGCAAGGCAATCTTAATAAGCAGCGAATGATCCGTTTCGAAATTTAGAGGAATAACCTGGCTTATGAGGCGCTCCGCTTTGCCAACACAACCCAAAACCAAAAAAAAAATGTTATGCCGTCTCTGTGTAAAGGAATCTCTTTGCTTTCTGAATATTTTTGATTCGGATGGCAAAAAGTTGGACATCGCTCATATACTAGAACGCCATTTTTGGTTTAAGGTACTTTTTATTTCATAATAAATTGAAATGTAACTTAATATTTTTAGCCCCGTCCTGATGATCGAATTTCCCCAGCTATATGTACAATTTGCTGGTCGAAAGTATACAACTTCCACCAATTCTATGTAGAGATAGAAGAGGCTCATTCTAAACTTAGTGCTAGTAATGTGGAAAAGGAGTTTGTCCGGGAATACGTTGGCAATGAGTTTATCGAAAATGACCTTGTCAAAGAAGAGTTTTCTATTACGCCCAGCTCCACAATTGAGCCACAAAAGGAATTTGCGGATCCTGAGTTTATCGAAATCGAATACAATGCTGAAGAGTTTTCAGAAGCGCCTTGCTCCGGAATAAGGAAACGAAAGGAATCCGTTGAACTTGAGCTTATCAAAAGCGACGTTAACGCAAAAGAGCTTTCCGGAGATCTATGCTTGAGTATCAGTATAAAAAATGAACAAAATAGTTCATTTACCGAACTAATTGCTGATATAGATGACAGTGACTATTTAAATGAAGAATACGATAAATTAAGTAACGATGTGGAACATTTAAATCGTTCAGGAGGTGATAATATAATTAAATAAAAACAACGCATTATAGTAAATGTTTATTTATATAAAATATGCTTTTACAGATGCACAGGACCCTGCTCTATTAACAAACACATCTGTTAAAAATCGAAAGAGACGTAAAACGACAAAGAAAAAACTTCCTAGTTCGGGACGAAAACCTTTAAAAGGCTCATATAAAGAAATAAGTAAGACATTTACAGATGCATCCTTAACAATTTGCGATGCCCAGGATCCTGCGCTTCTGACAGAAAAGCCTACGGAACCTATTACAGACGCATCTTTATCGTTTTGTAATGCACAGAACTCTGCCCTATTAACAAACAAGTCTACAGAACCTGTCAAAAATCGAAAGAGACTTACAACGACAAAGAAAAACCATCCTATTTTGAGAAAAAAACGGATAAAAGCTTCGTGCCAAGGAAAAAAAACATACACAGACGTATCCTTATCGACTTGTGATGCCCAGGAACCTGAACTTTTAACAGAGAAGTCTACGGAACCTATTATAGATGCATCTTTATTGAATTATGATGCCAAAGAGCATTCCGAAAATACTACAAAATCTGCTAAAAATCAAAAGAAACTTACAGTGTCGGAAAAAAAAATTGCTGAGTTGAGACAAAAACGTGGTGTAAAAACTACATGCAAAGATGATGAATTGGTAAAGAAATACATTCCTATGAGATGTAACGAGTGTATTTTCGATTGCGACGACTTCTCCTTGCTGAGAAACCACTTTCGATTAGCTCATCCAAATACAAAACCCTATGTGAAATGCTGTAACAGAAAATGGCTTCACTGGATGTCAATTGTACACCATGCCTACAAGCACGACGATCCCGAGCTTCTTAAGTATGTATGTTTGATATCAATAGAATATCAGCTAATTATTACCATTTTTTATCGGTTTTAGGTGCCAAGAATGCCAGAAAGATTTTAATGATTTAGGGACCCTATCGCGGCACATGCTTGACCATCATGCACCAGAGAAAGACCAAATTTTTATCTGCGACGTATGCCCTAAAAAGTTTGCACGGAAAGTAAGGCTGGATCTTCATCGTAGCACGCATGTACCAATGAACGAGCGAACGTTCATATGCGACCAATGTCCCAATAGTCGCTTTGGCTGTAAGACGATGTTGCTAATTCACAATAAAAAGGTCCATCACCACACATCCTTCGTATGTCATGTTTGTGCCAAAAAAATAAAAACCAAGGCGTTTTTTGAAAAGCATGTGCGCTTGCATTTTGAAGAAAGTGGACCGAAAGTCAAGTGCACAGTAGATGGTTGTGATCACTGGCTTAAAGACGAGGATTGTTTACGCCTGCATCTCCGAAGGTTTCACTCCAAAAATAAAGATAAATTATTTACATGCGAAGTATGCGGAGGAGAGTATAAAAGTAGGGCCTCTATTACCAACCACATGCTGCGCGTTCATCCCAAAACGACATATCCTTGCAAAATATGCAATAAAACTTTCAAGAGACCGCGCAATTTAAACGTAAGGAAATTTGTAATAATATTTATTGATTTGTTACTGCTTTCTATACTAATATACCTATAATATATGTAAAAATTATTTTCAGGATCACATGGCTCAGCATACTGGTGAAAGTAACTATACGTGCCTGTTTTGTACGTCCACTTTCAATACACACGGAAATTATTACACACATTTAAAGAAATCTCACCCCGTTGAATATGAAAATTTTCTAAAAAACAAAAAATGAGAGTTTGCAAAATTAAGAAGTCGATTGTTAGTGAAAAGTTAATGCTTAAACGTTGCCGTTTGGATCGTCGTAAGACAAGTATAAGTGTAGAATATAAACCATTTAGCTATGCAAAAAAAACCAAAAAAGTGGCTCGATAGAACTTCTCACGCTGGTTTCAACTGCACCAACATTTTTTTGCGCAAAAATATAAAGTACGTATAAAAGGTTGAATCACTTTATTTTTATTTTTTTAAATAATCTTATGAACTACATAACCAATTCCAAAACTAATGATGTCAAAATAAAGACGATTAGTTTATTTTTCAGCTGATGTACATAACATGATACAAAAAAGAAGGTAATTTCAATAAACAACTTTCGACGGATAATAAAATTTTCTGAAGTTTCATAAATTGTGAGTATTATCAACGGCCTTGTCACTTTGATAATATTAAAACAATAAATCGGAGTATTTTCTTTCCCATATTTATACCAATGTAATAACACTTCAAATCAAAAACCATTACCAGTGCTTGGTACTTTTTTTTTACTTACGTAGTTCGCACCTATTTTTTTATTAAAAATATTAAAACTGTTAAAGGAAACTTTATCGTAATTGTTCTTTTCATTTTGTAATTAAAACCACGCGCGCATTATTCTGTTATGCAGTCGCTAGCTGCGTTTCAGTGATCGATTTCATTTATTATTTTACATTATTTGGATAAAGAAAAGTTACTCAAATTCAACATCGATATGATGCTGATAGAAATCTGGATTAATTTGGGATCAACTGTTTGTTTTGTTTCCTAATTAAGTGTGGAAGTTTTAATTGACAGCACCGACAAATGAATATATACACAAACAAGTGTTCGGTTATGGTTAAAACAATTCAAGTTTTGTATTGAATTTTCGGTTTAGAATTTTTTTTTCCTTTACAGTAGGGGTTTTTGCACATTATCTTTTCCGTGAGAATTTATCGTAATAGATACGGACAAGGCGTATTCAATACGCCTTGGATACGGATCTGAATAAGCGACTGGAACACGGCTGTT
>NW_023458561.1:40275092-40277574 GCF_013731165.1 Rhagoletis pomonella | reverse complement strand
TTAGACTCACCTGTAAAATTTTGGGCCGAAGTTTATCAATTTCGAAACGCCCTAGGAGAAAACCCTTTTGCCGACCTTTCCAACCTAGTTTTTAGTTTTCTTGTTTTGCCTATAAGTAATGCAGAAGTAGAGCGAATATTTAGTTCAATGAATATAATAAAAACTAAGCAAAGATATATAAGATACGGTTTAAAACGTGAAGAAAAATGCTGCCATAATTTTACTGTAGATGACGATCTCTTAAAATTAATGAATTCAGGTGATATATACAATAGTGTTTCATTTGATGATGAGGAATATACACTCGATATAAATTAATGGTGTTAACTAGTCTTTCGTTTCTTGCGATTTATTTAAATAAAGCATGTGAATTTTCACTAAAACATTTTAGCCGTTTTTTGCCAGATAGGGGTTTCACAAGACGTGTTAACCGTCGTAAAATCTTAAGCTTAACACTTGTTTATGTAAAATAGCGGTTAAAATGGTTGGGGGGTTGGCTAATTATATATTCTTTATCAGTTTAAAAGAATTTCGGTTTAGTTAGAAATCCCCTAAAACCATTTTAATTAAAAAAGATGTTAACCTTAAGATTTTACGACGGTTAACACGTCTTGTGAATCCCCTAATTGTCTATGTGAAATTTCACTAAACATTTTAGCCGTTTTTTTTTCCCAATCTAGCCGGTCGGCCCAAAAAGTTCTGGCAACACTGTTTATTTCACAGGCCTACGAAATTTAAATTTTTTTCTCCCCTTCCAATAATTACGTTTGTTCCACAAGCTACTCGAAGTCACTTCGAGTTACACATACGCGTTCCACAAGTAAGTTTTATGGGCCCGTCAGAATGGGTACTGGTACGTTAATAAAGGAAAAGTATGCGAAGAAAGTACGTACCGTAGAGACACGCCACAATGAAGGTGTTGCGTCGGAAACAAAAATCAACTGTTCCTTATGGCCACGTACTTGGGGTTTACACAAGTCAATCTTTCAGATACAATAGCAAAACACGAACTTTTTTTATTAATATATACCCACTTTTCTTGATGTCTTCATCACTGTCTCTGGCTTTTCGAAGACAGTTTATTGTCTGGATGCCTACTTTACTCAAGCAATGTGTAAATTTTGTGCATATTCTCATTGGTCTGTCTTGTGTAAACGCGGGGCTATACAACTGTCAGCAGTGACGGACTTACGTGCGTCAAAAGTTTAGTGTTTGCCAACGTCCGTTGGGTCCGTCGACGCAAGGGTTGCCAATCTGACGCTCTTTATGCAACACACACACAATCTACTCAACTGACGGGGCCATTAGAGTTTATTTCATATACGCTGACAGTTTGAACTTTGCTCGAGTTTTTCTACAATTAGCTTGTGTGTTATTTCTTTAAATATCTAGTGCTCGGTTTCACCAATCAATTTTAAAATTTATCAGGTTGTTTAAATATAAAATAACGAAATTTCCTTACAAAATTGTGTTATTTTAAATTTTAACAGCCTGATAAATTTACAATTTATTGGTGAAACTAGACATAGGTACACATCGCCATCTCAGCTGCCGATTGAAAAATGCCCCATCTCAGTTCATTTACAATACATTTTCAGATAAAATAGGGCGTTCTTCAAACAAATTCTGAGACAGGGTGTTTTTTCTATATACACATTCTAGTGTGAGAAATGCAGTTTATATGGGAGGTGCCACGCCCCCTTTTTCAATAACTCCTTTTTTTCTCATGAGTTTGGCGTTGATGTTATACTAGCCTGCCCACCTTACCTTTACTTCATATCAGTGTTGCCACAAATTATCACATTCCTCAAAAACAAAGGAATAATCCTCAAAATACGAACAAATTACTCAAAATTTTCTTATTACAGATATTTACAGGTACTTAGTATAAAAATTAATTACATTATCCAATTAGATTGGTACATTTGTTCTTGCGGCTCAAACAAAATATCAACGTTATTTTTTATGCCTTGCTTTGTTTATAATATTGCTACAACTATATCAGTTGTCAATCTGGTCCTCAAGTCAGTCCTACACATTTTTAAACTACACATACGTTCCAAGGCGAATTTATATAAGGTGGTGTTGTTTAATCAGCTGTGAGTAGCGTTTGATTGTCAAAATTTTATATTTTGCTAGTGAGTGAGTGAAAACGTGAGAGTGTTTGCATTTTCTGTCGCCCTTTTTCATTCGTAGAAGAATAGCTGAAATTTGACAATGACCAGCTAAAAGCAAAAACAAAATACAAGTAATTGTTGTATTTGTTGAATCGATACCACCTTATATGAATTCGCCTTGATACGTTCTATTGAAGCATTAGAAAAGAGCTATATTAGTAATGCAGATATAATTTTGTTTTTAATTGGCAAACATATCGAGCCCTAACCGCCAAAATAACGTAAGCGACATTATTTTCAAAATTTTATTTTTTGATTTGTAATTTTCTGCGAGTTGTTTTGAATTCAAGTGTAATTTTTTAAAT
>NW_023458561.1:40271437-40274992 GCF_013731165.1 Rhagoletis pomonella | reverse complement strand
AAATTGCCGCATTTGGAGTGAAGAGCAACCAGAAGCCGTTCAAGAACTGCCCATGCATCCCGAAAAATGCACTGTTTGGTGTGGTTTGTACGCTGGTGGAATCATTGGACCGTATTTTTTCAAAGATGCTGTTGGACGCAACGTTACGGTGAATGGCGATCGCTATCGTTCGATGCTAACAAACTTTTTGTTGCCAAAAATGGAAGAACTGAACTTGGTTGACATGTGGTTTCAACAAGATGGCGCTACATGCCACACAGCTCGCGATTCTATGGCCATTTTGAGGGAAAACTTCGGAGAACAATTCATCTCAAGAAATGGACCGGTAAGTTGGCCACCAAGATCATGCGATTTGACGCCTTTAGACTATTTTTTGTGGGGCTACGTCAAGTCTAAAGTCTACAGAAATAAGCCAGCAACTATTCCAGCTTTGGAAGACAACATTTCCGAAGAAATTCGGGCTATTCCGGCCGAAATGCTCGAAAAAGTTGCCCAAAATTGGACTTTCCGAATGGACCACCTAAGACGCAGCCGCGGTCAACATTTAAATGAAATTATCTTCAAAAAGTAAATGTCATGGACCAATCTAACGTTTCAAATAAAGAACCGATGAGATTTTGCAAATTTTATGCGTTTTTTTTTAAAAAAAAGTTATCAAGCTCTTAAAAAATCACCCGTTATAAGATACGGTTTAAAACGTGAAGAAAAATGCTGCCATAATTTTACTGTAGATGACGATCTCTTAAAATTAATGAATTCAGGTGATATATACAACAGTGATTCATTTGATGATGAGGAATATACACTCGATATAAATTAATGGTGTTAACTAGTCTTTCGTTTCTTGCGATTTATTTAAATAAAGCATGTGAAATTCCACTAAAACATTTTAGCCGTTTTTTGCCAGAGTCTATGTGAAATTTCACTAAACATTTTAGGCGTTTTTTTTTGCCAATCTAGCCGGTCGGCCCAAAAAGTTCTGGCAACACTGTTTATTACACAGGCCTACGAAATTTAAATTTTTTTCTCCCCTTCCAATAATTACGTTTGTTCCACAAGCTACTCGAAGTCACTGCGAGTTACACATACGCGTTCCACAAGTAAGCTTTATGGGCCCGTCAGAATGGGTACTGGTACGTTAATAAAGGAAAAGTATGCGAAGAAAGTACGTACCGTAGAGACACGCCACAATGAAGGTGTTGCGTCTGGAAACAAAAATCAACTGTTCCTTATGGCCACGTACTTGGGGTTTACACAAGTCAATCTTTCAGATACAATAGCAAAACACTAACTTTTTTTTATTAATATATACCCACTTTTCTTGATGTCTTCATCACTGTTTCTGGCTTTTCGAAGACAGTTTATTGTCTGGATGCCTACTTTACTCAAGCAATGTGTAAATTTTTGCATATTCTCATTGGTCTGTCTTGTGTAAACGCGGGGTTATACAACTTTCAGCAGTGACGGACTTACGTGCGTCAAAAGTTTAGTGTTGGCCAACGTCCGTTGGGTCCGTTGACGCAAGGGTTGCCAATCTGACGCTCTTTATGCAACACACACACACAATCTACTCAACTGTCAGTTTCATCCTTGAGCGGAACATACGCAAAGTACCCATTCTGACGGGACCATTAGAGTTTATTTCATATACGCTGACAGTTTGAACTTTGCTCGAGTTTTTCTACAATTAGCTTGTGTGTTATTTCTTTAAATATCTAGTGCTCGGTTTCACCAATCAATTTTAAAATTTATCAGGTTGTTTAAATATAAAATAACGAAATTTCTTTACAAAATTGTGTTATTTTAAATTCATCATCTCAGTTCATTTACAATACATTTTCAGATAAAATAGGGCGTTCTTCAAACAAATTCTGAGACAGGGTGTTTTTTCTATATACACATTCTAGTGTGAGAAATGCAGTTTATATGGGAGGTGCCACGCCCCCTTTTTCAATAACTGCTTTTTATCTCATGAGTTTGGCGTTGATGTTATACTAGCCTGCCCACCTTACCTTTACTTCATATCAGTGTTGCCACAAATTATCACATTCCTCAAAAACAATCAAAATACGAACAAATTACTCAAAATTTTCTTATTACAGATATTTACAGGTACTTAGTATAAAAATTAATTACATTCTCCAATTAGATTGGTACATTTGTTCTTGCGGCTCAAACAAAATATCAACGTTATTTTTTATGTATTGCTTTGTATTTAATATTGCTACAACTATACCAGTTGTCAATCTGGTCATTTTTAAACTACACATGCGTTCTATTGAAGCATTAGAAAAGAGCTATATTAGTAATGCAGATATAATTTTTTTTTAATTGGCAAACATATGATCCTGAAGAATCTTTTAATTCAAAACCTTTTTTCCTATAAATTTCTGGATCTGATGAAGAATCAATATGAATATTCTTATGATCGAAGAATGCGTGTTCTCTCCATTCGTTATAGAGATATTGCAAGTTCAAAATAAGTTGAAAATATAACGATGGAATGAAAAAAATTATCGATAACATTTTAAATATTTAGCACCAAATGCAGATGTGCTTAAGAGCAAAAAACACCACACAAGCGGCTTGACAAACCAAGCGAAATATCCCTTTACTTAAAACTATTTATGTTGTGTACGGGGGTGTTTGAAGGATTGACAAGCCGTTTGAGGGAAATGTGAACAAAAATCAAAATTTTTTGATTTTATGGCCACCATGTTGACGTTTGATCAAACCGATTACGTTAAGTATGGTAAAATCGCCTCATTCGCAACGGAATTTTTACCGAATGAGGACGCAAGAGAGAATAGTCGAAGGAAAGCAAACTATTTTACATTGTGAACCGGAAGAAAACTAAAATTATTTGCTTGAACGAGTCGTGTTGCATGGTGTATGGTGAAATGGGAAAAGTAGGTCTGAATTATGTTTGACAAGCCGCTTGTGTGGTGTATTTCGCTCTTTATAAAACTTCGGAAAGCTTTTTGTTCAAAAATTTCCGAAACGATTTAACAACTCTGTTTTGTAAAAAATGGTTGCATTTGTTATCTGCAAATATATCGAGAGGAAATTCCTCAAAATGAAAATCCTCTATATTGGCAGTAACCTATCTGCGCAATGTGTTTGGATTCAGCATTCAAAGGAAGATAGATTTGAGCCAAATGTACGTTTTGCGCATGCGCAGGTTTTTAATGTATTAGGATCTGTGAATATATATGACAAATACATTCAAGCGAATTTGACGTATCAACAGTAGCGCTTGAAAATAAATTTGAAATTTTTTTCGCTAATTTTTTTTATAAAAGTACAACGCATTATCTAACAAAAACCATATAAATAATAAACAAATATAAAGTTCCAAATTTTCTGCAAATTATCTGCGTACCAAAATACGCATGTAAAGCTATTTTATTTAATTCATCACTTTTTCGCATAAAAGGCACCAATGCGACATTTCCATAATTTAATTTATTATAAAATTCATGAAGTTAAATGTAAACTAAAAATTCCCTGTAATTTTCTGCGAGTTGTTTTGAATTCAAGTGTAATTTTTTAAAT
>NW_023458561.1:40262467-40271337 GCF_013731165.1 Rhagoletis pomonella | reverse complement strand
TGTAATTTTCTGCGAGTTGTTTTGAATTCAAGTGTAATTTTTTAAATACGATTACTCGGTTTTCCTTTTCTTTTTTTTATACATCTGTACTATAATGTTTGCTGACTGCACTTGTAGATACTGCCAATATAGAAGTATTACATATATGATCGGAGGTGCCACGGATATATCGAAATTATTTTTCTTCTATTATCATCCACGGAAGATCTAGAGTCGATGTCCAAAATTTCAAAAATATCGGTACAGCTGCTCTCGAGTTTTTCGAACAGAAAAAATTTTTTAATTAAATGTATCCTCTTGAAAAATGTTTGCGAATAATTTTTTAAATAATTGCCGGCACTTGAAAATTGAATTCAAATATTTTGTAAAAAAGTGGAAGAAGCGTAAATTTTTTTTCTTTAATTTTTCAACATAAATAAATAAAAAACTAAATTTTTTTTTAATCCGCCACGGATAGATCTACGCGAAATTTAAGTATCCTTTATTTAAAACAAATAAACTTGAAATCGGTTTATATTTGGGCTCCACTGTGTGACGCTCGTTCATCTTACCTTTCTCTTTCATACTTTGAATGAGTTTATTTGCAAATAAATAAAAAGGGTGAGAACATATAGTGACTCAAACAAATGACCACGTGTTGATTTGTTTTAACTATTCGTAATGTTTTTCGAGCAAAATTTTTTTGTTATTTTTCTATAAAAATACGTTCCAAGCCTTAACCAAAACCATATAAACCACAATTTCAAACTATACAAAATTAAGAAAATTCAACACATTTTTTTTCAAAATTTAAACTTTTTAATCTGAGTCTTTAGAACATTTGTGGGTGTACAGTTTTATAGTAGCCCACATGATAAAAAAAATAGGAAGGAACCGCTGAGAGGAATTTTCCAAATTATTGACGTTCGCAAGCAATTTAATTTTAAAATTTTAACCCACACAAACTCACAAACACATTCTCATTTTCAATCTCAAACAACAACTTTCAACAATTCCTTTTTTACTCTCAATTTTATATGATTTTAAAATGTTGGCAAACTTTCAATGAAGTGGGAATTTCAACCGGCTGCAAAATCGCGTTGATTTTTGAAAATTTCTTTCGGCGACTGCTTTTGAGGTTTTTTTTTTAATATGAAAAAGTGCAAAAAAACGTCACAAAAAAATCTATAAAATCAACTTTAGTTTTATCTGCTTGAAACTTGCACTACATTAGACTTAAATTGTTTAAAACGGCAAATTGTTACGAATATTAAAAAAATAAATACTTGGTCATTGTTTTAGTCACTGTACCTTTTCAATGATACCTCGTAAGTTTAAGCTTAAACTGTTTTTTCATCTGAAGTGATTTTTTTCGAAAAATACTAAATTTTTAATTAATATACAGAATGATATTGATATACAAAAAATCCGAGCGGCTCCGAGCAAAGCTGCTGTTCACATTGAACGAAGTAGAGCGGTGCTTTTTGCATGTAATCGGTAGTAAAAATATTACAAAACTGACCTGACCACTAAAAAAAAAAAAGTATTCAACATGATTCAATTGCTTTCTCGAAAAATAGATTTTCGTTAATTTATTTTGATTTCTTGTTCGCATAAGCCATGACGCTTAAAAATTAAAAAGAAAATTGAAAATCAAAAAATGCTTTGCTTTCAGCACCAAAACGCTTCAGGAAAAGCTTACTGTATGAACACTTTCATATATCTACATTAATTTTAGGGGCTCCGAAATAGCGCATATGGAAACTGTGCATTTAGACATTATTTCGGTTTCAACCGAAAGTGTGCATGTATGGTTTATTTCGGTTTTTTTTTATATGCATTATTTCGGTTTTCAAACGAAATTTGCATTATTTTGTATGCACAGTTTCCATATGCACAATTTCAGGATGCCTACTTTTAAAGCTCGGAACGGCTTGGCTCGACTTGGCCCCGCTTCCTGTGTCAATGCACCTTTAGGGTTAAGCTAAGCCTTGTGTTGAGCTTTAAAGGCACAATAGACCAAAGGCCATAGTCCTCCTTCCCTATCCCTCTATCCCTTTATTGACGTTTTCTTTTCTTACGAAAAACGTGACCTTTACGTTGCCCTCTTCGCCCAAATACTAAGGAGGAGGCCAATTAAATGGCAACATTTGTTTGTAGAAAAGTACAGGTCATAATCTTCAGTTTAAACTCAAGATCTTAACGAATTGTTTTCTTCATATTACAGCAAAATACACCGACATGAGACCAAATTTTGTTGGCATCAATTCCGGGCACGTAACAATAGCTTCTTTTGACGAAGTACTTATCTGGCATTATAATACACCTAAGGTGAGTGTAAACAATGCTAATTGATACAAAAATATTTGTATTTCCTTTTTCAGAGCGTCGCTAATTTACATGGTGCAAAGACGCGCAAAGATAATCGTTTTCACATAGACGATACACCTACCGGTGTCGAAATGGCCAAGGACTTAGTTATCGCTACAGGCGGTAGCAGCGCGGATAACAAAGGCTACAAGCCGCATGCCAATGTAGATCCTATCTGCACGCTAGCAATGTCCGAAAAAATATTATTGGTGGCACGCGATTCGGGCGTTGTAAATGAGTATAGTGTTCCGAACGTAGCGCTACGCAATCGTCACAAGCTCAATTCAAGACCCTATAAAATGGTTATTAATTGCAATTCTAGGTAGGTACTTTACATATGTACATATGCAGATAAATATATCGTCGGCCTATATTCAATACCCTTTGTCCGCAATTTTCACAAGACTCAGCTGCCGATATAAAAATCCACCTAAGAATTAAGTGTCATCGATGGTGTTAATGCTAACCTTATAAAAAGCTTCTTGGTAGAATTTACCATTTAATTTGAAAGTTAGAGTTAACATCAGTGATAACAGTTAAGTCCCAAATGGGTTTCAGCATCAGAAGCTAGTTTTTCTGAAAATTGCAGATAGAGAATACTGAATATAAGTCCTCGATATTGTAAATGTTACTATAAATTAGCAAATAGCAGGTGGATTGTTCAAAACATTTTGACATTTTTAATTAGCTTAAGTCGTGTTTGAGTTGCGGGCATTTTTTTTTATAAATTACATAAGTTAATGCTTCTTAACTATGTTTAAAATTCAAACGGAGCTTGACAACCTGCACGCTTGGTGTGTACAATCGCGCCCTTCCCTCAATGTCAATAAATGTTTTTATGTTACTTTCACTAAGTCCACAAATGTTTTCGTTACCTCGTATCGTATCTCAGGCAGCATACTAAGAAATTAAGAGGGGCGTTATATTTGACATCAAACTTTCCTTCAATGGAAAAGAGAAAGTCAGTCCTTTCTTTAACTTTTGTGTTGGGCATTTTTTCAAGGAACTGTTGACTGTCCTTACCTCTTGGAACGGATTTATTTTAATATTCCGCACACGGCCTTTACATTTTATAGCAGAAATTGTAAAACAAACTACGCTCGGAATGCTCCCGTTTGCCGAGCTATTAATGAATTGAACCTAATCTCTAATTGTATTGAACTCGAATTTTCGCTACTAAAATCATATTTTGTGTACATTTTGAATTCAATTGCCTAATTTAAGCATTTAAAATAAACACTTTAATTTTCTCATAGTCTGTAAAAATATACTCAGCCTCATTGCGAGTGTCGAAACGAGTGCAAGTCGTTTTTCGATAGTCGAATCGTATCGGGATTGCCTAAAATTTTGACTCGACTAGTACATTAAGACGGAAAAACTTGGCAGCACTGGATAGTTTTCAACGATTTTCGTCGTTGTCGAGTCGTACAATTTAGTCTAATTCACGACTAACGCAATGAGGCTAATTGTTCATAAATATACTATAATAAGTAGATAAATAAATAAAATTTTTCTCTACCCGTTTTTGAAGCCGTGCAGCGGTAATCGATGATGCTGGTATCATGACTTTGCTTGACTTGGACGATAATCGCGAGTCACAATTGAACTTTAATCGCGTTGAACGTAAGGATGTATGGGCCATTTGTTGGGCCAAAGATAATCCCTTGCTACTCGCTTTAATGGAGAAAACGCGCATGTATGTGTTTCGTGGCAATGATCCTGAGGAACCTATTTCTTGTTCCGGTTATATTTGCGCTTTCGAAGATTTAGAAATTACGAGTGTCCTCCTCGATGATATAATAAGTGGCGATGAAACTCAGAATTCCATCAGTCATATTATACAGTTGCGTGTTAAATCATTGCGTGATACCGATGATCTGCTCCAGCACGTGGGCTTGGAAGATGCTAAGCAATTCATCGAAGACAACCCACATCCACGTCTATGGCGTCTATTAGCTGAGGCGGCATTGAAGAAACTCGAATTGGATGTGGCCGAGAATGCATTCGTTCGCTGTGCAAATTATCCGGGAATACAGTTGATAAAGCGCTTGCGAAATATATCGTCGGCCATGTTGCAAAAAGCAGAAGTGGCAGCCTTCTATGGCGAGTTCGAAGAGGCAGAGAAATTGTACATGGACGCAGATAGAAGGTAGTCTAGCTTAGATGATTATTACATATAACAAATCGTTGGCTTAGTGTGCAAACGTGCTAGGTCCATTTTTTTTAATTTTTCAGGAGGTACAAAACACCGTTTAACTTTTTTTTGTTTTAATATTTTCCTAATCTGTAAATGCAGTTCTCTTCCTTAGTTCGTCTTGTTTCAGTATCAATAATTATAATCGGCCAATTTCAAAATTAAACTGTTGCAGACTTATAGGCTCTTTTGGGACTTACCACATTTTCTATCAACCTGTTTTTAATTTTTTTTTATTGTTAAAAGATTTAGTTGTTTATTTTAAATAGATTTTATTGTTTTAAAACGAATAATAACCTAATACAGTCTTATTTCATTGCTCTCAGCAAAAATAACAATCAAATCAAAATCAAATATTGCCGTTTCGACTTTCTCTCAACTACCTTTGATTGATAAGCAGGAGTGCTTTTCCCGATTTCGAGCTTTTTCGATTATATTCTGAGTTAGACTCAATTGTAGTTAGAAAGTGGGCGGTGCAACACCCATTTTGAAATTTACCATTAGATATACGGGAAGAGGGTGTCATTTTTGTCCGATTTTAATAATTTTCAACGAATTACTCTTCCGTAGCAGGATTATTAAGTGCACCGAGTTTGGTACAAACTGATAAATCATAAGTGGGTGACGCCACGCCCACTATCCAAGAATTTCTGATAACCTAATTTTCTGCTAAGTGGTTATCGCAGTCATCGGTTTTAAGTAAATTGGCTTCAGTAATTATTGGTTAATCGCAGTTTTCCAATTTCTGTAAATTACCGTTATGTGGTAGATGCGCGTAGCGATTGCCCGATTTCAAAGATAAAAAGGTAAAAAAGTCGCGTTAGAAATGCAACTGCAACTAAAAGTAATGATTTGCAATATGTTTGATTTAGGTTTTTTTTTGTCGCATTTGCGAATAAACACAATTGTATGTGTACTTTAAACTTGCACTTACTCGAATTGAGTGTGCTACAAAACTAAATACTCAAAATCTTTCAGAAGATCTAATTAAAAATCTCTAAATTTTAACAAAATTTTGTTAATGTTTTTTTAATATTACACAAAGATTGAAATTTGGATTTATATGGTTTTTGTTAAAGAATATAAAAAAAAATTAAAAATAAAGGAAATCAAATTAATAACTAACAAAAAATAACAATAATTGGGAAAACTTGTCAAGATTTTGCGTAACTAAATAAAACTTTTTCGACCACTGTATGTGTGTAAACCAGGGACCGCAAATAACGATTAGCCTTTGAGATTTCAACTCAAAAAATCACGCGGAAATAGAAAGGCTACGTGCATAAGGAGTAAACCAATATATTTCTTCTTACTCGGAGTACCTTCAGTGGCACTGATTTTTATTTTTTTAATTTTTACCTATAAAAATCAAGTTTAATCATTATATTTTGAGTTTTATTTTTTACTCAGAAAATAATCGTTATGTTTTGAGCTTTATTTTTTGCTCGGAAAATAATGGTTACGTTTTAAGTTTTATTTTTTGCTCGGAAAATAATGGTTACATTTTAAGTTTTATTTTTTGCTCGGAAAATAATGATTACGTTTTAAGTTTTATTTTTGCTCGGAAAATAATCGTTATTTCTTAAGTTTTATTTTTTGTTCAGAAAATAAAACTTAATTTTTGCATATGCGTGTGTGCATGCGTGAATAGACAGGGGGCGGCTGCATTGAACCTTTAACGCCACTGTGGAGTAGGTAATGAAAATGCAGATACCATCGCAGAAACAAAGCGAACCACATTTCTAAAGAAAAAGTGCAAAAAAGCGCATACGCATACGCAAAAATTAAGTTTTATTTTCTGAACAAAAAACTTAAGAAATAACGATTATTTTCCGAGCAAAAAATAAAACTTTAAACGTAACGATTATTTTCCGAGCAAAAAATAAAACTTAAAACGTAACCATCATTTTCCGAGCAAAAAATAAAACTTAAAACGTAACCATTATTTTCCGAGCAAAAAATAAAACTTAAAACGTAACCATTATTTTCCGAGCAAAAAATAAATCTCAGTTAATAACAATTAAAAAGTGATATTTATAATAAAACTTATAACGGTTACGGTCCCTGGTGTAAACATTATATGTTCATTGTTTCCTTCATTTGTTAACTAACTTTATAAAAGTTTGGTTTGGTCTATGAATACATATGTACATAGCCGAATTATATTAAAAAGAAAATAAACAGACAGACCAGCAATATGTCAAAATACACACAATTTTTTTTTGTAAATAAGGAGACATTCATTGTTGAAATCGGGGAATTCACAAAAATTAGTTGGCTACCCTTATACCACTGCATAGCAACAAGCAAGAACGACATAACGCCAACTTTTTTTGTTGTAATGATGTATTTTGAATTGTGCTATCTTACTGCATTAAAATCTCAATTTTCATAAAAGGTGGACTTAGCACGTTTTCACGTTTGAACTATAAAAAGTTTCGGAAAGCTTGCAATTTTCGAAATTCTGATGAAATTCCAACATTACCGTTTAACAAAATCGACGAATTATATCTATAGTAGAGATGGACACGGGCCCGCCGGGCCCCTGGTAAACAAAAATAATAATTTATTATATGTATTTTATTTTAATGTTGTAGTCACTACGAAAAGGTGGTGAAAACTAATTGGTTTTATAATTCAAACAAGATATATACATAATCAAAATGCCAATGTTGCCTATAATGTTGCAACAACGGTCCTCAAAGGGTTAATAATAGTTTCTTATTTCGTCTTCTTCAATCTAATCCTTACTAAATCTTTATTAAGCAGTCATAATTTGTAAGCTTACATAGTTTCTCTACAAAATAACTTCGAAAAATCCCCAATAATTACGTTGCAAGATATACATATTAATGCTAAATTATGAAACGTAAAAACTTTATTTGGCTCTACTGAAAAATAAAAAAAAGTTTTGTTGTATTGTTATTGCAGCAGAGGACCATCGATATGTACACAAATATTTCACCTTAGCTGGTGTTCTTTTTGAATTTACAGAGATTTGGCAATAACTCTGCGTATAACGTTGTGCGACTGGTTTCGTGCCGTGCAGCTGTATCGAATGGGATCCGGCGTCTCAGATCAGCAAATGGAAACAGCTTGGCGTGAAATTGGCAACCATTTTGCAAGTTTACGTTCATGGTAAGCAAAAAGTAAAAAATAAGAGACTGTAAGTTAACATCATCGATCAACATTATAGGCGGCATACACGTTGTGTCTGACTCGCGAGTTGGTTTGGATGTGTTAGTGAAAATAAATAAGTTACACCGACATGACTCTGGCATGACCCTGAATGCCTCAACTGTGTGTAGTCGAAGGTCGAGTCCACACGTTCACAAATGACTCGCGAGTCAGACGCGCCGCCTATGGCGCCTGTTAAGGGGTCCAAACACACAGGAAAATCATGATTCAATAATGAAAGGTTTTGTAAGAAAAACTTTCTCTCGCTCTAATTTTATCAATGACACTCCCACCATACTCCTAAAAACAAAAAACAGTGATATTTCTTTTCCAAATATCTTTGCAAGTTTTAAGAACATTTTTAAATTGTTAGTAGTGAAATTTTTACTTTTTAAATTTGAAGAAATGTTTGTTCTTCATTCGCTGGCGCCAACAAGACAAAATGGGTGAGCATCGTTGGACTACAGAAATTCAATGTAGGCTAAAGAGACGAAATTCTCTTAAATGCCGAAATATATTTGTCGATATTCGTGGAGACCTCTTGATTCTGCCAAGTCGCTGTAAAGTAAAGCATGCAATGGTTTTGGTAAATGAGCCAACGAAGGTATTTAGGTATTGTCCTCCACAACACACTCCTGGTGTCTCCGAATGAGGCTTTGACGCAATATAATTTTGCCAAACCGCATCCATAGGCCCAATCGTCACACGACAGCTCGGTTTAGTCAATGGCGCGATGTATGTAATTGCACACTTAAAAGGTTTACGCACGAGGCGAATGTTGGCTGGCGACCAACTTTGTTGAAAGCGATTAGTTGAAAGTAGAATGCAAAGTTGAACAATGCAAACGCCTTTTTATGGCGAATATTTTTATATTTTTTTATATTTTGATATTTTTAATCATTCAAATTTTCGGGCAACCCGGCGAATGGTTAATATTCTGACAGTTGTATAGTCTCCCCAGAATATTGAAAGTGCGACATCAAAGAATTCGAATTACCATATTCGAAACAATCGAGCCATATCCGCGAAGGAAACGTAAGCTCCAAATTTTTTATTTGCCGTTTTTTTTGTTTAATAAATACTGCATATTTTCCACAAACAAATAGCTTCTTCATATCCATCATCTGTCAAACAAATACAACAAAAAAAA
>NW_023458561.1:40240116-40262367 GCF_013731165.1 Rhagoletis pomonella | reverse complement strand
ATACGCCTTGGATACGGATCTGAATAAGCGACTGGAACACGGCTGTTGGTGTGGTAGATGCTCAAAAAAGTGCAGATCTACAGCAGTGTTTGCATTATTCAACTTTGCGTTCAACAATTGCGTTCAACTCAACGCAGGGTTGCACGAAAAAAAAGTTGAATGGCTAAATGTTGGCTGCCGACCAACTTTGTTGAAAGCGATTAGTTGAAAGGCCATTCAACCAAAAGTTGAATGCAAAGTTGAACAATGCAAACACCTTTTTATGGCGAATATTTTGATATTTTCTCATATTTTGATATTTTTAGCCATTCAACTTTTTTTTCGTGCAACCCTGCGCTGAGTTGAACGCAAATGTTGAACGCAAAGTTGAACAATGCAAACACACTTTACCACAATGTGGTATAAGTCCGATCGCTGACAACACCAAATAGTCTCAAAATCCAAGTTTACCACCAAAAGTCATTAACGAAAGACACAAGAGAGTGAAAAAAGGATTTTTTTTAGCGGGTTCTACGCCATCTTGTTTCACTGGAAAACGAGCGAAAAGTAAACAAAGCAAAGAAACAACGAAAACCAAAATTAGCCAAAATTATTGTCAGCCACTTTAAACGCACAATTTAGGTAAAATGATGCAACAAAATGCTTTAAAATGTGTTGTCATGTTGAATTAACTCTTCTTTACTTGAATAAAAGTGTAAAATAGTGGTGCTTGTGATGTAAACAAACGCTCAGCTGACGAACCCGCTTTCGCAAACTTTTTTCTCAAAACCAGTTACAAATACAACGTCGCGTTCTTACGTGATTTTGTATTTTTGGTTCATGGCTATTAGTGACTAGAGACCGCTTACTGAATACCAGGGTTAGAGTGTCAATATCATATATATTAAATAGGTGGTATTTTGGCAATAAAGCTGATGCCAGATAAAACTATGTGGCTTTGCGTGACATTTATAACTTTGCCAGCAAAGCGCCAGAAGCAAAAAGTATGCCGCAATGAACGCCAAGAAAACAATTTTGTTCTGATTTTTACTCCTCAAAATTGCTGTGAATTTCATTTATTTAGCTTTAAAAATATCAGCAATGTAATTAAATTTTATGTTTTTGCATGAAAACTCGAATTTGGACGAAACAAAATAAATATTATAGCGGCTGATTGTCAACGCGCGCAATAAGATGAGAGTTGGCCATCTTTTCGCTTCGCGCTGCGGCTGAAGCGATCTATGTGACATGCTTTGTGTATTTTCATACATTTCATCTTTTCTGTCAAAGCGAATCTGTCACGCAACGCGAAGCAAAAGTCTTATCTGACATCGCCTTAAACGTTTCTACTAATAAAGTAGCAATTTATTAGTGCAATAACGTTTTGCATAAATAGTGAAAAATTCACAGTGTACATTGCACACAAAAGTCCAAAACATCGGTTTTATTCGATACATCGAAAAGCAAACATCGATGTTTCCGATGCATCGATGTTTCATTTTAATGCATAATTTTTATTGAGCGTGCATTTTACAAATCTGTGCTATGTTGTGTCGTCTTTGTGTAAAAGAATCTCTTTGCTTTCTGAATATCTTTGATTCGGATGGTATAAAAATGGAAATCGCTGATATACTCGCGCGTCACTTTTGGTTTAAGGTATTTTTATTTCATAATTCATTAAAATTGGGCATAACAGAATTTTTATAGCCCCTAGCTGATGATGGAATGTCCCCAGCTATTTGCACAATGTGCTGGGCAAAAGTATATAACTTCCACCAATTCTATGTGACGATAGAACAGGCGCATTCTATGCTTAGCGCTAGTAATGTGGAGAAAGCGTTTGTCCTTGAATACGTAGGCAATGAGTTTGTCGACAATGACGTTGTCGGGGAAGAACTTTCCGTTACCCTTTGCTCCACGATTGAGGAAGAAAAAGAATTCGTGGACCCTGATTTTATCGAAATCGACGACAGTGCCAAAAAGTTGGCAGAAGCACCGTGCTCCAGAATAGGGAATCGAAATGAATCCATGGATCAGGAGTTTATCAAAATCGACGTTAATGCTAAAGAGTTTCCCGAAGATCCTTGCCCAAATACCTCAATACAAAAGGAGCAGAATAATTTATTTACAAAACTAGTTCCTGGAATAGACATCCGTGGCGGCTTAAATGAAACATGCGACAAATTAAACAACGAAGACCTTGAATATTTAGATAATTCAGCAGGTGATAATATAATTTAATAAACTTTAATTAAAACGTTCCCACGACAGTCGGGTCTACGTAACCGGAACGACCCAGATTTATATCTGGCCAAGGACTGTCACTCCAGCAACACTCCCCAAAAAGTCTTTGGGGAATTTGTATGCTGCCACAACAACAACAACAACATAATTTAATAAAAACGGATATGAAATAGTCTTTTATATAAAATATTTGCAGATGATTCTTGCTCAGGTTGTGGTGCACCGGAGACTGCTCTATTAATAAAAACGCCTTTAAAGGCTGGTAAAAATCGTAAAACAGTTGCAACTATAGAGAAAAAAATGCCTAAATTGAGAAAAACCCGCATTGTGAATACTGAATGCAAAGAAAGAAATAAAATATCTTCAGATCGATGTAATGCACAGGATCCTCCATTAACGACAAATTTCATGGAACCTGTTAAAAATCGAAAGCGTATTACAACGTCAAAAAAAGGGCTTCCGCAGTTGAGAGAAAAACGTAGTTTGAATGAAATATTTGCAGATTTTTCGAATCATGAAACTCGGGACACTGCACGGGATAATTCTACAGAATCATTTAATGATTTATCTTTATCTGATTGTGATCCACTGGAGCCTGAACTCCAGAAGTTTGCAATACCGAAGTCTACAGAATCTGTTAAAGACGCATCTTTATCGAATGATGATACACACGAACTTGCCGTAAAGTCTAAAATATCTGCTAAAAATCGAAAGAAACTGGCATCAACCGAGGAAAAACTTGCTATATTGAGAGAAAAACGTGGTATTAAAGCCATGTGCAATGATGATGAGCTGGTAAAAAAATACATTCCTATGAGATGTGACGTTTGTATTTTCTATTGCGACGAGTTCGAAATTCTTAAAAACCACTATCGGTTAGATCATCCAAATATAAAACCATATGTGAAATGCTGTAATAGAAAATGGTATTCCTGGTTGTCAATTGTACATCACACCTATAGACATGACGATCCTGAGTTTTTTAAGTTTGTTTGATATCATTAGTATATCAGGTCGTTATAACAATACATTTCGTTTTTAGATGCCAAGAATGCCAAAGAATTTGCACTGATCAAGGAACTCTATCGCTGCACATGATTGACTTCCATGCACCAGAGGAAGATAAAATCTTTAACTGTGATCTATGTCCTAAAAAGTTTGCACGGAAAAAGAGGCTGGAAATTCATCGTAATTTACATATACCTATGAACGAGCGCACATTTATATGTGATCAGTGTCCAACTAGTCGGTTTTCTTCTGATGCCTTGTTGCGAGTTCACATTAGAAATACCCATCGCCGCGCATCTCTTGTTTGTCATGTTTGTGCAAAGAAAATAAAAACCAAAGGTTTGTTTGAAAAACATGTGCGCTTACATTTTGAAGAAAGTGGCCCGAGGGTTAAGTGCACATTTGAAGGTTGTGATAGCTGGCTAAAGGACGAGGATAATTTACGTTTACATATTCGAAGGTTTCACAACAAAAATATAGAGAAAAAATTTACATGCGATATATGTGGAGGAGAGTATAAAAGTAGGGCATCCTTTACCGATCACATGCGGCGCGTTCATCCCAAAAAGACATTTCCTTGTGAAATATGCAATAAAAGTTTCAAGACTGGGTTGAATCTAAGGGTGAGGAAATATATGTCATGTACTAAAAGACCTGTAACAACCTGTAAAATTAGTATGCATCAGTTGCCCTCGGTTAGGATGGTCGTGTAGCAAAAATAGATTTGTGAAACATACTGAATTAAAACCTAAATGAAATCGAACAAAGTAATGGATTTAAATAAGAGGAGAAAAAGCTCGTAATTGCAAAATCAAAATTTAAAAACGCACCGTTTATATGGTACATAGTATCGGATGACAAGAATAACTGCTCATCAAAGAAAAAATGTACTGATATACTTAACTGAAAAAAATTAAATACGTATACTGGACAAATAAACCAAATGAAAACACATAAACTTAATGAGCAAAACACCGAAAACTAAAAATTAAAATTATTAAGAAAATTAATATTCTGAGGAATTGATAACCTTCCCTTGTTTTTGAAGTCGGTTAATAAACTTGAAGGTTTTAGTTTAAAAACGAAATGTTTAAAGCTTACAAAATGCATATTTTTGCTTAGTTTTTAGAAAAATATTTTTAGAATACAATTAAACACGACAAGACTGTATATTGAATAGAAGAAATAGACAACGGTGTGATGAATGAAGAAATATATAACAAATTAGAAGTTGTACAATGTCTTGGGCTGTTGGTACTTCGGACTGCAATATTCCAATAAAAGAATGTATAATAATATTAAATAAGTACTTAAATTAATCACATTTTGAAATATGCAATGTTGAAATATTGTGCTTCTGTAATACCACGTTTTTGAGTTGTGTTGGTCTTTTAGTGATATTTATTAATATATAATCGATTAGTAACTGCTTTTCGCCACGATATATGACATACAATATATTATTTTTTCAGGAACACATGGCCCAGCATACTGGTGAAAAAAACTACCAATGCCGGTTTTGTACGTCTACTTTCAATGTAACCGGAAATTATTATTCACATCTAAAGAGACATCATTCTGTCGAATATGAAAATTGGCGAAAAGATAATCTTACAGCAAACATTAGAAAGTTAAGCGAAATATAAAATTGCTGAAGCATTGCTTATTTCATAGAAAGCAGTTCTGAAGTGGTCGGTATTTTATTTTAAGGTAAGAAAATCATGACTTTAGTTTAATAAAAACTGTTACGATCGCTTCACAAATCAACTTTATATTGACCAGAGGACTAAAGGTGCGGTTAAACGTGGCAATGCAAGCGCTTTTTCAACGCATTTTACTGTCAAAATGCGAAATCGAAAGTCTACTTTCCCGTGTAAACAGCTGGAAAATTCTTTTTGTAGATTTGCAGAAATCACTTTCGGATATAAAAACTGCAAGTTGTAACTGCAACTGAAATTATGCAAATCCCTTCCGAGAAATAATTTCTACTTGCCTGTGCTGCACCAGCAATTTTAGTTTTTGCCGCAAGTGCTGTCAAACCAATCAAGTGTTGCCGTGCGACGCGTTTTTTGGCGAATTTGTATAAAATTATAAAAATGTCGAATAAAATATGAAAAATATGTGTAATTCATTTATTCTACATACTTATGGAATATTTATTTTTATTAAAGTAATATATATTTTGTGACTGTTTTGTGCACATTTTAGCAGGTTTACCAAAATTTTCAGGTCATTAATTTTGTTATAAGCATAAAAATGTCTGGTAACATAGTGGAAAGAGGGCTTGGCTGCATTCACCGTGTAAACAGACAAAAAGTAGCATCGGAAAGTTTGATTTTCAGAAATTAAAAGTGCTTTCGAAAGTCACTTTACATGCAAGGTTTAACTGCTCCTGCAATCTCTTTTGGAAATTCTTGAGTTTGACAGACTTTTGAAAAGGACTTGCACTTGCCACGTCTAACAGCTACTTAATAGCTGGGGTGTTTTTTTTCGAGCGATAATTATGAAATTGCTATAAATCATTCCCACGACAGCCGGTTCTACGTACCGGAATGACCTGGGGGGGAGGGGGTTACCCGACCAAGGGCTGTTGTTTCGGCGATCTAAACCCGTTTACATCGACGAAGTATCTCAGTAGTTGTTCGTCCATAGGGCTACATTTGCTACGCATTCTCTGCTCAGGAGCTGGCAGCGAGTCAAACCCAGGGCCAGAAACCTACACCACAACTCCACCTCAGTCAAGTGCAATGCTTGCGTCGGGTGGAATCACCTCAGAGTCTGCTCAGGACTACGGACCCATGCTCAAACAGAGCAGCCTTCACGGCAAACCCCAGTCCACCTGAGCAGCTTAACACAAACACCACAACCACGACAGACCACACAACAGACACAACTGCACCACCACCCACACGCCGCCGCCAACAACTCGTGTTTCCTCCTACAATCTGCACGGTATAACATTTCTTTTAGAAGCCTTCATCCATGAGAATGGCGGCGATTAAGCGGAATATATAGCTGCATCGAAGTAATTGAAAGCTGCTGCACGTAACAAGATATATAGTCTGTTCCAATAGCAGTCCGGTTTACAGGATTTATTCAGAACTTACAGGAAGTCGTTCCTATTGACATAAAACCTGTAAGTGGGAACACATTTGAGAGAGTAACTGAGCAACTGTTCCTAGTCAGAAGTTACAGGATTTAGTCCGGAGTTTTTTTCCTGTAAGTTCATGAAAAGTGTCAAAGATCAGCTGATTTACATGTGCAAACAAAAACCGAAAGCGGTGAAAGCAAATAACCTTATATTTGTTAAAAAATGGAAGTAAACAACGAAATATTTGAATATGTATAGATTTTAATAATTATTTGGTGATATTTCAGCCAAATAAGTGTAGTACCAATCACATGTCAACAAACCGTCTGACGTTTTTACAGGAAATAGTGCTTTTTGCGTTCCCGTGCACTTGAGAGTGAGAGTAAAAGGAGAACAGATACAGAAGTGCACGGGAACGCAAAAAGCACTATTTCCTGTAAAAACGTCAGTCGGTTTGATTACATGTCATTTGTACAACACTGATTTAGCTGAAATATCACTAAATAATTATTAAAATCTATACATATTCAAACATTTCGTTGTTTACTTCCATTTTTTTTTACAAATATAAGGTACTTTGCTTTCACCGCTGTTAGTTTTTGCTTGCACATGCAAATCAGCTGATCGTTTGACACTTTTCATGAACTTACAGGAAAAGAAACTCCGGACTAAATCCTGTAACTTCTGACTACGAACAGTTGCTCAGTTACTCTCTCAAATATGTTCCCACTTACAGGTTTTATGTCAATAGGAACGACTTCCTGTAAGTTCTGACTAAATCCTGTAAACCGGACTGCTATTGGAACAGACTAAACATTAACAAAACCAGCAGACAAAAATGTAAATTAAGGCAAATGTTACAGTTTTGCACTCATATATTTTTAACAACTTTTTGACAATTTTCACGAAAAATAAAGAATTATTAACACAATGTTCAGTATGCTTTTGCTTTTTTTAGTTCCTGGTTGCAATTTGGCATACCTAATGTGTATCTCTGTAAAAGTTCTGGAGGCTTCCCATATATCCTTGGTTTGCTTTCACAGCTCATGTACTCCATTGGACGGACTTGGATATTTAGTAAGCTGCGCTTTTAGCTGATATCGCAAATTCTCGATGAGATTCATGTCCTCGGATTGTGGAGGTCATTTCAAATTGGCAAATTTTTTCTTTTGTTCCAGTCTTTGCGAATATGTGCAGTGCGTTTTGGTTGATTTTTCAGCAGAAACTCTAATTTTTTCGACATCTTGGAAATTTTGTTGAAATATGAACAGATACTGTTGCTTACGCATAATGCGTACTAACGGACCAACAATATTTTTGAAATACAACCCCAAACAATTAAGATCCTACCACTGTGACTCACAGTTTGCCGTATATGATGCGCTTAGGCTTAATTTGGGTCTTTGATCCAATACCATGCCCGGCCATCTGATTGAAAGCGATTAATTAAGTCTTGTTAGTCCAAATAACCCTCAATTAAATCTTAAAAATGTGTTTTTTATTGCATTCTGTAAGGCCTAACATATCCCAATAGGCAACGGTCCGGTTTTCGTGCGATGCAGCAAAACACTGCCACACTCGCACATGTATTTTGATCAAATTTGCTTTTTTCTTCTTTTATGATCCATTGCGCTCAATTTGGCCATTTTTCGCCTCACTGTCTACTGATTTGCATTCAATTTTAATACCTTAAGCGCTTCTGTAGTAGTGGCTGCAGCGCTACTTGCTACTAAGTTCACAAGATATCGGACTGTAATATATTTTGACAGACTTCCTTTGTCCTTAGTAACACTTTAGGCTATATTTTTTCTCAGTCTGAACATTTTCATGTGGCAAACTTCGCAATTTTTTGCCACTTTCCCTGCGGTCCCGCCTTTCCGCAGTAAATCTATTATTTACATTTATGTTTCCTGATTAACCATATTATTTATTGGTGATCACTTCTTGAATAAATTACAATATAGAAAAAAGTCATCTGATTTCCAACTAAGCAAAAGATAACTGTAAAATGCAAAACTGAGAGTGAGTGCAAAACTGTAACATTTGCCTTAACTTACATTTTTGTCTCCAGGTTTTTTTATTGTTGTTGGATTGACTTCAAATCGTTATGAGAGCGGGAGTAGGGGTGTACCAATAAGAATATACAACAAAAGTATGAAAGTCGTTAGAACTTTGAAAGATAGCGGTGGCTGAAATAAAAAGTGTTACATCACGTTACAGTTTTGCTCGTCACTGTACATGTAAACAAACCGTCTGACGTTTTTACAGGAAATAGTGCTTTTTGCGTTCCCGTGCACTTCGGCATCTGTTCTCCTTTTACTCTCACTTGAGAGAGTAAAATTGTAGTTTGACAGTTCCACAGGTTTTAGTCCGAAGTTCAAAGGAACAGACTAACTAAATAATTAACTTTTTTATGCTTAAGAATGCTGTCTGTTCCCTATTTATATTTTCGCGACCGTAGATGAGTACGGAGAAAATTTGCATTTCTTTTCGTTTCTATAGGTTTGTTCGTCGAGCAAAAAATTTGTACGAATTTGTACGAATTATCACGATTTTTGCCCAAATCGCGTTCGTGCAGACCAAAAAATTATCCAACACTCAAAAATTGTGAGAGCAAAGTGACAGTTCTCTTGGAGAGAAGTTGCAAATTCTTGCTGGAAAAAATTTTGCCAGCAAGAATTTGCAAACACGAAAAACATGTGGTTGTGGCGCATGGTTGCACTTTTGTCTACAATAATTTGAATAAATTAGTTCGTTAAATTTAAAAATTTATAAACACGAGCGATTTTTTTATGAAAAAAGGAAGTAAATAATTGTTGATATAATTAATTTAGTTAATTCCAATGATTTGAACTTAATTCGGCTGAAAAAAATGGTATTCGCAATCGGAATGCAATTGCAACCAGAGTCGATTTAAGAAACCCGACAGCTAGTACGATGAAGAAATTGAAATGTATGTCAAAGAAAGTCAGAACTACAAGAAATATACATGTATATCCTGTTTTTGGACATCCGAAAGAATTTTAAAAATTCTATAAAAATTTTTTATGTTTGAAATGCAACCGTGGACGCCAGCTGGCAGCGAAACTTTGCAAATTCCTGCAAATTTGCGTTCGTGCAGAAATTTGCAAGTTTCTCAACATGAGAGAGAATTTGAGAGAATTTTTTCTTACTCTCTGATATTTTGAGTGTTGGATAATTCTTGCTGGATTTTCGACGAACAAACCTTATATCACATTCATATGTTATATAAAGGGTTTTACAATAAGGACGGGTATACGTCAAACAATCTATTGAGAAATTAATATTCAATTTTCAAAAATCAAAATGGCGGATCCAATATGGTGGACGATTTCTTCAAAAATGTATAAATTTTTATGAAGCTTGATATTTACTCATTTTCAAAAATTCAATATGGCGGATCAAATATAGCGTCCCGAACAAGGCGTTTTGAATTTTGAAAATTTAATTTCAGTTTCGTAATCAAAGATAACGAGGATCTCTGAATACCAAGTTTCATAACAAACTATAATTTAAAGAAAAGTGATCCACCATATTGAATCCGCCATTTCGATTTTTGAAAATTTAATGTAAATTTCGAAACCAGTGGCGACGAAAATCTCTGGATACCAAGCTTCATAACAATCTATACATTTTTAAAGACATCTTCCGCCATATTGTATACGCCATTGAATTTTGAAAATTTGATATCTATTTCGAAATCCTTGACAACGAAAGATACCAAATTTCATTGAAATCTGTCAAATACATATGGAGTAGAGGTTTACGCCGACAGGCTTTGCGGCGGCGGCGTGGTCAACGTCAAAAATATTCGGCGGCGGCGGCGACGCCGGCGCGTCTGGAAACGCCGGCGCTACTTCTCATAAGGTAGATTCTACTAATCTTATCATTTCAACTCGTCAGCGTTAGGCATTCGCCATGCCAATTATTCTATTATTATAATTCTATTTATTTCATCATTGAATTAGTTTTAAATTTAAATATTGTTACTTCCTACTTGAATTAAAATGTTGAGTGTCTGGCGCTGATTGATGGGCGAACAGAAGAAGGTCTGAGGTATATACATACATACACACACGGATCTCTATATTCTCTACAGATCTGTATGTACTATTTAAATTTAAAGAAAAAAAAATTGTTTAAAGTTTAGTTATTGGGGTAATTTATGTCGCTCTCAATAAATTTTTGCAATAGTCTTATCAACTCGAACCAGAATAAAGAGGGAACTTTAACCCTGTGTAGAAAACATAGCGATGCGAGGGAGCAAAACCTTCCTGGGGTTTGACCACCACTAAGGAATGCCACCTAGTACTTGTATACGTATGTGGGACCCCAGAATAAAATAACTTACGAATGTAAATATTAGCAAAAAAGTGTTTGTTTAAAATATTAAAAAAAATACATAGAAAAATCAACTTGTCTTTGATTTATCTTCAATAATTGAGGAGCGATGAGCTGTATGAGCTTTACAACGACATAGACATAGTGCAGCGAATTAAAATACAGTGGCTCCGCTGGCTTGGCCATGTCGTTCGAATGGACACCGACGCTCCAGCTCTGAAAGTATTCAACTCGGAACCCGCTGGTGGTAGCAGAGGAAGAGGGAGGCCCCCACTGCGATGGAAAGATCAGGTGGAGAAGGACTTGGCTTCACTTGGCGTTTCCAATTGGCGTCAGTTGGCACAGAGGAGAAACGACTGGCGTGCTTTGCTGAACTCGGCCAAAATCGCTTAGGCGGTTACAGCGCCAAAAAAGAAGAAGAAGAAGAAGAATTGAGGAGTTAGATGCAAAGAGGCCGCTTCTATTAAAACTGCTTTCTGAGATATTGGAGCTAAAGTTTTTGATGTGTTATAAGTTTCTTGTTGTTGTAGTAGGTGTATAAAAAAGTAGTATTTTTGTAGTATAGAAAAGAATTGTCTACTGCGGGAAAAAATCGTTAGATTACCAGAATTCGACCCTAATTTAACTGTAATAAACGCTGTCGTCAAAAAATATGTTACCTATGTTTTTTCTAAATTATGCTATTTTTGGAAAAAATAAAGGAGATCATACTCTTGTCCAGTGGCCCAAATTATGCAAAAAAAACTAATTTAAAAATGTAATTTTCATTTCGTAAAATTGTGTTTTTATACAAGTAATATTTAGTTCCTTCAAACGATGTATTCAATGTACATACATCATGAAAATTTTGTACAAAATTCCTTAGGCGCCGAACGCCGCCGCCGCCGCCGCCGCGCCGATATTTTCGTAACTCGGCGGCGGCGCGTGAGGAATGACAAAAAACGGCGGCGGCGGCGGCGTGGCTCGGCGGCGTATACCTCTAATATGGAGTAAACATTTTTGTCCTCCTATATTCTCGATTCGTTCCAATAAACGACTTAAGAAAAATATGCTCTATTTAATGAAGGGGGGACGACGGCGTGATATTTTTACATTGGCAATTTGTTGGATTTTCGAACAGTTGAAGAGAAATTGCTGTACTCGTTGGAACTTTTTTTATAACTCTAACCAATATAAAAATTTCAAAATTTTTTCAATAAAAAAAGGCAATTTATAAAAAAGGTATTATACTCATTTTACAAGCAACTATATTATTAACAAAAATCGCAAAATAAAGTACATACCTCACGCCTCACTTTCCATGTTGACAAAACTATTAGTTGTTTTTAAGAATAAAATGACAAGCGGAACTATTTTATCATCGCTTCAAACAAAAAATTATTTAACTCGACGCACGACAAAAACCCAACTTGGCGCTTCTGCTAAAGCTGCTGCGTTGCGTTAAATATCAAAATTTTTGTGTTACATTGTAGATTGGTTTATAAGGAGTATTAGAAAGGTATGTATGATAAGATTTAAAGACTTCTGTTTTTCTATTTTTGTCGTCGTAATTAGTCACTTTGTCCTTATGTGCATCTAAACGCATCATATATATATATAATACTTCTATATTGTTGCAAAATGCATGGTACATTCTAGCTTTTTTGTTGTAAATTTGTTGTGGAAAGGAACAATTTGAAGCTCTCATTTAAAAAAAAAAATATTGTATGTAGTGCTAACTTGACACCATACAAGAATCGATAGAATTAAGATAGCCAATATATTACTATGCCATTAATTGTAGCTTTTGACTGAAAACTTTGTTGTGAAAAGAAAAAATTTGTAGCTTTCGAGTTGACCTTTTTTACGAATAAAATTTAGTGTGTGCTGCTAACTTGACACCATGCCCCAATGTCGATTGAGATAACGCAAATTTTACAACGGCATTAATTGTAGCTTCTTTCTTACGAATTTGTTGTGAAAAGAAAAAAAAATGTAGCTTGTCAATTACTTAAAAAATCAAATTTAACTTAATTCATCAACCACATGAAATATGTAGACAGGTATCACAATAGTTGCGTTTGTTTACTCATTTCCAGTAAAATCCAGTAAAAGTTTTTACGAATTTTCATGTTTTGGCGTTTTCGTTTTCAAAAACTTGCAAAGTAGGGGAAATTGAGAGAGCGAAAAATGACAGTTGAAGTTGCAAGTTTTTACTGGATAAATTTTTACTTGTAAGACAGCTGATCGCATGTTGCTGGATGAAATTTAAACTAATAAGGAAACTGTTTGGGGGGTTTTTATTGTAGAAATTCACAAAATAAACATATTTAAATATGAAATATATTGTTTTATTAGAAATATGCTGCGAATAATCAACCAATTTATCAGCTGTTCATGAAACTTGCAAATAATTACTGGAATAGCGTTCGCGTACTTTTTTGTAAATTTTTTCTATGAGAGCGAATTTTTAAAAATACAGTTACTGGAGAGTTGCTGGCAAGTTACTGGATAATTTGTAAACAAACACATCTAATATCACACGTAAGAGATTTGTTTATTTCTTAACTATAGTTGCGTTCACCAAATTTTCTGGGTTAAAACTTGTAAAACTGTCAAAAAGCAAAAAAAGCCAGAGAACCGAGTACGGGAACGCTTTCTGGTAAATTCCTGTAAATTCTTGTAAGTTCTTGCGAGTTAGGGAACGCAACTTATATTTAGGAGGGTTTCCAACTGTTTCAGAAGTCTTAGCTAACTTATGCACAAATCCGAAGACGAAGATAATGCGAAGACGAACACGAACACGAAGAAGAATACTAATACGGAGACCTAGGCTAATATAAAAAGTAATACAAATTTCTGCAGTATGAAAGGAAATAAAAATGAATCGTAGTGGTGATACACGTCATGGCATATGTCTATTTATAAGCTGATGGTACATATGATGAAGTTAATCTGGATCTGCTTCTCTATTGCTAAGTATTAATATTTTGCAATTCATATTGATTTGTTAAATTCAATTCAACACAATCAAAACGAATATTTCATGCACCGCTTTTAACTTGAATGTGATCTTAATAATATCACGTTTAAGTTTACGGCTCCGAAACAGCCTGCCGGTTAAGACGAAGGTGCTGGACTGATCCTTTTCTGTTTTGTTTGTGTCTTCAAAACTACATATTACCAGCTCGCTTATATTGTGATGCATGTTTTCGTTCAATCGTCGTCGTTAATTTTTTCGTGGTAGAAAATTGTAATGAATTCCTTATTTTCCCATTGGTTGATAAACTTCAACTTTAGTTCAGACCTAGGGCGATGAATCCGCCTTTAGTACATTCATATGTATATATACAGTGACTCAAACAAGTGACGACGTGTTGTTTTTTTGTTTAATATTCACAATGTTTTTCAACTTTCTATTTTTTTTTTGTTATTTTCATTAGACTAAAATTTGATCGGCTATAAAATAAAACTGCAAACCCAGATATCGCACACCGTCTTCAAAAGTGTCACAACTCAAAATTTGGCATTTTTGATATTATGCGCTAAAAATGTACACAGATCTTTTATTTAACTTTCAGCAAAAGCTGGAGCAAAGGTTTGTTGTAATTTAAAAAAAAAAAACCTAAGGTAAAGTCGCCCTTGCCCATTTGATTATCATGTGCTAAGAAATAGTTTTCCGCATTTTCTGACAAACGTATTATTTTGAGTTGTGACTCTTTTGGAGACGGTGTGCGATATGTTTTAAAGATCCTGTTTAAAAAGTTGGAAATTTTAATGCAAGTTTATTCAATTCTTCTAAAGTTTTTTGTATAATTTTTTAAACTTTGATTTATATGGGCTGTTCGCAGTTCTCAAGAAAAATCACAAGTAAATTATTTCTTCAAATTTTCTGTTGCAGTAAATTTTATTAAAGAAAGAAATTTTGATAGAAAAAAACTTCTTTTCCATTTCTTATGTGTCATTTTATATGAAGTTTTCGTTTTTCTGGAGAGCTGCAGACAGCCCTTAAAGCCATGGTACATTAGTTACAGGTATTGTCTTCCCAGAGAGCTAAAACAAACAGCAAAGTCAAATAAAAGTAAAAGAATCAACATTGAACTGCGTCAAAAAGAAAATAAGGGAGCACGAGCTTCGATGTGAAGCGAAACTTTCGGGGAAGACAATACCTGTAATTATTGTACCATGCCTTAAAGCTTGAACGATATTTTTATAGAAAAGTAACAAAACAAATTAACTTAGAAAGTATTGTGAATACTAAAAAAAATAAAAATCAACACGTAGTCACTTATTTGAGTCACTGTATGTGTGTACACGTATGTGTTTTTTTTTTATAAATACCCTGCAAACCATTTTTTCAGAGTATTCTGCATTGTAAAGAAATTTTCAAGAATTCGTTAAGATTTAATTAGATTTTTTGCCGAATTTTCTAACATTAAATAAATTACGCACACTTCCATTCTTTTACGAAATTTCGGAAGAAAATCTGTGAAGCAACGAAATTAATGCCGCTATGTGAAGAATATCTTTCAAAATTTTTCAAGAATTTTCCTTATTTTTCGTACAGAAATTTCTTTACGAGTTCGTGTCAACCACTTCATATAATTTTCTTTGAAAATTCGTAAAAAAATCGTTACAGAAATGAGATACTCTTAAAGATTTCCTTAAGATTTCGGGAACTTTGGTTTGCAGGGTATACATATGTACGTATCTATTAATTCATTTAAATCTCCAACGTCATTGATATTATCAAGCTGTGGCAAAGTGGGCATGTGTGGTGTCGTGTTATCTCGACAGGTGTAGCGCAATGATGGCATATGCCACAAATCCAAATATTACTGGTCGGCTGTGTAATAGGCTTCCCTGAAGAAACGCAAGCCGGAAAGCGAGCGCCACAAATTGTACACGCAGGCAAACTATAAAGCGTATTTTGTAGTATTAATAAATGAAATGTTTAAATGTGATATTGTCAATAAATTGCAAGATCGCACCTGTCAGGCACAGGCGCATTACAAGCATAACACTTAACCATTTCAACTTTGGCATCCTCAGAGGCATATTTTGCAAAAATGCTTGCGCCAAGCTCTTTGTATTCCTGAATTCTACGTTCCGTTATGCCTTCCAAGGATTCAAGTTTTGTGAAAGCCTTGGCGCAAGTGCCTAATGGAATTCGTTAGTTTGTTTAAAAGCATATCATACGAGTATAATTAAAAAAAAAATGTATTAACACACCGAAAGAGCGATCGGCGCAACTGGCCAACGCTAGCGTATTATAGACGTCTTCTACGGGCAGGATATCATCATAATCACGCAAGCGTAGTGCAGTTACCACAGCACTGTGCACAATTCCGAAACGCAGTTGTCGTTGTGCCAACATCCTAAGTAAAATGGAAGAATTGTAGTAAAAATTATAGCACCAAGGGATGTTCTGCTACTTGGCATTACCGTTACATACATAAAATGATAGGCTTCGGCAGCGTGCCACATATGCTCAACCACGTGTGCATCCTCGGGAGTCATTGTGTCCAACAAAGAGTTCCGATCCACTTTGTAACTCAACTCGGCTGTGCTCAACGTCTTTAAATGTTCCTCGGCAAGCAAGGCAGCCAGTATGTACAGTTTTTTAATGCGCAACATGCTGGCGTCCTTCTCCGCTTCGCGTTGCGCCAATTTACCCAACAGGCGTGCTGCATCCAAATAACGGCCGGCTTTCTTTTGCAACTCTATTGCTTCCGGCAGGCGATCCTCCTTAATCAGTTGAGCTGCATGCTTGCTCAATAAATTACCAATTTGTGGCATATCGAATTTACGCGCGAGCTGTAGCGCCTCACCCCATTGTCGCAAGTTGACGCATGCATTTACTGCCGCTTTTGGATCGCCCATTTTTAAGTAGGCTTTTACCGCTTCTGAGCACATTCCTAAGAGAGTAGAGGCAAAATATGTACGTATATATCCATAAATTGGATGAAGCTGTCTTATGTGTGTTATTTTGCTTACCAACAGAAGCCAACATTTCAGCAATCTTAGCAAGTAAAGGACTTTTCTCGGGCAACTTGTCAATGCACTGCTCCAGCTCGTCGAATCTCTCCAGATGATATAGAGCGTCCATTAGACCTTCAATGTGATGCGATTTTTCATAGTATTCCTTTGCGCTTTCCCTATAAGAAGTGGATATTTATTTCTGTAAAAAAATTATGGTTTCGGTAGGGTAAACTCCAATGCTAGTATTAACATTCCCCATGGGACAACTGACTGATGAATCATCTGAGTATCAGACTTGGAGTATTAGCCCCTCAGATTATACATCAGATTTCTACTACGACGATTTTGAAAACTCTGATGGATACTTTCCTGTAGGTGTGACCTTGCATCTGCATTGGTTCACTGGGATGTGTGTATTAGTTTCCGTCAGATTTGTCCAGTAGGGTTAGTTCTGCTCCCTATGAAAACAAGCTTGTACAAGTTGTTACCAAATCGCGTTCGTTTGGACAAAAAACTCGCAAGGACAGACCACAATGTTGACATTTGGAAAGGAAAAAATCTTCCCAGCAAGCAGGATTGTGGCACACGGTTGCATTTTTGTCAACAATAATTTGAATCAATAAACTCTTTAAATTTAAAAATGTACACTACACTTCCAATAAAATGTATTATGTTCGAAATGCAACAGTGCACGCCAGCTGGCAGTGAAGCTTGCAAATCTCTGCAAAGTCTCGTCCGCGCTAAACTTTGTAAGTTTCTCTCTTTGGGAGAGTAAGATACCTTAATCTTTGAATTTTGTTGCTTGATAATTTTAGCTGGCTAATTTTGCATTTCTGTCTTTTGTCTAATTTGGGAGATATTCGTTCATTACTCCCCTGTAAGTTGCTGCTGGATTTTTTCCACTGGAAATCTATTCGAACAGACCAAGTTTCATAATGGGTAATGTTCCCTATGTATGTATGTATGTAGTATGTATACGGTGACCATCCGTCCTGTATTATACGGGACAGTCGTCTTTTTTGACCAATTGTCCTGGTAATTAATTTATTTTATACGGGACGCTAAATGTTCTGTATTTCTTTCAATGTCCTGTATTTGTCCCGTATTCGATGTTCGTAAATTCTACGCCTTAACAGCTCATTAAAATGGCATGCCTATGAACGAGTTTTAAGTTGTTTTGTATATGATCACAATTTTCTCCATTAACAGTTTAGTTTTCAATCTGGATGCCTGTGATTCGAAGCGAGGAACATATACAGTGACCAAAATATAAATTAGGACTCTACATTTTAGCAAGGTTTGCATATTTTCTTTTGTTTATTATTATTTTTTATGAAAGTAAAGCTCCTTTCCTAAAAAAACCAAATAAATCCAAATATCCGACATTGTGCAAAAACTATGAAAAATAATTCTGCAAAGATTCACCAAAATTTCGCACTTTTTAATCAGAAACTTTAGAAAAAAAATTTGCTTGAAGTTTTGTAGCTCATTAAAATGAGTACAATAAAGTGCAACGTGCTGCTCATTTCCAAAAATTAACGATTAGTCCTAGCTACTTCAAGCTTGTACTTTATTATACTAAAATTTAAAGAATTTTTTGTAAAAAATGTTGGGTAAAAATCTCGAGAACCGTATCCTAAAAATGTGTGATGCTACTAAAAGAGTGCTGTTTCAAGGCTAATACATCTAGGATCGTTTAAAATGGTTTTAAGATCTTTTAGCTTTGTGGAAAAAATTCGCAAAATTATTTTAGTCCCGTATTCGGCTCCCATAAATATGGTCACCATAAGTATGTACTATAAAATATCAATATTCAACGCGATTTTTAGTAACTTTAAAATTGCACTTTATTACCTGGAAAGAACCACAGTTAATGATGAAAACTGTCATTGAAAAATTCACTATGAAGGAAGGATCGTTAAATCTTTTAATTAATGTTTCCTCTCAGAGTTAAAAATTATGAAATACAAAATTTAAGTATGGCCGCAGTTGCGGCCCTCTAGTTTTGTGGCATCACTCACTTTTTTCATTCAGTTTGAAATAAAATATAAAAATAAGTATTTATATCATTTTGCGCTAAGTGAGCCGAACACTGCTTGCCATTCGAGAGATCCGAGAACGATCCTCGGCAACGGTTTTGTTTTTCTTTTTTATTCAACTTTTTCTTTTCATTTTTACGTTTTATTGCTTTTTTTCATTTAGAAACTACTAAAAGACAAACAAAACCACTAACTGGCCAATTCTGGCATCTGTGTTTCAACTCACTACAGTCTTTTGAAAGACAAAAGTCTTTATATTCCGGCAACTATCTTGAAAGATCTTTTCTGTATTTCGAATGACTAATTAAAAGATCTGCTAAAGAGGAGGATAGCGTTATTCTATTTGTCGTTTAGCAATAGGTTTTCTAAAAACTAAACGATAATAAAAAAAAAAAATTTTAAACAACAAAAACTAAAATTTTGAGAAAACTAAGTAAAATAAGAAAAAAATAAATCAAAGTTTCCAAACATTACATTAAATAAAAAATATTTATTTTTTAAGCAATAAAAATTAAAAACGAAAAGAAAAAATTTAATAAAATAGAAAAAAAAATCTGTTGCCGAGGATCGAACTCGGATCTCTCGAATGGCACAAAAGTGCTCCGCTCACTACTCTCCGTGTTCCGTGCTACAGCAACGTTATCGAAATTGAAATTTATTGGAAACAAACAAAAAAATTCACTATCATTCGTTAAAAAGTTAAGTAAAGGTTTTTGTTTACTTATATTTAATGCTCATTAAATGCTGTTAATAAATCATTAATTGACTCCCGAGAGGGAATTTTTTCAAATCTTTACTGAGGGACACCTTAAGTAATCGTTAAACGACTCTGAGTGCGAGAATCACCGAGAATCAAATATTTATTTGTAATTTTTATTTTATAAATCCAAAATAATTATTTTTGATTTTAATATTATATTTCTTAGATAATAATCATTGAAGACTGTTATTTATAAAAGTCATCAATAAAAATCAGTCAAAGACTTTTACTTTTAAGAGCTATCAATATAAATCAGTCACCGACTTTTATTTTTTAAGTCATACCTATAAAAGTCATTATAATTTTTTGCAGTTAAGAAGATGTTGGAGAACAAAAGTTAAACCGTATGAGATACTATTTCTTTGTATCTGTAGCGGTATAGATAAGTTTTCCCATCGCTCGAGCAACATCTCTTTATGATTAGCTAATGCAGCTTCGAAGTTGAAATTTGGCTAACTCAATCGCCATGGTATTTATAAGAAGATTACCAAATTTTGGACCATCGGGCTACGCCCACCTCGACCGCCCATACAACATTATTTGTAGCTTTATAGATTTTAATGAGAAGTTAGTAAATATTATACGTTCATATTTATATAAAGTAAAGTTGCAGTAGTGTAATATATTTACTCAAAAACCTCTGGACCGATTTTGGCGAAATTTTGACACAAGACATGTATTTGGAGAAGGTTTAAATTATGTTAGTTTACAATCCGGTAAATACCTATTAAAAAATTAATTCAATGAAGTTAAATTAATTACTTCAATATGGGTATCAATCGAAATGGTGTTGAAAACGATTTATTTCTAAGCAACATGTGGGAGGGTTGCCATCTGTTAAAAAAATTTAATTCAACATGGGAATTAGGTAACTGGAATACGTATCACAATATGGGTGTCAGGTGAGGTGGGTTGTAGTCTGAAAATGTGTACACAAAGGCCTAAGAAAAAATAGGTTTAAGAAAGTTTCACTTTGAAAATTTGTTGATGAGGGTTGCCAACTATTTAATTATTTGATAACTTGAATGAGTTATTACAATATGGATATCAATCCAAAGAGTTTTGAAATGCTTCATTTCTAAACTACATGTAGGAGGGTCGCCATCTGTTTAAAAAGTCAAACTGAGCTTGAATTAAGGGAATTAGGTAATTTAGATAAGTATCACAATCGGCATCAGACGAAAGAGCTGAACTCTCTTCCCCCACTTATCCACACAAAACCGGTTTAAGGCGGACTGCGCACTCCAGTGTGCGGAGGCCCATAGAGATGGAAGACATTGTAATAGAAATGGAAGAAACTGTAAAAGATAACGGCGAATTCCAAAAAAGAGCTGATCTCAGCTCTAGACAGTTTTTGGCAATCACCTGATAGTGTTTTTACTTAGTAAACTGTACGATGGTTTAAATAACGTAAAAACGATAATAGCCAACGAAAATCAGTTTTGCCAATTTTAAAGACAATTAAAATATCAATGAGTTTGCAAATGGTACCACCTAATGCCGAATTTCCACTAGGCATTAAAATTACAAAAAATGTATGCCATTTAAAAAAAATGCCATGTGGAAATGAACTTAATAACTATTTTTGAATTTAAAATCCAGCATTATATAAAAAATATATCTAATTTTAAGGTAATTTTCGAAATTTTGGCTTTCAGTCTTGAAAATTGCATTTATTTTCTCTTAGTTTGTAGAAATAATACACTCAAATTCTTAAGTTTATTTTCATTTCATTGGGTATCGATTACCGTGGAGTGAGCCATATCAATATATACATACATACATATGTATATGTATTAGGGTGGTACACAAAAGGCTTGGTTTCACCTAAGCAACAAGCGACCTATTGCATGTGACACTGTTTGTTATGACCAGGGAACGTTTTTTATGGAAATTTCCCTTTTTGCTGCTAAAGAGATAGAGTATATTCGATTAAGAATGTCCACGATTTAGCTTTCCCTGATTCCATATATGTTTGTATACACATTTGATGTTGCCTTTTTTGGCTTTTCTACATTTAAAAAAGTGATTATAGCGAGGATAAAGCTCTTATTCCTGATAATATGAAAGTTTCAACGTTCCATATTTAAATTGGGCGCCGCTTGTATCAACTCACGTCGAGCGCACGTTTAGTACATTCAAGGCTTTTCTTCGCGAGAACCGAATGGAAATGCTGTCAGAAAACTTCAAAACGCATTTTGTGGTTCAATGTTACTACAACTATAGAGATTAAAGTTTTGTGAGTTGAAAACTCGAAAGGAGAAATTAGTCAAAGATCAAAGTACGAATTATTCATATAATGAAACTAGTTCATAGTTCTTCTCCTTTTACTTGTTATATAAACAATTCTAAAATAAATGTATTTTTTGATTATTTTTCGGTTTTGGTCTTTTTTAGTGCCTTTTTTTGCCTTTTTTGCGATTTCTAGCGCCTTTTGCTGCCTATTTTGCAATTTTATTTTTCCTTTTCCCGCCTATTTCGTTATTTTATTTTGCTTTTTTATAGGTTTTCAGGTCCTAAAAATCCGTTCCCTGGTTGTGACTTAAAGGCCGTCCACATAAACTTTGGCGTTGCATTGGCGTTGGTGTCGCTTCAACAGCTGACCGGCCGAACAGCTGAAGGCCTTTCGTTCACATAGCCAAAATTTGGCAACGCTAACACCAACACAAAGCAGAAAGATGGCCAACTTTCATATTTTCGCGTGCGTCGTTCGTCAGCTGTTGCAATTGGAGTTACTTTACATACTTTAAGAATGAAAATTTAAAGCGATTCCAATTCATACTGTCATTAATATTACATAGTTACAT